>NC_058131.1:607701416-608015820 GCF_016433145.1 Gracilinanus agilis | reverse complement strand
ATATATATATATATATATATATATATATACATTTGAGAAAAGAATAATCACAGTCTAGTGGTAAAGGAAGCCAAGACATTAAGTCAAAAATCTTAATTTCCTCAGCTCATTTTATGTTTGAGTATTCCTGATACATTGTAGTATATGCTTCATTTTATATTTATCTTTTGTTAAACTTTACTGCTTCCATCTTTTGCACATCTTTTAAAAATTTGAGTTGGGTTAAGAGTTCCTTGTGCATCTACATCAATCCTTTTAAATGAATGTTACTTTCATTTTTGCTTTACATTGTTTCTTTTTTGCCTTCAGATTTTTATTCTTGAGTGCTCCCATATTTTATAGGCTGACTTCCCCTGTAGAATTTTTGGTCATGAAATTCTATTTATCTTTTCTCCCAAACCTTTGCGAAATTTGCTTTCCCAAAATCTTGGGTGTATGTCAGATTATGTCTGTTGTTTTTTTTCTCCTTCTTGAAGCAACAAGGTGGCACAGTGGATAGGGTCCTCCAGATGTGGGATCGGGAAGACCTGAGTTCAAATGAGGTTTCAGACTCACAGTGGCTCCGTGACCTTGGGCAAGTCACTTAAATTAACCTCTGTCAGTCTCAGTTTTCTTAACTATAAAACAGGGAATAGTAAATAGCATCTACCCTCTGGGGAACTGTGAGGATCAAATGAAGTAATGTTTATAAAAACAGTTAGCACAGAGGATGGCATATAATAGGTGATTAATAATTGTTTATTCTATTCTCTTTTCCATTCCCCTAATCATAAATTCTAAGACAGAAAAGTTTCATTTCCCTAAGGTTCCTTCCTTATAATTTCTATCCCAGCAGCCAGTTCATTTTTCAGAATGAGAATCTGATAAAGGGTAGTAATTTCTCATGTTACCTTCTTCACCTTTTAAAAGATGAAATTTTTATTTAAATAAGCCAAGTCACACCGCTGTGATAGAGTGTACCAGCTGAGTCTAGATAATTGAATTTCTTTGTTATTATTATATTACAGCTACATGCCAGATTTGTGATCTATTTCCTAAACTATTAATTTGTCTGAGTCATTGAGATGATGATGATGATGATGATGATGATGATGATGATGATGATGATGATAGCTTATATGTAGCACTTTAAGGTTTGTAAAGTGATCTACATATATTATTCCACTGGATCCTTACAATATTCCTGTGAGATAGGTGCTATTATTAGCTCCGTTTTTCAGATGAAGACAGAGACTAAGAAGTTAAGTGACTTTTCCAGAGTTCCTATAATAATCACTCTATTCATTGTGCCACCGAGTTGTCTAATACTATTGTGACAGTATTACTTCTATTTTTCCTTGCAAACCTTTTTACCAAAATGCAGATTGGAAAATTTATCCCTTTGGTTATTGGATTTCCTCACATGAGCATGCCTTTTTCTCATCTTTGGGACTCACGTTCAGAGGCATGGCCATGGAGTGAGAAATCAGGGAACCACTTTCTTCTGACCAGGCAGTTTTCCTAAATTCCTTTGGCTTTGAACTTCACCTGGGTTAGACTACTTGGTCCTTAAATATGAAGGATTATGTGTGTGTGTGTGTGTGTGTGTGTGTGTGTATTATGAGTAATATATGATATATATGATAACATGTATCTTATATATTATCTGAAAATATCTGAAATAAATAAATGATATTAATGTATATCAGATATAAATACTACCTGACCTTAAATATGAAGGACAAGAGACTAAAAGCAATGCAGTCATTCAGGTAGCCACCATTAACATACTGGTCACCAACTAGCAGTTCCTCAAGCATTCCTTCCTTGCTTATACTCTCCAATATTTACAGTATCCTGGCACCAATTAAGACCTGGAATTGCAAGGAAGGATAGGATACTCTTGGTAGTCTTCTCAGATCAAGTCCAAAACAATCAATCAGAGCTTAAGGAATATTAAGAAAACCATTCTTTAATAGGGCAGATAAATGGTTTTCCCCACAAGGAATCTTAAGAAAATCACCCTTTCACTAGGACAGGCTATTGCTCTGTAACCTCTGTTACCACCCTTGCTCTATAATCACAACTCGGTGGATGGGCTTAAAAGGCAGATTATATTATTAATTCATAATAATTTTTGCTTCCTCACTCCTTTTTAACATACTTTATTTCTTTCCAAGAAAGCCTCCTTTTCCAGAGCCAAATTTCAGTCACAGATGAAATCCTATAACATCTTAGCCATGCCTTTGAAATCACATTTGTGATCTCCTTTTGAGTCTGAATCTGTAAAACTAAGAGTAGAGAGATGAATGCTTTGTGACACAGGAATAATATGCATTCCACTTATAGTACTATATAGATCTTCAGTCAGGGGCTTTGGTTCAGATCTCTGCTGTACCTCTAACTATGTGACCATGGACAAGTCACTGTCTCCTGAGCCTTAATTTCTTCTTCTGTAAAATAAGAGTTAGACTCACGGTTTGCTAAAGTCCTTTCTGTTCTAAAAGAGCTAGCCTGTAAGTTGGCTTGCAATGTGGTTTCTGTTTCAAAGCAAAATAAACAGAGACAAATTAAGTGAATGAGAGCTGGATTTGTATTTGCATGTGTGTGAGAAAAAAATATAATTTCAAGTCTGCTGAGGATGACTGGTGTCTACTTCAAACACAGTAGCTATTCAATACACACTTTTCATTTTTTTTTCTTGTTTTCATCAAAACTGATGCCATTTTCATGAATATTGATTCTGGTGCATCACTGATACTATTATACCTACTGGCAGTGATCAGAGGTCTTTGGGGAGGCTTGTAGATGCAAAGAAGGGGTGGGGTGGAGAAATGTTTCTTGCAGTGATTGGGCATGAGTTTAAAGAAAAAAGGAAAGGAAGAAAAGTTTAAGAAGCAGACATATGTATTTATGTGCTTATGTGCTTATGTATCTGTGTATTTATATATTATATCCATATGAATTCATGAAAAGCATTTTGTTATAGTGGATGGAGAGCAAGCCTGAGGGAAGGAAAAGTCCTGCCTCTGACACATACTAACTCTTTGACCCTGGCCAAGCCACTTAACATCTCAATGTCTGAGGAAACTTTCAAGCTCTCTTAATTTGCAGATGAACCAGGATAAAAAAGTACTTTCCTTGCAGATGTTCCATATACCAATGAAATCGCAGGTCTACATTTTTTTTAAATGGAAAAGTTAGTCATCCAAATTATCATAAGTTTCCAGTCAATTGCATTTAAATAAGTGAAATTCTCTATGCCTCAACCTACAAAACTCATTGAATCTTCTATTTTCTACAAGAATGTTGACCATACTGCCTACAAAAAGATAGGATGCACTTATTGTGGGTAGATAATTTTTATATTTAATGACTTTTTTCTTTAAAGATATTTTATTTTTCCAATTACATATAATAACAATTTTCCACATCTGTTTTCTAAAGTCATAAGATCCAAATTGTTTCCCTCCCTCCCTTCCATCCCCCTTCCTGAAGAAGGTAAACAGTTTGATCCGGATTACTGTACCTATGATCTTAAGTTAACTGTGGACAGACTTGAAGTTTATTAGAATATGTTAGGCAGAATTTACACGAAATGCTCCTGGAGTCTTAAGAATAATTATTACTTGAAAACCTGAGCATTTGTTGAAGCAAGTTAGATCCATCTCATGGCCATTCTAAGTTGGGTTAAGAGTCTTAGCAAAATGGTTTATATATCTTTCCATTTCATCATATAATAATAAGGAATAAAGGAATAAGGAATAAAGAAAGGGCCCACTGGAATATGTTTCTATGATCCTTAATGTTGATCTTGAGGTCATCAAGTATGAAACTACATGCCTGAGATGTTTAAAAAAAAGTAACATTTTCTTTTAAAATTGTTTTTGCTCCCGAGCTGGGAACATAATCCTTGGACAGCATGCTCAGTGTCCTGTGGTGGAGGGATCCAGAGGCGGAGCTTTGTTTGTGTAGAAGAGTCTATGCATGGAGAGATATTACAAGTGGAAGAGTGGAAATGCATGTATGCCCCCAAGCCCAAGGTGATGCAAACTTGTAACCTCTTTGATTGTCCCAAATGGATTGCCATGGAGTGGTCTCAGGTAAGATTGAGTGTCATCCCTTTTTCTTCCCAGTATCTAGTTCTCGTGGCTTTATATTGTGGGCAATATGAAAGTTCACTCAAGCCATGGACCTCTGTTCCCACTGTAAGGATTAAATTAAGGGTTGGACTAAATATATGAGAATTCTAAGATAATACTGTGGTTACCGATTTTAAAATTAATACAGCCCAAGTTAAAATGACTTTTAGCAGCTTTTATTTACCAAAAAAGTGGAGAGAGCGAAAGTAGAGAAATGTGAAAGAAGGTACAGTAAGAAGTCTAGCTTATCTTCCTAAATGTTGTTCCAGTCCCTGGCTCAACCCATGCAGGTCTTATTAAGCCCACAGCCAGAGGACTAGGTGGTGAATTAAACAAGGATTCAACCCAGGTGGCCTCCTCCAAGAAGGGAAGGCCTCTCCAGAACTAATCTCTCCAAAAGCCAGGAAAGGAGGGTCAGCTTTTCACTCACCAGGAGAAGGTCCAAAGGGAAAAGATCCAGGAGCAGTCTTACCAGAAGCAGTCTAAGAGCCGCAGTCCCAATCCAAGCTCCTTCAACTCAAAATGTCAGGACAAAGACCTCTTGCACAGGAAGTTCATCATCTTTAATAATCCTTTTTTTAAGTCACTTATTGTCCCTTCCTCCACTTTCCAGGGCTCAGGGGCGCAGTGTTTGTAGGTTCAACCTCTCTTCCTATGAGGGTGTAAACTCTTATCAAAGGATTCACAAGTTTCTGACTGATTGAGTTGAAAGGGTGGAGCTCTCTAAGTGGCTTGTGAACTCCCTCACCTAATGCCAAGTAGGAGTGTTCAAGCTTTGGTTGATTAATTCAAAAATAGGCAAGGGGAGAGTCAATCCCATCTTCACACCATGGAACTTAAAAATGCATTTTCAGGGTCATAAAATAGCTGAAATCCAGGATATTATTGAGTGGCAAAATGTGGGTGGTACAGACAGTAAGCATATGGAATAGCCAGAGTTTAAACACATAAGAGCAAGGATGTACGTTGGCATTTGGGAAGCTTTAGAAAGGTAAAAATATATTATTGCTGATATAGATTTGGTGCATATACAGAGATCTGGGAGTCACCTACATAAGAGATTATAATTGATATCTGGGAATTTTACGAGATCAACAAGGAGATATAGAATAAGTAGATGTATGACTGTGGGAATGAACCTGGCATGTTTGGGATAGAATAAACAGAATAAATTGGTTAGAGAAAAAGTATGGACAATAAAATGACACAAAGAAAACAGGACAACCCCTCTGTAGATATTGGAATATTTGGCAGGAAGTTCTTCATTATTGGAGTAAAGATATACAAATAATATTCCCACAAGATAAATCTAGTGGTACAGTATATGATGAATTATTGTAGTATTTCAGGTGTGAGGACTTGAGAGCCCAAACCATGGTGGGGAGGGGGGGCAAGTGGAAATAAATAGAAAAGAATGAATCAGAAATAGATGGTACAGTGGCAGAATGCTGCTTAGAGTCAAGGAGTTTGGGTTCAAATACCAATTATTCCATTCTTCTACCTTTTGTAACTTTGACTAAGTTACTCTCTGAGGCCCAGCTTCACTTTCTTTTTGTATAAAGTGAGAAGTTTAGACTCTAAATAACCTCATGAATTGAAAAAATAGCTTAATTAATAGAATCCCTCTCCAAAATGGAATTACTATATCCACAGACAGAATCTTTGGAGAGTCCACAAAAAAGCTGAAGTTTATTTAGGATTAGAAGAAATTAAAGAACTTTAAAAAATGCCCCCTAAGTACTAGTCTTAATCTCACAATTCTTAAATAATTTTATGTTTAATTTTTGATGGTTTAATACATGATAGAATGGAGGTTCCTATATTTTATTATGTATATTGAGTATTTGTGTAGTAAATTACTGTATTAATTTATTAAGTGTTTTAATGTTTCAAATAACAATATATGTCTGTCATATATAAAAATGGTTAATATTGATCCAGGGAGATTATTTTCACCAAAAACATAGACCATTAAATTCTTTATAAAATATAAAGATTTGTCTTCTCTCTTGATTTACTATTTCTTAGTAAATGATCAATATTATTAGTCATTATTATTCTAGAGGATTTATGAAATTTAATGTATAACTCTAAAATTGATTTTTAAATAAATAGCAGAATTTATATAACCATGTGAAAGCTATCCTTCGAAGTAGACATCTTGGGAGACTACATAAATATTCTTAAAGTTAATTATTTAATAGTAATGTTCTTAAATTATTGAGAATTACCTCTTGAGAATTACCTTCAGAGTTAATCTATAGGAAAGTCACTATCATTACTTCATAGACACATAAATCCAAAATTATAATAATCAATAATTACTAACATTATTTGTCAGAGTTGGCCTCAATTGACTTGTAGCTATTCCTACTCCCCCAGCCCCCCATAAAAATCACATTCTCCTTCAAAAGACAAAGATTAACTACCACCAGGGATATTCTAAAGGGATGTTAGTTCTGTCTCTTAAGTTACAAATTAATGTTTTTCTGTAACTCTTTTCTTTCTTGAAGTGCACAGTGACATGTGGTCGGGGGTTAAGATATCGAGTTGTCCTTTGTATCAACCATAATGGACAGCATGTTGGGGGCTGCAATCCACAACTCAAGTTACACATCAAAGAGGAATGTATCATCCCAGTCCCATGTTATAAACCAAAAGGTAATTTGTAAATTAGTAAAAAAAATATGTAAATTTATCTTTTCTTCTTTCCTCCTTGTCTTTCTCTTCTCTCATTCTTCTCCTCCTTCTCTTCCTCCTTCCTCCTCTTCCTTCCTCTTCCTCCTTCTTTCTTCTCCTTCTTCCTCTTTTTTCCTCCTTCTTCTTCCTCCTTCCTTTTTGTTTGTAATGCCCTAAACTCATTAAATACTATATAAAGAAACTCTTCATTCTCTTCTAGTGTCACCACTATTATTAGGCATCCTTTTTTGGGTACTCATCAATACCCTGGCTCCCCTATACATGTTCCTCAAGCCTATGAATTTCTTCTGTTTTCTCTCCATACACTCTGTCTTTTTGATCTCATAAGTTCCCCAGATCTCAATTATAATCTCTTATGTACATGACTCCCAGATCTCTGTATCTTCACCAAATCTCTCTGGAGCCCCAGTTCTATATCACCAAATGCTGTTGGGCATCTCCAAGTGGATGCTTCATGGACATCTCGTGATATATGTGACCAAAACAGGATTTATCATCTTTCTATGTAAACACTATCTTTTCCCTAGCTCACGTGTTTCTGTTCATAGTTCTGCTACCCTTCTATTCTTATAGGATTATAGCCTCCCATTCCTCCTGAGCACTTACTTCTCCCATATCCAATCAGTTGCTTCCTCCACAGCCTGCCTTATGACTATCCCTTTCTCTTCACTGAAATGGCTTCTGTACTAGTTTAGGTCTACCTTGAGCTTACTTGGACTATTGCAACTACCTTCTCATGGAGTTCCTGGCTACCAGTCTCTCTTTCCTCCTTCTTATCTGCCATTCAAAGTATCCAAAATGATCTTTCTGACCATGTGGTTCTCTTGATCAAGGGCTTTCAATGTTCCTTATTGCCTCTAAGACATGATATGTCGTCAGCTTGACAAAATACTTTTCAATTAGATCTCACCTCCCTTTCTAAGCTTAATTGGCATTGTTCTTTGTACACTAGGTTCTAGCTAACCTTAGCAATTTGTTGTTCAATGAGCCTAACATTCCATCCCTGGCCTCCATATTTTCTCACCAGCTGTTCCTTTATGCCTAGAATGAACTACAGCCTCAATTGAGCCCCTTACAATCTTGACAGAGATCAAGGCTCAGCTTACATTTTGCTTCCTTCCAGAAGCCTTTCATGATGCCCCAAGTTGTTAGTATTCTACCTCTTTAGTTAATCATTGATATTTTTATAATTTTACATATTGTGCCCCCTCAGTATCATATAAGGTTGTGGACAGGACCTATTTTTCACCTTGTCTTTATATCCTTAGTACTTAGCACAGCAATTTACATAGAGTAAGTGTCTTATAAATGCTTGTTGGACTTGAATGGATTTGATTTTGATTTTATTACCGAGTGAGAATTCATCTACATTTGGCAGTTTTTATTATTGAAGAATCCAAGTACCCGCACCCTTAGTATTTAATATAGTAAAAATAAATGTAATGTCAATGTCAACTGAAATGCAGTCTTGAAATAAATAGGATTTACTCATTTAAGAAAAATGAGTTAATTTTAATATGAACACATTTTTATATATTGATTCTCTGATTCCATAGTATGTCCTATAGAATATAGAAAATAAACATATGACAGTTTATTCCTTTAAGAAATTTGTGATTCTTAAAAATAATTAAACAAATTAAAATAACAGAATCTTAGTTGTCTATGGGATCTTAGTGGTCATTCAATCTAAATACATTTATTCATTGCACAGTCTTCTCTGACACAGATCATCCAGCCATTGCTTAAAAATTTTGCCATTCAGTTCAATAATCATTTAATGAACATCTTCTCCAAGTAAGAAACTGTACTAAAGGCTGACATGTGAAGGCAAGAAAATAAAGAAGCTTGACTCAACACCCTGCCCTTAATAGCATGTATACAAATAAATGAATACAAGATAATACAAAATAATCTCAAATAGAAGAGAGCAACTGGAGGGAATAGTCAATGGTCAGTTAAGATTTATTAAGTGCCTGGCTAGGCACTATGTTCAAGGCTGGGAACATAAATACAAAAAAAAAGAAGACAGTTCAGCCCCCAAGGAGCTTAAATTCTAAAGGCAGAAGATAACAACACGTGAGGAAAAATTGTTCTCTGAAGGAAGCCAGAGAGTACAAGGTACTAAGTAAAATGCATTATTTCAAACATCAAGCATTTATTAGGTGCCTGCTATGAGCCCAGTCCTGTGCTAGGTACAAAGATGAAAATGAAATATCACTTGACCTCGAGGAGCTTATTCTTTCTTGGTTGGGGATGGAACAGGAAGGGGAGACAGCACACCCCTTTTGCACATAAGAATATATCAAAAGAAGTCACTGTAAAGATATTTCATGGGGAAGGTCCTAGCAGATAAGGAGATCCAGAAAAAAGCTTTTGGAGGAACTATTCTTGAGCTGAGCTTTGGAGAAAATGAGGAATTCAAAGGAGAGCATGCCAATTGCACAGTGAGGTAGGTAGACAACCTGTCTAAAGGTTCAGAGAGATGAGATAGAATATCAAGTGTGAGGAACACATTAATTAACTCTGTGACTTGGGGCAAATTACTCAACCTTTTTGGGGCCTCAGTTTTGTCATCTGAACAATGAGATGAAGCTGTAAAATCAGATGAATTTGAAGGCTTTTTTAGCTCAGAATCACTGATCCTACATTCCTATTTATTTCTTTGAGTACTAAAAACCCACTTCTCCATTGGACTTATTTTACTATCTGGAGCAAGAAAGAACAGGCCCTACTTCCTGTTGCCCATCACTTTCCTTAAAATAGACCTCCAGTTAAGTATTAATTTTGTAGAAAATTTGCTTGATTTAAACAATGAATCCTTATATTATCTTGCTTCTTTGAATTCTCTTATGTAAGAAAAGTTGCAAAGAATGTATTTTAAAGTATTTCCTCTCCATGATGATTTATTTTATTTTTATTTTATATTTCAAAAGCTTTGACTATTGATTTTTGGAGTCTTTTCATAGTAGTCAACTTGCAGTTAAGTAGTTTGGAATATCTTTTTTATAGATGAGAAGGCTGATATATATGTATGTGAGGCAATCAGTGAATTAACTAGCATTTATTAAATATATGCCAGGTACTGTACTTTGTGTGTGTGAGAGAGAGAAATAGACAGACAGACAGACAATAGGGTTAGTGTGCAGCAAATATACTCCAAATCCTGGTCTTGCCAGGAAGTTCACTAATAAGTGAAATAGACCAGTGATAAGTACCAAGAAGGGAGCAGAGTGGAGCATTACCAAATCCAAGTGAGAAGCTTTTGCTGGATTTAGTCTGTTGAATCGGCAGGGGAATACTTATGTGTCAAGCCAAGGAGATTAGAACAAGAGTGTGAACTGATTTGCCAGACAAGTGTCAGAGAACCCCAGAGATAAAATGTAGGAGAGTCTGCACAGGGACAGGAGCCTAGAAGATAATTACTTGCCCATATATCCCTGAGAGGAATCTCTTCTTCAAGCCCACCTCAACTACAAAGGGCTGATGGATATTGGCTATCATTAACACTGGAGAAAAGTTAAATGCCATTATTCAAGATTAGGTCTAACATTCTTTATTTTCTTACTTTTTCTACTCCCAACAAACTCTTTTCTACTTTTGCACTCTTATAATCTTCGTGTGATTTGCTGTGCTAATTATAGTCCTTCAACAGGGATAGGGGACAGGGAGTGAATCTGTGATTTCATTGATACAAGAAACCCCTAGATGAAGAAACTCCCTCTGTAAATGCAAGTTGAGACCTTCTTTGCAACTTAGTCTTAGAGAGCTGTCTAGGACCTTGAGAAACTAGATAACTTGCCCAGAGTCACCTGCATAGTAAGCAGCAGAAACACAAGTAGACCTCAGGTGCTCTGATCCTGGGCAGTGGGCACCTGGGTGATGGAGTGATTAGAGTGCCAGACCTAAAGTCAGGAAGGTCTAAACTTCCTGAGTTCAAATCCAGCCTTAGACACTAGCTGTGTGACCCTGGACAAGTCACTTAATCTTGTTTGTTTCAGTTTCCTGATTTGTAAAGTGAGTTAGAGAAGGGAATTGCAAACACTTCAGTATCTCTGCCAATAAAACCCCAAATGGAGTCATGAAGAGTTAGATAACACTTAAAAAAAAGCCCTGAACAACAGCTTCTAATCTCAGAACAGTGGTCTTTCCATAGTACCAAGATCACAAACACTTCATATGTAAGATTACAGTGGTATCAAACTCAAATAGAAATGGATCAGTACAGGTCACGTATTAATTTAGAAAATCACAAATTAACATCATCTATGTTGAATTGCATTTTAATTTTTTTTTGTTAAATATTTCCCAATTGCAGTTTAACTTTTCCCCTGCATTTTGGAATTTAGAGCATGACTGCATCCACATGGATGAGAGTTTGGCACCTCTGTCTAAGAAGATGGTCTTTGTAAGCTATGGTTGTTCATTTGTTTCAGTTGTATCCAACTCTTTGTGACCTCATTTGGAATTTTCTTGGCAGAGGTACTAGAATGGTTTGTCCCTCTCTAGATCATTTTACATCTCAGGAAATTGAGGTAAACAGAGTTAAATGATTTGCCCAGAGTCACACAGCTAATAAGTATCTTGGGCCATATTTGAACTCAGGTCTTCCTGACTCCAGACATGGCATTTCATCTATACTACCACCCAAGTGCCCTTTGAAAATGATTGTTGTTTTTTTAAAAATTTTTCATGTAGGAGTCAATCTTCTGATGAGAAAAATGAGCCTTTCCTTTCTAAACTTAGCTAAACTGGTCCTTGGATGACAGACACAAAGTCCATTGCTGAGCCCAAATTCAAAGTTCCTCCAGCTTGGTACGACTTGCCAAAGCATACAACCTTCTGGCATGGCCTTCGAGAATCTAGAGTCTCCCATACACCACAGTGAATGCCCCATCAGACTTTAGTGGGGAAACGATACTGAATAAGTAACTCAAAATGCAAATGTTGGAAACAATACCAAGAGCTGATATAACATTTAGTAGATATTTTATGGTAATTTAGGGAGTATATCCAAACATTGGCCAGAGATTTTTCTTCTCTCTTTTGCTAATTTGTTGTTAAAAAAATACAATGGCATAGAATTGGAGCTAATTGTTACCTCTAGAAGCTACCTGATGAGCTATGTTTAAGTGAAACCATTATAATCTATACCATTTAAACTTTTCTGATGAAAAAAATTAATAGAAAAGTTGGGTATATTTTTGTATATTTAATGAATTAAAATAACCGAACATCATTCCTGTCTGTCCTAGAAAAAAACCCAGTGGAAGCCAAATTACCCTGGTTCAAACAAGCCCAGGAACTAGAAGAGACCAGAACAGCAGCATCAGAAGAACCAACGTGAGTTCAATTTCTTTTATGAATCCAGAAGAAAAGCAAGCCTTTTAATAAGACTCAGATCAGTTGTTTAATCACTTCGGGATTTTTGTTTAATCCTTACCTTCTCTTTTAGAATCAATACTAAGTAGCAGTTCCAAGGCAGAAGAGTGGTAAGGGGTAGGGAATTGAGGTTAAGTGACTTGCCCAGGGTCACACAGCTAGGAAGTGTCTGAGGCCATCTCATCTCCAGGACTGGATCTCAATCCACTGAGCCACCTAGCTGCCCTTCATTTGGGAATCTTTTGCAAGAGTGCAAGATTTTCAGACTCTATAAAGATATCGCAGCTGTGGTAGACTCTTCTCTTTTCACAACTTCTTGACATGCCAATTGGGTTACCGTCTGTCTAAGGTACCACAGAAGAGGTCAGATTTGCTTGCTGTAGAGAAACCCACATGGGAAATGATGGTTGAAATTGAGTTCCCTTTGAAGATGATCACACATTCCTTGGCCGTGGGCCATAACCCCGTTATTTCTTAAATAAACTGATCATATCAAAGCCAGATCCTTTGTTTTAAACTAAAGTAACAACTGATTTTCACAGAGTCAGTGTAATGAGCATATTAAAAAACTGAAATACTTGTCATTAAATATCAAATAATTATCAAGGAAGAAAGGATGGAAGCAAGTATTTATTAAGCGCCTTTTATATGCCAGCCACTATGCTAAGCACTTTATAAATATTATCTCATTTGATCCTTGTAGTGATCCGGGGAGGTAGGTGCTATTATTATCCCCATTTTACATTTGAGGAAACTGAGGCAAAAGAGGAAACTGAGGAGCCGTCCAGAGCCATTTAGCTAGTAAGTATCTAAGACCAGATTTGAAATCAAGTATTCTTGACTGCAGACCCAGTGCTCTATCCACTGCATCACCTAATAGCTTTGTTGATAACCATATTGGATCAAAGCTATGATGATTATAGACAGAAAACTGGTGCAGTGGATAGTATACAGGGCTTGGAGTCAGGAAGAACTGAGTTCAAATCCTACCTCAAACACTTCTTATCCATATATCCCTAAGCAAGTCCTTTAACCTCTCTGTGCCTCAGGTTCTTCATCTATAAAATGGGGGTAATAAGAGCACCTATCTTACATGATTGTTGGTGAGTATCAAATCAGATAAGTAAAGTGCCTTGTAAACCTTAAAAACTCTGTCGTTGTTTAGTCATTTCTTACTCTTCATGATCCTATACATAGAGACCTCTAGGCCTGGCTCTTGATCCACTGGGCTACCCAGTTGTCCCCAGCTAGTTATACTTTTAAGAAATTCTTTCCTTCATTGGATTTTTGTATCTATTTTTTTATTTGGCCAGTTCTGATTTTTAAAGAATTCTTTTTTCATTGGATTTTTTTTGCCTCCTTTACTATTTTGTCAGTTTTGCTTTTTAAGGTATTATTTTCTTCTCGCTTTGCTTTCATTTATTTTCCTCATTTTTCCTTTGCCTCTCTTATTTGATTTTTTAAATCCCTTTTGAGCTCGCACAGAGCCTGAGACCAATTCCCATTTTTCTTTTAAGTTTTGCATGTAGAGACTTTGATCTCATTGTTCCCTTCTGAGTTTATATCTTGCTCTATCTTATCCCTGTAATAATTTTTTGAGGTTAGCCATGTATGTGTGGTTTTTATGTTTGTTTTTTTTGTATAAGATTTTTTCTTAACTTCTATTTTTATTTTAAAAGTGGGCTATGTTCCCAGGGTAGAGAGGGCACTCTTTTGAACTTCAGTATTTTTTTGCTGCTACCCTCAGATCCAGCTCTGGGTATCTGCAAGTTTCTTTTCTTCCAAAGTGGTATGATGGCCTATGTGCTGAGAGCTCTGGAAGCTACTTCTCACTGCTGATTGTCCGAGGGCCTGGTGTTGATTTGCAAGGGCAGGCACACTGTTGGGGCTTAGGGACTCGCCAGGGGCTTATACCAGCCAGAGTACTAGGGGGTTGTGCTGGGGCTTGAACTTCAGGGGGTAGACATGAGGGTGCTTTCTTGTTAGCTTAGGCAGAGTCTTGGTGTTTTACTGCTGACCTGCACTATTGGTATGGACTTGTTACAAACTGTACTTCCCTCCAGCCCCATTGAAAGAGATCTCCTCTCCCTACCTTTCAAGTTGTCTTCTATAGGACAATTGCCTCACACTGTCCCTTTGTTAGTTCAGCCATTCTAGTAATTGTTTTGAGGCTTTATTTTAAGATTGGTTAGAGGAGGTTTTCAGAGACACTCAGACAAGCCTCTATTCTACCATCTTGGCTCTACTCCCTGGTTTTCTTGTCAAAGATACTAGAGTAGTTTCCCATTTCCTTCTTCAGCTCATTTTATAAATGAGGAAACTGAGGCAAACAAGGTTAAATGAATTGCCCATGGTCACATAGCTAGTAAATATCTGAAGCTAGATTTGAATCAGGAAGATGAATCTTCCTTCAATCTAGATTGGGCACTCTATCCACCATACTACCTAGCTTTCCTGAAAACACTATATAAATACTAGCTATGAGCTATAATTAAATTTAACATGCAAACTATTACTATATTAAGATTAAAAATGGTAATGGTTAAATGTTTTGTGTTACATTAACACAGTCCATATCTTGATTTCCCTATAATAGTGCTCAAAATTCTATCTTCTAGGAATAACCATTTGTATGAAAAAAATCTTTGGATATTCTTGTGGATTACATGCTCAATATAAACAGTGTACCATGAGAGACAGAAACCAAACCAAAACAACAACAACAAAAAAACCCCCTAATTCCATTCTAGTCTAAATTAAGTTAAACAGTGTCCAGAACAAGCAGGGTGATAGATGATCCTATTGCCTTCTTCTATGGTTCATCTACATCTATTTGTGGGTAGCCCTGTTTACCACATTTTGGGAAATAGAGCTAGGGACCAGGCCAAATATGAACCAGTTAAAGAAACTAAAGATGTTTATCTTGGATAAGAAGATTGGAGGTATCAAGGACATGATCATTTACTTTAACATGGAAAAGGAATTGGATTTTTCCTATTAGTTATAGAGGACAAAATTAGAAACAAAGGATGGAAATAATGAAGATGTAGGCTAGACAATAGTATGTAAGTTGCATTCAGGGCCAGTTGAGACAGACACAAAGTGAATGTTAATAAATATTTTAAAATTTCATTAAAATATTAGTCATTAATGGTTCAGTGTCATCTTAGAATGGCTTTTGTAGTGTATCCCATAGGTATGTACTTAGCCTTATGCTACCTATTTAATATTTTTCATTATTTGTTGTGGGTCAGTCATTTCAGTTATGTCCTCTTCTTCATGACCCCATTTGGAGTTTTCTTGGTAAAGATACTGGAATGACTTGCCATTTCCTTCTCTAGCTCATTTTATAGATGTGGAAACTGAAGCAACCATGGTTAAGTAATTTGCCCAGGGTCACAGAGTTAATAAGTCCTGGGTGTGCTATCCACTGAGCAACCTAGCTAACAATCATTAAATTGGATTGAAGACATAGGTTACATGTCTTTCACATTTTTCAGACAACCCAAAGGTAGAAGCAATAGCTAACCTGTCAGATGATAGAACTAGGTTGCATAAAAGATCATGGCAGACTAGGATGTTTGGCCAAAAGGAATTAGTTTGATAATGTAGACTTCTACTTGCATTCAAAAAATTCTCCTTTGGGTCACCGATGATTTTTATTCTTTGGAAACTGTGATGTTTAATGATGTGATATAACCAGAAGTATATTAGTATTTTAAAAAATTCAAGTTGTTGCTTGAGATCATTGAAAGTCCTGGGGAAGTCCCCAACTATTTTAATGCCCCTCTTAAAATGGCATGAGTATGGTTTAGCATTTTAAATGGAAAGATTGGACATAGCTCTTAGATGTGGTCTCATCAACACCAAGTATAGAGAGATTACTATTTCCAACATCTAAACATTAAAGTTATTCATGTTGTTTAAATTGGATTAACTCTTTTAATTACCACATAGCCCTAACAATTTGTGTTTAACTTGTTGTCAGCTAAAATCCCAAAGTCTTTTCCACATGATCTTCTGCCACAGCCAGTTTCTTCCATCTTATATTTATATAATTGATTTTTTAAAAACCCTAAATATAAAACTTATATTTATTGTTGTTCATTTTCATTTCACTAATTTCAGCCTGTGGTTTCAACCTGTCAGGATTATTTTTAACCTTGATTCTGTCACATGGAGGATGAACTATTTCTTCAACTTCGATAAGTAGGTCTTTCTGCCTCTAGGATACTATGTTTGCCTTCATACTCATTTTCCCCATATGAAATACATTGCCCTTTGAAGGGCTGTCAAGCACAAAAGGGGGTTTTCCTCTTTGAGGGAAGCATTAAGATATGTTGTCAAAACTTCCAAAGAGAGAGATTTCAGAAAAATATAAGAAAATTTTCTAACAGTATCTAATACTGTTCAGTTATAGGATGTCTTATCACATGGAGAGAGGTCTGTTGAATTGCAAGTACGGACTGCTGATATGTGGAAGGTTGAAATAATTCCCTTGAAAATTCCTTCTAGCTCTTAGGATTCCACAATCTTCTCTTTGTTTGGTTACTCATATTCAAGAGAAATTGGAATCTCACAGATTTAGAAGTTCCCCCTAAAAATTCTGATTGAAGCCCATCCTCCCATGCTTGCTCATATTGTATAACTCTTGTCCTCTCCTTTAGTTGGCCACGGGGATTCCTCCAATAAGCTAGAGGCTTTTCTCTAGCTTATTCTGACCTCAAGAGGGTATCAATACAGCACTCTTTCAATCCACCTGTCACTCTTATCTTTGCCACATGACAAATCTGTCTTCTTTTCTTCTTATACAATTCATCGATAACACCTACTACTTCTGTTCACAAGTTCCAGTGACACTTCCCACATCTTTCCATTCTCTAATGTGCAATAACCATTAATTTTTTTCCAGATATTGTTGTATTCCATGTTTTGCCACCATTCCACAACATTAGTAAAATATTAGTACTAAAAATATTGATCTTTGTTTTCATGGAAAGACAGGGATTTTACAAAGAGGATTATTCAGTTACAAAATGCATTGCAATTAATATACTCAGTGTTAAAAAAGACAAAAATAATATTTTATTTCTATCTCTATTTTATTTCTTTTACCTACTATATTAATCCTTTACTTCAAACCTCCTAAATTGAATAGACTATCCCAAATATTACTTGCTATCTATACTGACACAAACATTACCTGCCATCTCAGGGAAGCAGAGAAGAGAAGGAGAGGAGAGAACATGATTTGCAAAATATAAGAAAACAGTTATTAATAATTGCATCTATATGTAATCTGGAAAAAAAATATAATTTAAAAATTTTAAATAAGTATTAAAATTATGATCTGACTGAGGTTTTTGTGCCCTTGGTACTGCTTAACCTTTTAGGATTTTTCTTTTGAAAATCACCTAAAATTTCTTGACTTCTTTCTTCTTTTCTTATACAGTAGTACTATATAAATATATAACAAATATGTAGATATAATATATATATAATATATGGACATATAATAAATATATGTATATTATATATATGTACATATATATATATATATAAAATCCCAAGTTATGTATATAAGTTGAAGGTAGCCTACAATAGCATGCATTCTCTTTGGTACTTAAAAGATTCAGCATCTTTGTTTGAAAGCCATGTAATACAGTGGGAAAAGCATTGGATTTGGGTGAATCTGGGTTGAAATAACTCCTCTGCCATTCATCATCTATGTGGCTTTGTTCAAACCATTCAGCTTTTCAAAGCCTCAGTTCCTTCATCAGTGAAGTAAGGGAATTGGACTATATGAGCTCTAAGACCTTCTCTTGTCTCAAATCTAATGATCTTATTATGGTATCTAGTCATTAGAAGGAAGAAACTGTACTTCTCCCCCTGAGGCATNATATATGGACATATAATAAATATATATGTATATTATATATATGTACATATATATATATATATAAAATCCCAAGTTATGTATATAAGTTGAAGGTAGCCTACAATAGCATGCATTCTCTTTGGTACTTAAAAGATTCAGCATCTTTGTTTGAAAGCCATGTAATACAGTGGGAAAAGCATTGGATTTGGGTGAATCTGGGTTGAAATAACTCCTCTGCCATTCATCATCTATGTGGCTTTGTTCAAACCATTCAGCTTTTCAAAGCCTCAGTTCCTTCATCAGTGAAGTAAGGGAATTGGACTATATGAGCTCTAAGACCTTCTCTTGTCTCAAATCTAATGATCTTATTATGGTATCTAGTCATTAGAAGGAAGAAACTGTACTTCTCCCCCTGAGGCATCTAGGTGGCACAGTGGATAGAGTGCTGGATGTGGAATTAGGAAACCTAAAATTTACTAGCTTTGTGACTGGACAAATAACTTAGCCTCTTTGTGTCTCAGTTTTCTCATTTCTCACATGGAGATAGTAATAGCACCTACAAAGAAGGATTGTTATAAGAATCAAATTATATATATATAGTACTTTGGAAACTCTTCTGTGATATGTATATGCTTTCTTTTATCATCATTGTCATCATCATCATCATCATCATCATCATCATTGTCGTCGTTGTCGAATGAGAAGACAGGGTTGCTCTGAGCATGAGCAACCACGTAGAGTATAGAACTGTTTCTCTCCCACAATTGTAGCATCTCAACCATACTGGCGTGTATTTGATTTTCCTTTTGTAATTCATGTTGCCTAACAGTCTCTGGCCCATTTTTGGTTGCTGTGGGGTTTACAGTTTCCTTGGGAGGCTGCCACAACGTTTGACTTTATTCATTTCCTAGTTTTCCAAACAAAACCACAACATATCTCAGCTTCTAGTTCATCCTTTTATTACAACTGTCTTCTGTGGCTCTGAGCTGCGTGTTAGTTGATAATGAATAAGGGAATAAGTGTAGCTGTGTTTCAAAACCCCTAAACACAGGCATGCCAAACCAGTTTGTGGAAGATAAATATTTCAGCCTCTGTGGTCTACCATGGCTGGGGTTCTGAATTTACATAGAGGGTGAATGTTCAAAAGACATTTTTTTTATTAGGAAAATAAAAAATTACAGCTTGTCAAGCTAAGCCAAGAAAAATGTAGGTTTGGCCTTTTGAGTTTTCAGTTGTGGAATGTGATGACAGTTGATACGCATCATCATTTTAAAAGTTCCTCCCTGGAGCCGTCTGAGTTTCTCTGGGATTCTCAAGACTTCAGCAAGGTTTTACATCACTATTGCCATCTTCCCTTTTCTCCTTACCTTTTCTCTTTTTTTTCATCAAAGGGCCAAAGAAATTATATAAATTTAAAATGCTTGGTATGTTTTCTCAAACTTGACACTTAAGCCTTTTCCATTTGTGGCTATTTAATTTGTTAAAACCAAGTTGAAGTATGATATTTCAGGGATTTGTAACCAGGATGTTTCTGGTCATTTTTCTCAAGAACTGTATAACAATGAAAAATTATATTCAAGCTTGTATTTTACAGTTTGAAAAATTCCTGAAAATGTTATGAGATAGTTAGTGGAAAAATAATCTCACTTATTTTGCAGAAGAAGAAACTGAGTTTCAGAGAGGCTTAGTAAGTTACCCATTAATACATAGCTAGTAAATGTTGCATCCAAGGGTCAAGTCAGTCTTCTGATTTGAATACTTCACAATCCTTTGGATTATTCTTCCCTAATCCATTTAATATATCCATTTCTAATTTAACTACAGTTCTGTGTAATTTTCTATTGGTAAAATACGTCTTTTCAGAACCCACATGAGGGCTTAGCCCTGGTGGGTTTCTTTTAATTCCAGAGTTGAGGAGGCCAAGAGACCCCCTTGGAGCCTTCAATATCTGGCTCCCTTTGCAAACTCCATCATGAGAGTTGGTTGCTTCATAGAATTCCCTAGGCAGCATTTCAGCCTTCTTTTCCATCCTGCTCTATATTCATTTATGACCCATGTTCTTCCTGACTTCCTGCTTCATACCTCAGTTCTCTGCTTTGGCATCCTCTTCTCTCCTCTGGACTGACCCCTTAGATTCTTGAGAATGGGCTGACTGCTAGAATCTAATTTGCTTGTCCAATAATTAAATTCATTTCACCTCACCTTTCTTTGAGTTTGTCACAGCTTTTAATCCTTAGCTTTCAGAAGTGAAAACAATCTCACATATCTGCTGATCGTAGTAGTCACCTGTTCACCATAGCCTTTTCATTACTAGCCTCAGATGCCTTGGATCCCAGAAATTCTTCACTTTACAGTTGGACTTTCCTTATTTTTTTCTTTTAAGAAATTTCATTGATACATTTTTAGATAACCTTCATTTCTGAATATATTACTTTCCCTGCCTACCTAGTGAGTCATCCTTTATAACAAAGAATAAAAAAAGAAAAAAATAGTTCAACAAACCAACCAACACATCTGCTTACTTTTATAATGTGTATAATATTCCACGTTCATAGTCACTAACCCAGGTAAAGAAGAGAGGCAGGTGTTTTCTCCTCTTTTTTCTGGAGCTAGACTTGGTTATCACAATTTGTTTTTTTCTTCCTTTCATATTATTGTCACTATATATATTGTTTTTCTGGTTCTTATTGCTTCCCTCCTCTCAGTTCACATATAATCCTCTATACTCTTCAGCATTTCTTATGCCATATTCCATTACATTCATGTACCACAGTTAGTTTAATCATTCCTAAATAGGTGGATATCTACATTGCTTCCAGTCATTTGTTACTACAAAATGTATTGTTTGCATATTTTGGTGTATAGGGCACCTTTTTGTCTTTGACCTCCTAGGTATGGATATGCCCAGATTTGGCATCTGTGGGTCAAAGCTTAGGTCTCTACTTCCTGATAGAATTGTTTTGTAACACTATTTATAGTTCTGATATGGCTCATCTTTGTTCATAATTATTTATGACTTAACAACAAGAGCAAACACTAAGGACCTGCCACAGTTTGCATGAAGCATTCTACCAGCCATTGGGAAGTTAGAGATTTTAGATTTTCCCTATTCTTTTCTTTCTTTCATTCTTTTTATTGTTATAATACTACTTTATTTTCCTCCAATTACATGTGAAAACAGTTTTTAAACATTCATTTCTTTAAAATTTTAAGCTCTAAATTCTTTCCCTCCTACCCTTTTCCCCTCCCTGTTATGGTAAGCAATCTGATACAGATTTTATGTGTTCAGTCATGTAATTTTTTTTCCATGTCAGTCATTTTTGGAGGAGATCTCAAACAAGCAAAAAGGGAGAAGAGAAGAAGAAAGTGAAATATGGTATTTTTGGTAGGCATTCAAAATTGTCTCAAATCTTAAGGAGCATATAGTCTAATAGAATGATAAGACATGAAGACAGGTATTCCTAATACTCAGTATGACCTGATAAAAACATTTAAAAGGCCCCAAACAAAAGTCTATGTGTGGCTAGAGGGATGTGATTGTTACTGGAGAAGGAGATCTTGATAGCTTTTGAAGAATGACATTTGATTTGAGATGAATAGAAATTTAACTAAGCATTCCAGTAGAGAGCAGTTTAAGTAAAACAAGGCAGAAATACAGCTCAAAAATCAGAAATCCAACAGTGTAATGTAGAAGATGGCAGCAGGACCAACATAACAACAGTTATAACCATTGTTACTCATACATATGAAGACATATGCCCCATTAACTACTTGAGCCTACATTCCAAGTTTTTTATTTTTAATTTAGTATTACAGATTTAGAGAGGTAAAAATGAGAGGTCTTTCCAGTGAACAGAATATCTAGATTAAAAGTGTCAAACTGGGAAGTGGAAGGCATGCTAGAGACACAGTAAGAAAACCAGTTTGATTCAGGTTTGTAGAAGAATAATAGGAATAAAGTGCTATCAAATATGGATTATTATAATTAGGAGATAAGTGTTTTAGGAGCCTTTCTTTAGTTCAGCTCAGATTATATTACCTTGATTTTTTTTTCCTGCCTAGCTCATGACTCTTCTCTTTGTCCTCTCTTTTTTATTCATTTATATTGGGATGTAAATCCTTCCTAGTTCCTATTTCCTGGGTATGACTAGAGCTCCCCACTAAATTCCTTTCTCAGCTTATTTTTAAATTTTACTTCCATCACCAAAATATCTTTGTCTTTCTCTGATGCCAGTTCTCATGAATAGAAAAGGAAAGAGGAAATATATGATGAGGTGGTAAGATCATTGAATTGAGCATAATGAGACTGAGGTGAGAGGTGGCAAGGGCCTGAGCTAGAGGGGTGGGAGGTGGCAGTGGGAATGGAAAGGAAGACTTTTTATGAATTCTGGTCATAAAAAAGGGATAATATAACTTTCCTGGGAGTCTGCCATATATACACACTCCACTCTCTCATATCATAAATGTGAAATACTTTGGAAGAGGCTCTGTCTTAAGCTCTCTTCACTTTCTATACTGTTTTGTTTGCTACCATGAGTTCATTTATCATTATTATGAAGACCACTCCCAAATCCCTAAGCTCTTTGGTTTTTTTAAAGAATTAATTTATTTGTTAGTTTCATTAAAATTCCCAGATACCTTCTTCCCTTCCTCCTTCCACTCCCTACCCTAAAGAAGACATTATTTGACAAAAAATATATGTATATGTAAAACTGTCCTGCTTGTTTCTAATCTCTGTTGAACTCTAACCCCATATTATGCCTTTTGGACATCTTTACTTACCTATATTTATCTACCTATAAGCCACACACACACACACACACACACATATATGTATGTGTGTGTACATATATATTTACATATATCTATTTTAGATGTGTTACTATATATATAGTAACACATCTAAAATAGAACTCATTATAGTCTTCCCCAAATCTGTCCCTCCTCCAGACTTTGCCATTTTAGTTAGCATTACTATCATTTTAGCCAAGCAACCTTTGATTCTTCTCTTTTGCTCAACCTCCATATTCAATCTGTTGCCAAATCGGGTAGCTCACCATTTCTCACCTGGACTACAAAGTAGCCACCTTGTTGATCTCCCCATCTCTAATCCCTTTCCTTTTTAGCCTATCCTTTGCCCACTTGCCAAATGGATATTCTTAAAATAAAAATCTGATCCTGTCCTCCCTACTCAAATATCTTCATTGGCTCCCTCTTCACCCAAAGGATAAAATACAAACAGCCTGGTATAAAAGCCTTCCATCTACCTTTCCAAGTATTAGTTCATAATTTTCCATTTCATGCAAACTCTGTTCCAGTTAAAGTAACCTAATAGCTTTTCCCCATACATGATATTCCATCCCCTACCTGCCTACTTTTATATAGGATTTTCGAATGTACTCCCTCCTCACTTCTGGCTTATAGAATTCCTCCAAAGCACAGCCGAGATACCACCTACTAATGCAATCTTTCCTGTTTGCTAGTATTTCTTTCTTCTTTATATTATATTGTTTTTAATTAGTTGTGTACATGTTGTATCCTCATTTTATTCCCTCCCACCCTGGTAGCAAATAATCCCTTTGAGAATATAGGGTTTTTGAGAGAATATAGGGGTTTTCCTTTGTATTTCCAGATCTGGCATAATATTGCCCTTATAGTAGACACTCAGGAAATATGTGTTGAACTGTATTGGGAGCTCTTAACAGATAATTAAGTGAACAACTATGTTACTTAGGGTACATCTTTTATTAGATTCAATAAACATTTATTTAAAATCTCTTGTTTGCAGAACATTGTGCTGGGCACCAGAGAGATATAAAGTTTAGATAAAACTGCCTTTTCATAGAACTTAAATTCAATGAAAAGAGAAGACACAAAACTAGAAAAATATGCTACATATACACATACAAAAATATAGTGTATCATAGTGGTACAGAAAAGAAAGATTATGTGAGGTTTAAGGAGAAAGGGAGTTACTGACAAAAGGCATAAAGGTAGATTTTATGGGAAAAGTGACATTTGAGTTAGACTTTAATGAATGGGTAGGATTTAGCCTGTGAAAAGAGAGATAGGAAGGGTATTCTAGACCCAGGAGACAATAGAAACAAAAGCATAAAGACACAAAACCATAGATTATGTTAGGGGGAAAGTCTAGTTTGATTAAAACAGATGAAGTTGGAAAGATAGAGCATCATATATTATGAAGCAGTTAAAATTTGGGACAGAATTAGTAAGAACTGTATTAAAAGTTGTATCCTAGAAACTTAAATGTTAATATGATCCTAGGTAAATCAGTGAATCTCTTTGTCAATCAGTTTCCTTATCCCTAGGATGAAAAGGCTAAACTAGATAATTTCCAATTCCCCTTCCAGATTTAAGTCTTTGAGTATGATCCTATGAAATTGTGAAGGGCCTTGAACTCAAGGCAAAAAGTTTGAAATTTATTTTGTAAAGAAAAGTGGGAGATTTGAAAAGAGAAGTCATGTGTCCAGATCCAAAGATGAGGAAGATTGGTCTGTCGTTGGTATAGAGGTTGAATTTGAGTGGGAAATGAGTAGAAATGGGAAAATGGTTTAAACCAGAGATGGGCAAACTACGGCTGCAGGGCCAGATGTAGCCCCCTGAAATGTTCTATCCAGCCCGCGACATTATTCCTAATCTGACTAATACAATGAGTAGGATACAATACAATGAAAATTCAAAAGAGTTGCCTTAGAAACTGACTGACAGATAAACATTTCCTTTCCTTTGGCCCCCTCTTTAAAAAGTTTGCCAATCACTGGTTTAAACTATTGCAAAAGTGGTCATAGGAATGGAGAAGAGATGAAAAGAGATATCTCAGGAGTGGAACTGATCAGACTTGAGAACTAGATCTTAATGGTAAAAATGATGAAATTCCCAAAGATAATCTTAAAATTTTGAATGTGGGAGGCTAGATGGATGTTGGTTGCTGTTCAGGTGTTTCAGTCATATCCAACTTCTCATGACCCATTTGGGGTTTTCTTGGCAAAGATACTGGAGTGGTTTGCCATTTCATTCTCCAGTTCATTTTACAGATGAGGAAACTGAGGCAAACTTGCCCATAGTCACACAGTTAATAAGAGTCTGAGGCCATATTTGAATTCAGGTCTTCCTGACTCCAGGCCCAGTGTTCTATCCATTGTGCCACATAACTGCTGGATAGATAGTACTGACTGTCTTGTGAAACTTGAAAGAGGAACAGATGGGCAAATATAATAAAATCACTTTCAGATAGGTTATGGTTGGGTATATGGATTGGGAGGTCAGAAGAGGCTCAAGCTATAGATGTGGTTTGGGGATCAGATACATATAGGTGATCCATGGGAAAGAATGAAATTGCCAAGAGAAAGAGAAAGAGAAAGGAAAAGGCTAAGAACAGAGCCCTGACTAATAGTTGAAAAGAGGAGGCAAGGGCAGCAAAGGAGACAAAGAGGAAACATTTAGAGAAATAATTCAGAGAGTGCAATGCCACTGAAGTTAGAGCAGAAGGAGGTAACTGGTAGGAGGGATTATCAAATGTCTAAGAGGCCAAGAAAGAGGAGGTCCAGAAACAGAACCCATCAGATTTAGTATGATGATGATATTCATAGTTCATGAAGACATAATTTAAGTGTCACCTGATAATTTAGAAGAGTTACTTGACCACCAGGTGAACACTTTACTACTTCAAATTTTTAGGGCCAATCTTAGATTCCCACATCCCTTCTTAACAGCCTTGGTATCAGTGATTCATTGGAACTCAAGAAAGATTTTCTTTTTACAAGAAACCAAATGCATTGGCCTTGGAAAGTGCATTTAGTTTCAAGAAATATGAGCAACATCAATTTCTGAGTTTTGTGTTTTCATCCTTGGATTTTAAGCTCTGTTTCAGGCTCAATTTTCCATTCCCGTGTAGCCATTTGGGACTTTGGAATTGATCAGAGGACTAAAAGATCCAAATATTCTGTGGATTCTAATACTTTAAGGAAATAATAAAATATCCTGTATCATTGTGCTCTGAATGGTATTCAATCAGCCAGCAATTGGGGAAGCTATATCAAAAAGTCTTCTTCCTATACCAGTGTTCTTTTCCCCCCCTCTTATCACTACTTTTTGTTGCTTTTTTTTTGGAGTTAGGAAAGGATATGGTGAAAGAAGAAAATAAAAAACATGTTAAAGTTACATAATCCAAATTCCTAGAAGGCAAGTGTCAAGTCCTAGCTCTGTCTCCAGCCAATAGTGTGACTTGGGATAAATCACATAGTTTCTATAGCCAGAGGGAATGATGGGGTCTTGTGAAGGCATTTTAAGGACAGTAAAGCCTTGGTCATATTTGAAGGCCACTAGAAGTTGAAGATTACAAAAACAGAGGGAATGATTGAAGGGGGAAATCTTCAGGCCATAGTATCTCTTTAGCTGTAAAGTAAAAGACTAAAACTAGCATTTTCTGTAATCTGTTTTCTTTCTAGATAAGCATATTATACTTTTTGAGAGTAATAATAGTTTAATGTTATGGTTAGTGATATTTACATTATAATTATAACTTAAAGTGAGTCACAAAAAAATTGTTGTCTGTCCTAAAGAGCGCATAAAGAATATTCCATTTGCTCACACTCATTCATTTACATATTTTTTTATATGTTGCGGCAAAATCAAAGATAAATAAGATTTAGACTCCCAACTCATGGAACAGATAGTCTAATAGTGGAGATAATATATGTCCACAAATAACTGTGTCAGTTAGAATGTGACAAGTACAAGAGTGCCACAGGAGAACAAAGGCATGTTTCTTGAGAGGTTCAAGAGATGCTTCATAAATATTCTATATCAGGATGAAGCTTCATAGATATACATCTGTCTTCCTTTAGAACAGAATTTAGTTTTTGGTATCTATGTTTTTCTCAATTACATGAACAAAGTAATTTTTTTAAAATATGAGTCAAATTCTCACACTCCTTCCCTCTAATCTCGCCTCTCTCCCTGAGATGGAAAGCAGTCTGATATAGATTCTATGTGTGTCATAACATAAAACAAAAACTTGAACTCCTTTGAGGTTTTGATTAGAAGCTAGAGTTGTTAATTTCACCGTCTCTGTTGAAATTTGTGTTTACGACTTCTTTTTCAGAACTTTATCTTTATATTGCTAAAATGGTGGCTGGAGTTTACATTATGAATTCTAAAAAAATCAGAAATGTGTCTTTTTACACTTTGATTACCTACAGAATAGACAGATGGCTTGCAGAAAGTTACTCCCCTTTTCTGGCAACCCCTGGAACACATGGATTGCTCAGATGGTATTTACATTTGAGGACTGAAAAGGAAATCTGTCACCACCTCATCCTGGTCCCCTCTTCCCAATACTTGATGTTCACTGCACAAGCCAAGCCTTGGAATTAGAGCATAACTTTCTCACCTGGGTAGGTTCTGCCGTTTGCCACCTCTTCCCAGACGCAGAAAGCAAAGTAAAGGCTATGGTAACCTGCACCATGGAGTTGAGTGGGAGGGATTAAGGAAAGGTTTTTTTATTCTCAAAGTAAAACAACAGATGTCACACAATGTATACCTTCCTTTCAAAGGCCGTATTCTTTCTAGTTTAATCCTCCAAGATAATATTAGGGGCATATAGGTTACAAGCAGAATATCACTGGGATACCTGAGTCTTCATTCAACCCATTAAATTATTAGTGTATTTTGATCATACTTTACCTACTTATGCCTAGCTTATGTTCCTTATATTTTAAATGGTCATCATCATCATCATCATCATCGTGCAATATACCATATGTTTTCTAAGGAAAGTGCTATATTAATGTGAAATAATGTTAACATTTTTGTTGTTGAAAGAGATACATTTGGGAAGCCTTTACTAATTCAACCCTTTCTTTCTCCTTTGCTTAATTTTTTTAAATCCAGTCCTTGACTTTCTTCTTCATAGCCACTCCTGTTAAGATGGACATCTGTCTTTACCCTTCATATTCTTGTTGGCGAATATAGCTAGGAATGATCAAAATAGTCTTATATCATCTTATTACTTTATTTCCACCATCAAAGTATTAATTTCTTTTTCTGTTGACGTTTGTAATGAACAACCACAAGGGAGGCAACAAAGTGTAGTATAAGGACCATGGGGTTCTGGTATGGAGACTTGGGGTCTCATTTGGGTTCTGTTACTAACTAGCTCTGTAACCCTGGGTACTACACTTTATCTCTCAGCATCTTACTTTCATTATCTGCAAAGCTAAAAGGTTGGATTATATATAACCAATAATATTTGTGAAAGAAATTCGGAATTTTAGTGGATTCTTTGGTCACTGTGAATCAGTTGTGTGAGATGATGATCCAGAAAAAGCCCACATAATGTTCAGCTGCTTTAAGAAAGGCCCAGGATAGGAAAATTTACTGTCCAAGTATATTCTGTCCTTCTTTTACCACACCTGTGACTGAAGCATTCTGTTCAGTTGTGGGCTCCTTATTTTAGCAAGATCACTAAAAAAATTGATAATGATACATTCAGAGGAAATCATGTATGAGCCAAGGCATGGAAGTGGGAAAACTCAAGCTGGTGAAAGGTTTTGAGACAACATATTATGAGCAAACAGTGAGAAAGTAAAGAATATGTAGCTTAGAGTAGAGGAGAAAGAATGGGCATGGGTCATAGAGAGAGAAGGGACTTCAAGTATGTGAAGGACTGTTGGGTAGAAGGATTACTCTTGTGTTCTGCAAAGACCTGGAGAACAAAGCTAGGAGTAATGAATGAAAGCTTCAGAAATGTAAACTTATTCTCAGTCTAAGCAAAAACTTTCTAAAAGCTCCCCCAAAAGAGGATAGTTTACCTAAGAAGATGGTGAGTTACCTAATCCCTCATCTCCCAGCCAAGATTATAATCAGTCGTTAGAGAGCAGTTAGGTGACTTATTAGATAAAATCCTGGGCTAAGAGTCAGACAGATCTAGGTTCAAATCTGACCCATCAGACCCTGGGCAAATCATTTAATCTCTGTTTACCTTAGTTTCTTTATTTGGAAAAATCAGATTAGTGAACCTACTTCCCAGGATTGCTGTAAGGATCAAATATGATGATATTTGGTAATATACATACATATATACATAATTATAAATACATACTATGCATATAATATGTGTATATAAATATTTTTATAATACACAATATATGTAAAGAACTCAGCACAGTGCCTGGCACATAGTTTTATATAAATGCTAACCATTATTATAGGTATTATGTAGGAGAGTTCTCTTTAAGTGGATTCAATAACTCTGATGTCCCAAGTCCTGAGATTCTGTGATCAGTAACATCCCCCTTTATACTCTGACATTCCGTTGTGCTTTATCTGACTTAATCAGAGGAAGGTCTCTAAGTTGGGTGGTCTTGGCCCCATGAGAAAGCTGAAAGCACAAGTTTAAGCAAGAACAGGAATAAAAAAATGTCCCTTTGTTGCTATGTGGTCAATAGGTTAAATCCTCTTTCTACTTCTAAATCATCATCTTCATTTTATCGCTCTTTGAAATAAGAGAGAAGGAAGCAGATGTTGTTTCTATTGACCTTTTACATATAGAAAATCTACTCGTTAGGGGGAAGGGATAATTGTATCAGGGCCAAGAAGAATAAATTTACAGAATGAAAAGTATTCTGACCACCAAGAAAAAGATAGAAAGGAGAAGATAAAAGCCTACCTGCCTTGGAATAGAAGCAAAGAAGGGCTTAAGGAGAATGAAATACAGATTCAAATCAGAGCAGTCTTAGGATTGAGGTGAAAGAGGGCTAGATGGCTAGCAGGAGAAGCATATGCTCAGAGTGGGGAGTGAAACAAGCTTCTTGGCACCTATCCTACTGAGTAGAATTGGGGAAATAGTATGGAATGGATGAAACTTAGAAAGGAATCATGGCTGGCATTCACAGGAAAATCATTTATTTAAAACATGTTTTAACTGCAAAAAAGTTACTGAAGTTACTCTGTTTCTAATTAGCTATGAGGGTACAGCACTTTTTCTCCCACTATCTTGCTTTACGTTATCTGTAACACTAAAGGTTGAACTATATAGATAACTAACAATCTCTGTGAAAGAAATCTGGGGTTTTAGCAGATTCTAAATTCAGCGTGAGTCAGTAGTGTGAGATGGTAACCCCCCAAAAGCCCCACATTGATAAAAACCACAAGTCTAGACCAAAAGTTATGGTGCCAAAGCCACCTCCATTAAGAGTCACTTGTTTTGCTGTGATTTTTATTTACTTAACATTTTATTCCATCTTCTATCAAAAGCATTTGAGGCTGTTAATTAGTTTTAAATATTATAAAGGTAGAAAAATTAAGGATAGAGACAGGAGAGGGTCTACATAAAGAAAACAGAAAGAGTAGAGGCTACACATAGGATAGATAATTTGATTATCATAATTAGGCCCTGAATTTGACTGAGGTTTTTGATGGGCTAAAAAGGGAAATAGATTGTATTACATAATTTTCATTTTCTAACAAAAGAGAGTAAAAAAAATTTTTGTCTACAGAGACAGACATTTTCCTGGAATTCCATTGGAATTTTCTGAATGACATTAGGCAATAGAGCAAGATAATATTCTCAAATATAGTTTTTTTAAAAAAATTTATGGAAATATTACTTAAAGGAATCCTTGCCCCATCTCACTATAAAGGCAAAGAATATCATATTCAGTTGTAGCTTGGTGACAGTAATAGTAGTAAATTACCAGTTTATACAGTTGGGACTTTTAAATGTCAGTTTGTAATTTTTTTTCATTTTGCCATTTGGGATTTGAAAGCAGATACCAGTGTTAAATAGGAAGCCCTAATTCCAGTATATGTCTGCTATAAGTCAAAGAAAACTGCTTATGATTTTTGAGTTTATTAATAAATCTGTGGTACACTTCAGCTTTTTCTTCCAAACCAAGGAATAAAAGGCTTCAGAAGAATGCACCATAAATTATTTTTGGATGCTGCAAAGAATTCATTTGGCTATATGCAACAACAGGTCTAATTTCTGGTATGCTGCTATCACACTTGAACCAAAACAGGCCACTTTTTTTTAGGCCTGTGTAAACCATTAGGAGAGTAGCTTTAGGAATTTTTTAACTCCAAAAATTCAGAGAATTACTTCACAAATTACATAGACTGACAAAAAAGAATTAACTTATACTAAGGAATTATATAATAAGGATGATGCTTCAAAGTTTACAAAGTGATTTTTCCCCTTCTCAATAACCCTATGCAGTAGCATTAATTCTTTAATTTCTAGATTAAGAATCTGTGGCTGGTAAAGACTGAGATCAGAAGCACAGTGAATGTTGAAACTAGGAATTTTAGTTATAAGCATGTTGTCCCCATTTTATAAATGAGGAAAGTAAGGCCAAAGGAAGTTTAGTGATTTTATCGAAAGTCATCCAGAAAATAAATAGTTGGGATTTGAACCCTTCTCACTCTGATTAGTATTCTTTCCCCCATCCCACACTGACTTAAATTTTCTTATGGATGAAAATCAGTATTTTGTTTGGATTTTATACATAATCCCATCTCTCATACTATTGTTAACAAGTCTTCTATACCTCAGATATTTTGTGGGTTGATACTCTTGGAATTTTCCTAGGCAATGACCAATAGGGCACCTGGTGAGCTGAATTCCTAAACTAAATAAGTGCTGTTTTAAGATCAAAGGGAAGACAGTAAAAGACCTAGGTCTTAAAGTTACACCTACTCAAGTCACATATTTTGTCATTTTTCTTGTAAATTCTTCAACAATTCCCTGATTAGGGTTACAGGAAATATTGTATTTTCTTCCTGCTATGCTCTGCCATCTCAATGTCATTGGAGGTATTGTTCACTCATTCTTTTCCAAGGGACAAATTCAGTTTTGCAAAAGAGGGTCCTGTTCTATTTGTAACACAAAGTCAGATTTTTTAGTCCCACTAATGCACATCTTTGGGGACCACAAATTTGAAATGAGATATGAACTCTTTGACTTTAAAAAAAGCTATTCTTTCAGTCTGTCCATCCTGAAATGCACCCTGAAACATTTTCCTGAGATCTAGTAAATTAGAGCTTCTCAGTCTCCATGTTAGAAGGGACCGAAGGGGCTACCTAATCCACCTATATTTGAACAAAATTTCCTTTTACAACATACCCTTCAGCCTCAGCTTAAAAGTAATGAAGAACCAAGTAATTCCCAAGACAATTTAGTTCACTTTGGCATAGACCTAAATATTAGGAAGTTTTTCCTTATGAAGATCTATAATTTGCCTTGCTGAAACTCCCAATCATTCCATCTAGTATTCACTTTGAAGACAAGGCAAAGGGCAAGGTTCTACCTTGTGTTCTACCCCAAGTCCCATTTCAAACATCCAAAAGGTAATTAAATATTAGTTTACACCTTGAGATAATGCCAAAAGGAAGAGCAGTCAGATTCTTAAAACTATCTAAGATCATAGATTAGAGCTGGAAGAAATCTTAGAAAACATCCTCTTCATTTTATACATGAAGAAACTGGGGAAGTGATTTTCCAAAGATCCCATAGATATTAAGTGTCAGAGTTAGTATTTAAACTCAGGTCCACTGACTTCAAGTCTAGCATTCTTTCCATTGCATCACATTACCAGAGATGGTGTCTATCCTTAATTTCTTTCACTTAACCGTAAGAGTAGAAAGTCAGTTGTTTTTTTCAATCTCTAAAAGCTGAGCTATTTAATGTAATTCATTAGGTCTATCACAAAATTCATATTCTGGTGTTTTGTTGGACTGTGGAGGTGATCCTGAATTCTCTAAGTCTAGAATTGTGAAGCACAATTTCTAGAAGATTCTATCAAGCTGGGAAACTTCAAGTATATATTTGATGATGAACTAAGCATACATATTAAGGGCAAGCCTACTTAAATATAGAAAAGGGTCATGGCCAATAGGTTAGCCATTAGGGGATATATTTTTTGGTCTTGAGAATTCATGAAACAAAGAAAAATTAAAAGCAAAACTCACAATCACAAGATTCAGAGTTGGAAAGGATACTAGAGACAATCTCTTCCAAAACCTTTATTTTACAGATGAGGAAACTAAGTCATAAACGTATTAAGTGATTTACCTTAGGTTACACAGGCAATAAGTAGAGGGAGGATTTAAATCCAGGTCTTTTGAATCCAAAGTTAATACCCTGTCCACTCTTTTTTACAGTGCTTCCATCACTATAACACACTATAACACACAATAATTCTGTATTGTCTCCTTGGATTTCCAAAGCAAAAGGGGTATGGCAGAAAAGGGGAAAGAATTCTGAGAATAACACAGATTGGTAGGGTGGCACACACTGGTAATCTTTGCTACCATGGAAACTGAGATTTGTGAATCTCTTGATCTTGGAAATTCTGAGCTGCAGAGTAGTCTATAGCTGATCAAATGTCTACTTGAAACCAAGATTTTAAACTCCCGGGAACAGAAGCTTGCCAGGCTATGTATGAAGGGAAAAAATCTGGATCAGGTCAAAAACAGAGCAGATTTTTAAAACTCCCATGCCAATCCAAGTGAGATGAGACCTGTGAGTAGACCTTGTGCTTCAAAGCCTGGGTGAGATGAGATCAGTCTTTAAAACAAAACAAAAAACAATTTAATTTTTCTGGTTGTCTATACACATGTATATAAATGGGCTACACTAAATATAAGTTCTTTGACCAGTGTGAAAGGAATTGATGTATTGTATTGATGTTCTTGCTATAAATGAAACCCGAAGACATAAAGAAGTCACCGCCAAGTGGAAGGATGGCTTAAAGACATTTCTGGGCAAGGCAAACAAAGAAGTTTGTTGCCAAAAGGAACATGAAATATCATTTAACGGGACACTTGATCATCTTGTTAGGCAGAGAGCATGATGAATGGACTTAAAAAAAGACCACCATGAAGGTATTTTCAGTTCCTGTGCCAACATCTGTTATTGAGGGTGAAGAAACAGTGAAATTCTAGGAAGAACTTGACAAGATTCTCCAAACTGAGCCAATAGACATGGCCACTCAGGCCTTTTTCTCAAACAGTAGGTCATTTGTTGAGTTAAGTGACCAATAGACCAATAATAATAATAAGGTAATGCTAGAAAATTCCCTAGGAGCAAGTCTTCTTTGAACCAGATTTAGAAGGGAACTTAGAAGGGACCAGGAAGATTCTGGAGTCCTCATTTCTGGTTCACTGGTACCATGGCTGACAAAAGGAAAGCATTGGCATGGCGTGGGAAAGAGAACTCTTGAAGGGGGTATGGGCCTACACCTAGCTAAGGAAGGCTAAGGCTCTTAACCTAGGATCCAGGGACACCCCATGTGGTCTATTGATGGATTTCAGGGAGTCTATGAAATTGCATCTTTAGTTTCACTGACCTCTAACTGAAATTTAGCACTTCCTTCATTTATGAATTTTTAAAAAATGTACACATTATTCTGAGAAGGAGTCCATAGGCTTCACCACCCTACTAAAAAATTAATGACTGAGTGACACAGAAGAGATTAAGAACCTCGAGCTCAGGTAATGCACTATAGGGCGCATGCACAGTCCACCTTCACGTGGGCTTATAGAAGATATTGCCTATGATGTTACCCTGTACCTAAACTGTGTCTCTAAGCAAGATTATTCTAGGAGAGGTACGAGCTCCCTCACAGAGGCTGAGAGGAATAGGAAGGCACAACCATCTCTTGGAGGAGATTTTATTTTATTTTTTTATTTTCCTTAAACTCAGATCTGACTATATTACTCTCCTCTTCAGTGAATTCCAGTAGTTTCCTGTTGTTTTTAAGAAAACTATAAACTCCTATTTTTGCTTTTAAAGCTCTTCAAGACCTGGTTACAATCTGTCTTTTTAACTTCATTATATATGACTGCCCTTCTGACATAAATCCCCTCATTTACAAGGTTCCTGCTTCATACCCTGATGTTCTGTAATTTTGCTGTCCTCAAACTGGTCTTCTCTGGGTTCCTCAAACCCAATATGCAATCTCCCATCTCACTGCCTTTGCCCTGGCTGCCCCTAACCCCCATGCTTGGAATGCACTCTCTTCTCTCATTCCACTCATAAAATTCTACTCATCCTTTAAAATACAATTCTAGAACTGCTTTCTACATGAAGCATTTCTTGATTATTTTAAACCCTTACCCTCTGTCTTGGAATCAGTATTTGTATTGTGTACAATCTTGTATTGATTCAAAGACAGAACAATAAGAGCTAGACAACAGGGGTTGAGTAATTTGACCAAGATCACACAGCTAGGAAGTGTCTGAGGTCAGATTGGAATCCAGGACCTCCTTTCTCTAGAATTGGCTCTCAATCTACCTTTTCTCATTTCTTAACTGCTGTCATCCTCCCTCTATTTTTGTTCAGTTGTTTCTTAGTCACGTCCGACTCTTCATGACCCCATTTGGGATTTCCTTGGCAAAGACACATGAATGGTCTACAATTTCCTTCTCCAGATTGTTTTATAGATGAGGAATCTGAGACAAGTAGGGTTAAGTGACTCACCCAGGGGCAAACAGCTAGTAAGTGTCTAAAGTCAGATTTGAATTCAAGAAGATGAGTTTTCCTAGTTCCAGGCTTGACCCTCTATCCACTGGACCTTCTAGCTGCCCTCCCTTCCTTCTCCCCTAATTACCTTGCATTTATTCTGTATCTGCTTATATGCATACATATTGTGTCTCTCATTAGGAATGAACTCCTTGAAAATAAGAAATGTTTCATTCTTTGTCTTTGTATCCCCAAGTCTTACTACAAATGAAGTTTGAAGAATTGACATGACTTGCCCAAACTCACAAAGTTACCAAGGGGTAGAGACAAGACTAGCACCCTAGTGTCCTTATTCCCAGGCCAGTGCTTTTGGCTTTGCCTCATTTTAGCCCAAAGTAACAATAAATAATATCTACCAATAGCTAAACTTGTGTCTTCTCTACCGTTTGTTCAGTGATTGTTTTCCAAAAAAAACCTGTTTTGACTGTTGATCTTTTAAGTCTTAAGATTCCATTTCCTCCTCCCCTCAGTTCTCTCTTCCTCTCATGTTCCCATATTCCAGGCTACTTTATATAATTATTTTTCTTTGATGTTTATTTCTTTGGCACCAATGTAGTAGCAGCTAGACTGAGTGACCTCTCTGAAGCACACTTCTATTATCCTATTACTATGGATTTTCAACTACTATGATGACCAGCTTAAGTGTATATTGGTGCTTTGTAAAATAGATTAATTCTACCTATTCTGTCCATTTAAAAAATTCATTGCCTCTGAGATTTGAGAGGGAAAATCTGGATAAGATAACAAATAATTTATTCAGAAAGAATATATAACTATTTCTTTTGTTTTAATAAAAACCTTTACCTTCTGCCTTAGGATTAATACGGTGTATTGGTTCCAAGGCAAAAGAGCAATAAGGGCTAGGCAATGGGAGTTAGGTGACTTGCCCAGGGTCACACAGCTGGGAAGTGTCTGAGGTCAGATTTGAACCTAGGACCTCCTGTCTCTAGGCCTGACTCTCAATCCACTGAGCTACCCAGTTGCCCCCTATGTAACCATTTTTAAAGAGGATTTACACCTTTGTCTGCTTACAAGGGAAAAAAAGATACCTTTCACCATCACTTAAATTTTAATTCTCAGAATATTTTATTAAAATGGTTTTTTAATTCTTTTTTCTCTGTGAAAACATATCAGTCAACAAGCATTAATTAAATGCCTACTATGTGTCAGGAATTGTGCTAAATAAGCACTGGGGATGCAATAAAGATAAAAATAATCACTGTTGTTCTCAAAGAGGGAGATAATATATGGATGAGATACACACAGGATATATATGGAGTAAACAAGATAATCATAGAACTAGGGTGCTAAGATTTAAAGAGGACTGAGAAAGGTTTCTTGTAGAAAGAACTGAGGTTTGGAGGAAGTTAGAAGGTGGAGAGAAGAAAAGTCCTATATTACTGTCTATTATTATTAAATCTTAGAGTAAAGCTTCATAAAGATTTATTTTAAAGGGCCATAAAACAGAGCTTCACTAATCAAATGGCTATTTTCTCTGATGGAAAATACTCCTTCCAAACAGCCCTGCTGCTAATGTGATGTCAGTTCAGTGGTTAAATATAGCAAGTCATTGGCAAGGCAAGTTGAGAGGAAGTCCATTAAATGAAGCTGGCTGTTTTTCCTTCTTCTGTATATTAAAGGCATTTTATTGCTTTTCCTATATGTCTTGATTTAATGTCTGTTTGCTTCTCTTTTTTTTTTTGGCATACCTCTTGGTTTTGTAGGTATATTCCTGAGCCATGGTCAGCCTGCAGCACCACCTGTGGTCCAGGTGTCCAAGTCCGAGAGGTCAAGTGTCGAGTCCTGCTTACATTCACTCAGACAGAAACAGAGCTGCCTGAGGAAGAGTGCGAAGGTCCTAAGCCATTCACAGAGAGACCTTGCCTCCTTGAAGCATGTGATGATATCCCTGCTGTACGTGGGCTGGATTTCTCTTGGCATGAAAAGGACAGTGAAACAATTTATGATTGGGAGTATGTTGGTTTTACTCCTTGCTCGGCTACATGTTTGGGAGGTATTTGACCCTTTTCTTTTTCTTTGGTGTTTGTTTCTTGGGTAGACAAAGACATATGAAAAATTACTTGGCTACTCCAGTTCCATAAATTAGAAAGGTATTGAAAGAAGCCACACAGATGACCTAAGAGATAATTAGTATGCTCCATCTGGCAAATCTCTTATTCTCAGAAGGTAGTACAGAGAGAAAGATGTCTACATTCTCTAAGCCTAACAGCGTGGTCAGAAGGAGTAGGTAGTGCCTATGTGGGAAGGTAGAAAGAAAATGGGAAAAAGAGTAAAGTCCCTTGGAAATGTGGCTCTTGACTCTGCCTTTCTGTGAGCTTGGTAAATCAAGTCCTCTTTCTGCACTAAAATTTCTTCCTTTGTAAAATGAGGGAATTGACTTGGGACCACCTTGGAAAAGGTGGGTGGGTCAAAGGTGGATTTTGTAGCCTGATAAAAAAGAGAAGGTACCTTAGATATCTAGTAATCTGGCCCTTGATTTTTATACATTCCTTAAGTGGTCTGATTGGATGCAGAAAAACCTATTTTTCCAAAAAAGCATTTTAATGTAGTACTACAAGGTCATCCTCCAAGATTGACTTTCATCTTCATTGTTTTGAATTTTGAGTAGTATGTAGGTTTCATAACCTTCCTTCTGAAAAGCAGAGGACTTTAATCTAAATATGGTTGGTAGGTGCAGTAAAAAGTCTTTCTGAGAGAAATATAATTTTCTACTCTTAATATTCATGCATCAAAGTCATATTTCATAAGGAGAAAAATAATGAATATAAATTCAGAATTTTTAAAAAGTCAATCTTTGCCTGGTATCTTTGAGATTTTGTTTTAACCACTAAGTCTGTCATCCTTCATATATGTGCATTTCAGCAAAATTGATGATGGGTAAATTATTTACTCTTTTCAGCACTGACATATTTAAAAGTTTGAGTAAGTTTTTTATGTTCGTGTGGTAACCACAAGTTAGCACTATCTTTCTACTCATATTCCTGCAATGATTAAGGAACCAAACATATTCTGTTTTCAGTTCTAGAACAAATAAACCAGGAGAGTTAAATCTGTACCTTGCAAGGATGCATATGGCCATCAGCTGAATTTCATCTGGGTTATGACAATATTTTTAAATTAAAGGTTTGTTAGGCTTTTCCTCCTATATTCACAACCCATTTTGCCTCTATGAACGTTATACAATACAATACCTTTTAACAGAAATATCTTAAAATGTAATAAGCAAGAGATATTACTCCACCAAGGAAGACTTTGTTCTCTTCAGCTGTGCCATTCATGGACCTAGAATGAGAAATAACAGATGGGCACAATGACACATTAGTGCCTTCAAAAGGAAAGAACCTTGTAAATAGTAGTGTTCTCTAAATATCACTATTGTAATTAATATTAAGAAAAGTACTATGCAGAGACCTCCATGGTATTGAGTAGGTCCTTGATGAAGAATTTATGGAAAAACATGGAAAAGAATTGCATAGAATGAAATAGCGTGTAAAGATGGGGAGCATTGAGTGAAGAGGATGCCCTCACTTATGAAATCATGGCTCCATCTGAGTAACGAAGTAATTCTGCTAAGCTTCAATAAATAGTGATTCATAGCTCAATGAAATTTACCATTGAAATAGAAAAATAAAGAGGAAGACACTGTTGATCAGTACTAGAAAAGGGAACTGTCACAAAATGAAGGTTTTCAAAAAAATTGAAAGATAGAATTCAAAATTCATAAGTCAAGAAACTATTCAAATAAAAACACCTCTGCAAAAAGTATCATAGCTTAACTCTGATCTGTTCAAATGTATTTAAAACATTTTTTTATAAAGTAAAAAGCACATGCTCTTTAAGAAATAGGTTGTCAAAAAAACCTGGTTAATAGAGAGCAGAGTATAATAATGACATTTCAGGAAAGCAATTGATTGATTAATTAATTAAGCAAGTGTATAACTTTGCTTCACCACTTATATACATCAAACATGCCCAGAAACTGTCCCATTTAGTGCAAATAATTAATCCTATCAAGGGGTCACAAGTATTAAAATTTATACTATTCAAAATTTATATGTAAATTATGATAATTAAGTATAGCCCAATTGATTCTGCCTTTTTCTCTTTGTGTCATTTTGTAAAGATATTTCAAGATTTCTTTCTGTTTCTCAAATTTGTAGGTCTTGGTTGCATTATTGCATTTTATCGGCATGCCACAGTTTAGTTAACTGCTTCTTGCTACTGCAAATTCTTAAAGGGGTTAATACTCTCACTGATCAGAAAGTGAAAAGTTAGATTGCTCCTACCATCCCATAGGTCCCTAGATCTTGGCCAGATCTTAAATATAATTATTTACTTAACAATAAGGGGTAAATAACAACATAGACATTCATATGTTAAAATAAATAAAAAATAATATGTATCACAATCCACATATACACCTGAGTCATATTCACCTAGTTACTCAGTATCTGTGGAGAAACCTAGATATATAGTTTGAGGAAATTGGCAAGAAAACACATGAAGAACAAAAATGCACATGCTTGGGGCTACTTCCGTATGGATTATAAACTTTGATGTCATTAATCCATTCAAGAATATCTGCACTTGACAAAACTGTTTGTCTTTTGCTGGACATATTCTCTTACTCTTTTCTCTGCTGAATTTTATTTAAACACTAGTCATTTCTTTAAACTTAAAATAAAAGGGCATTTAGAAACATACATCCCTTTATGTGACTAAACAGCATGTCATTTTAAGCCAGAGAATTGCAAAGCTTATCAGCCTGGCTATCTTATCTGTTAAAGATCAAGACCACCCAGCAATTCCTCACTTAGACTCAAGTGTTGCCAATCAGAACAGAACTCACATAAAACAGCTTAGATTGACTCTGGCCAAAGAAAACCATAACTAACGGGTTCTTCCTATAGAGCAGCTTAACTATTTGTTTTTCCCCTTCTGCATTTCCTTCTTAGATCAGAGGGGGCAGGAAAGGGGAACTTGTACTTCTGAGAAGCTTCACCAATTCGGAATCATGTCGCTGAAATCTTCTGAGAGTTGTCCACCTTTTTTTATTTTAAACTCTTACCAAAGACAGTAACAATTCAAAAACAGAAGGGCAACAGCTAGGCATATGAGGTTAAATGATTTGCCCAAAGTCACACAGCTAGGAAGTATCTAAGATCAGATATGAATCCAAGTCTTCCCAACTCGAGTCCTGGCAGTCTATTCACTGAGCCTCCTTGCTGCTCCCTACTTGTCCACTCTTATTCGTTACTTGAAACTGCTCTAAACAAACTCTTTCCAATCTTCTATTTTTTCCATCTTCATTTCTCAAGTTCCTTTCTAACTCTTTTCTCCTCAACCTCCTATTTCTTTTATCTCCTATACCCCTATATCTTTCAATGAATTAAGTCAGAACTTCCCAGTTCTGAGTAATTCACCTTTCACCGCTTAACCAGATTTCTACTTTGAAATGAATCTGTTTAAAAAATCACATCCAAGTGTCTCTCCATATGTTTATATGAGTGATTTTTAAAATCACATCTAAGTGTCTCTCCATATAGTTATATGAGTGATTTTTAAAGTTTTCCCTGCTTTAGAGGCAGCTAGGTAGAGTTAGTGGCTAGAACACTGAGCCTGGAATTTGTGAAAATCTAAGTTCACATCTTGACTCAAATGCTTATTACCTGGATAAGCTAGAACAAATTACTTAACTCCTGCCTCAGTTTCTTCTTCTGTAAAGAGAGGATAATAATCACACCTCCCAGAATTGTTATTATGCTAAAATGAGATTATATATATATATATATGTATATATATATATATTTGAGATTTTCTCTATGTAATACTTTGCAAACTTAAAGTGCTATATAACTATTAGCTATTATTATTGTAAATCAGCTACATAAGAATAAGTTGAGGGACTCTAATCTACAAAACATTACCTTCAGGAAATAGTTGACTTTAGATGATTACTATTACTCTGTGGGTAATAGGTTCATGTGAATGGTCCTAGAGTGGGCACTACAAAGCGGAAGACAAGTTCTCTCCCTAGTCTGCCACTATGTCCAAATATCAATTTTTGCTCTTTTTATCATTCTCTTCCATTCTGTTTTTGACACAGCTATCACAGTTGACCTGTCTCCCCCCAGATCCTTGATATCGGTTGCATGAAGGTCATAATATTAAATCATCAGCCTAATCTTTAAATCCCTCCACAATATGGCTCCCATCCATGTGACCAGATCTTGTATCCTCTTCACACATTTTCTCTTTTCTAGTCAAACTGACTGGTTTGCTTTTCCCTGCACACTGCCTTCTGCCTCCTTTATCTACTCGTTGCATAAATGGTCCCCTCAGTTTAGACTCTACATCTTCTTAGGGACCCCACAAAATGTCCTCAGCTGCATAGGAGAAAGCCTGTGTCTCAGCTTAGGTGTCCTCACCTCACCTCAAATAAGTTCCCTCAGCTAATAAGTACCCATCCAGACGATGGGCGTAGCCTCCTTAGGAGTCTGGGACCAATTCCACATGAACTGGCTCATGGACCTGGCTAGGGCATACTTGTAGAAACTACTCCATTACCCCCTTCTCCAAGACTGCCTTGGCCCAAGTCATCTTGTAGCCATTTCCTTACTGAGACCTCTAAGTCCCTGACCATTCCACATTCTTTCTCATTAGGGGCTGCCACATTCTTCCAGGACCAGCTTTTCCATAGGAAACTTCTTCCTTCTCCTGAAACTTATCAAGAACAGTCTTTTCCATCTTCTGGTTGAGTGTGGGGATTTCTACAGTACATTAGGAGCAGAGCTCTGTGCGTTGTGGATGCTTGATGCCAGGTAGATTATAGATTCCTAAGGAAGGAGAGAGACCTGACCCTGTGATCCTTCTTTCCTTTGCATTCCTATAGCTCTTTATCTGGAACACTTATGTGGAGCTCCTTTTGATTATCCATGTTTGCAGATGTCTCTTCATCTCTTCCATATTGTCAGCTCTTTTAAGGAGAAGAGTACTTCATTCTTTCCTTTGTATCCTATATGTCACCTAATAAGGTGCCCACCATTCATGAGTACTCTTCTTGGTAGGATAAATTAATGAAAAAAATGGCCTCCTCTTATTTTAGATAACATCTTAATATATTGGGATAATTAGATTTAGAGCTAGAAAGAACTTTAATCATTTAGTAATGTCCTCATTTTACAGATGAGAAAACTAAGACCCCCAAAGTCCAGGTGACTTAGCAAGGCTCACACATATAGCAAGTAGAAGAAGCAATATATAAAATTTCAAGTTTTTATATTGTGCCTTTTTTTTAAATTCAGAAATCAAGGCCCTGGAATTTAAGAAAAGATCCCAAGCTTATTTTTTATTGTACCTATAAAATTATAGATGGAATTCTATTTTTATTCAGCTTCCAGCTATTCATTTTATCTTTCAGTTGTAGAAAAAGCTGAATGAGATATCATTCACCCTTGCAGATCCTCTTTGCATTTTAATTGCTACCAAACTTGTAAATATCATTGGGTCCATGTGGAGAAAGAAGGGATATCTACTTATGACTCTTACTCATTCCCTTCTTCCCTAAGAAGTCTGGTGGAACACTGCTCTGGAATCTTGGTGTACCTGAGTTTATTTACAAAATGAGAATAATAAGTCTTGGATTATTCATAGTTGTTGTAAAGCAAGTGTTTTTCAAATTATGAAATACTATTTAAATATGGCCTATATTTAGTTCAATGACTGATATTTTAGAGAATATCTAGGCAAATAGTAGAGCAGTAGTGCATTGCTTTTGTTAGCCAAAGCTCACACACACACACACACACACACACACACACACACACACACACACCTCTTAGTCCTTTGTAGATCTAGTCAAAACAATTTTACCACAGAAGCTTCCAGAAATAAACCACTTGGATTATGGGAGCTACTGATGCTAATGAGAATTCTGGAATCCAGGATGTGATACATCCTGTCTGACTGTTAAGCATGTTACCTGTGAAGATATTTAATATGTTTATAACAACATGATTAGTTCAGATGTCAGACGAAAGACAGATTGCAGCCTGATTTTGAAGGATCCCAGATATTATTGCATTTTTTTTTGCTTGTAGTGAGACAGTCCAAAAAATTATAAGGGTCTCATAGAGGCTTCCCAGGGAAAGGCGTAGAATTAATACACACATTCAAAGTAGTACACCTGCAGTAATGGGCAGGACAGAGGGCAAGTGTGCCTATGCCTACATTGATATTTAATCCAGCCTTTCACGTTTTGGGCAGGAGGCAATGAGCAATATTAATGTAAAGATGAGAATAGTAGGCAGTATGGTTTTATGGAAGGAATATTTGGTTTCAAGTCAGAAAATATGGCTCTAAATCTCTAAATTTGTTACTTTATTACCTGAATGACTTTAACTTTATTTCTTAAAAATTAGGTCTTTTATCCTATGAAATGAGGGCCAGACTAGATCTCTTACATCCTTTGTACCTCTAAATTTGAAGATCCTGTATGTGCAGGTATTGTACATGTCTGGTCACTTTAAAGAAAAATAAAAATAATAATAATACTTAATTGTTCATTGAGATGATTAAAAGTAGGAAGGAAAGATGGCACCAGGGAATGATCCCCAGACTTAAAATCAGGAGACCTTCCTTCAGATTCTGGCTCTGTCACTTATTATGTGATATTGAGTAAATTCCTCTGAGCTCCATTTCCCTCATTTCTAAAATGAGTGGGTTGAATTAGATGGAGGCTAAGGACACTTTCAGTTCTAATACCATTTCTGAGCACAAAGGAAGGAATATTCATGAGTTAATAAATGGATGAAAAAGAATTTATTAAGAGCCTACTATGGATGCAGCTAGGTGGGTCAGTGGATAGAGAGCCAGGCAGAGAAATAGAAATACCTGCATTTCACTCACTAGTGGAATGACCCTGGACAAGTCATTTAACTCTTTTTGCCTCATTTTTCTCATCTGTAGCATGAACTAGACGAAGAAATGGCAAACCACTCTAGTATATTTGCCAAGAAAACCTCATATGGAGTTATGAAGTGTCAGACATGACTGAAACAACTGAACAAAAACATGTGCGCAGCACTGTGCTAAATGCTAGGGATACCATTAGAAAAACAGAGAAAGTCCTTGCCCTCATGGACTGAAATGGAGAAAAAACATACAAAGGGATTCCAACTGTAAGTCAGACAGAAATGGCCCATGGTCTTTACTTTAGGGAACAGTGGTGAAGCAAATTCTAATCTTTTCTTTAATATCATTTCCATTGATAGAACCATTTCCATTCCTAACACTGACCCATTTGATAGCACCAAGAACCCCGGTGGCAAGAACTTTCTTTACTGTTTCCAGCTGCTGAGATGGTGAGGCTTCAGCAGTTAGCAGAAATAGTTGCTAAGTGGCATCTCCACAAGTCTTGCTTCCCAAGGTGATGACAATGGGGGCTTGGATGAAAGCAGAATCAATGAGGGGGAATGGGAGTGTGTGTGGAGATTACTACCATGCCCCTGGCTCTTGGGTTTACCTACCTGCCCATGACAATTGTTCAGTACTTGGTGTTGATGATGGCAAGGAAGATGGACCCATGATGCAGCAAAGGCTAGGCTGTAAGCAGGGTTGGTGGTCTGGGGAATACCACTATCCCCTTCCAGAGGCAGCCTCAATGAGTCCTGGTCCTGGAGTCAGGAAGACTCAAATCCAAATCTGACCTCAAACATTTACTAGTGACCCTGAAAAAGTCACTTAACCTCTATTTGCCTCAGTTTCCTTAATAATAAAGCAAATAATAGCACCTACCTCATAGATTTATTGTGAGGATCAAATGAGATGTTTCTAAAACCTTAGGTGGGACTATATAAATACCCATTCCTTTCCCTTCCTTCTCTTCCCTTCCTCTGCTATTCCCAGGGGTCTTGGGCTCAGGGTCCTGTCTCTGTGGGGATATGAAGGAAGGTGCATCGGTCAAGGTGATGGAAATGGCTTAACTCTTCTGACACCTGTCATCTCTTTCTTCTTCCTCGGGATACCTTATTGCTTCAGTTAGAATCACTTCCCTATTCTTTGGCTCTGAGTTGGTCTGCACATGCTAAGGATGGCTGCCCCCAACTTCAGTGTAGTTGCTTCCATAGATAATGGTTGAAGGCACTGGGTTAAAAGCAAGATTGGTAGGGAAGGAGGCAGGGGACACCCCCGTTGCCAAGATTCTTGAGCTTACCTGCCCATTGTAGATTGCTGATTTTAACATTGTCAACCTGAGAGACCATTTTCTCTGTCCAAAAAGTGTGGTTGTGCTAGTAGTCTACAGAAGTTGTTTAGCCAACCACAATCAAAGGTTTTTAACTGTTCAGGGTTAAAGGAATTTTATATATAAATATAAATAAATAAATATACATATGTGTGTATGTGTGTATATATATATATATCCAAATGTCATGATCTTTAACTCAGTTAGTAAATATTTATTAAGTTCTGACTCTTTTCCAGGCATCACGTTAATCACTGCGGATATAAAGAAAGTCAAAATCACAGTCCCTCACCTGAAAGAGCTCATAATCTAATGGGGGAGATAACAAGATAGATACAGAGTAATATTTTAGAATATGATGAAATGAAAAAGTGTCATGGCTAGAAAGAGAGGTCCAATAAAATCCCAAGCAGACCCATGTGCTAGGCTAGATCCTCAGGAGAGCTGCTAGGCAAAACCTTTGGAGAGCAGAAGTGTTGGGGCAAGGCAGGAAAAGTGAAAAGGAAATAAAAACAGAGGAAGTCATTCTGCCCATTATGTAATTGCAGAGGAGACTCATCCTGCCCACTGCAAAAACAATGAAAAAGAAGCTCCTTGGGAACTGCTTTCTATGGTACTGAAACTTAAAACAATTTTTTTTTCTCACCGCTATTTTAAAGGTGCCTTAAAAAGTTGGTCCATCCAGAACTCTGTAGCAGTGTTAATACAGATCGCGTATCCTTTAATATTCATTTGCAGAGAGTTATTTTCTAATTTTTAAAGGCAGCTATGTAAAGACCTGAGTTCAAATCTAGCCTCAGATACTTACTATATCTGGGATTGTGGGCAAGCCACTTAACCTCTGTCTGCTTCAATTTCCTAACCTGTAAAATGGGGATAATAATAACACCTACTTCCCAGGATGGTTGTGAGGAACAAATGAGATAATATTTGTAAAGTGTTTACAGTGCTTGGCATATAATAATACTGTATAAATGTTCCATTAGACTTGAGAATCATTCAGAGCCTTGGCCCTGGATGGACCTTTTGCCCACAACTGTCTGGATGTGTTTTCCTGAATGTGTTTTTCCTGGGGTCTGGGCCAGTTAGTCTATTCCCTTGGGCCAGATTGTCCTCTGATCTTTAGTGGATAAAAGAGAAATGAAAATGCTCTGGTTGAGTATTTTCTGAATGTCTATATCTGTTGGCTTGAAGGAAACACTAGGGACTGTCTTGAGCCGGCTGATTTCCTGAGACAGAAGCAGTGATAAAATGTGGACTTTAGGCTCCATGAAGGGGCAATGGTGAAGTGTATTCTAAGGTTTCCTTAGGGAAAAGAGACATGGGCGTAAATACCAGTACTCTATAGAGCTAATTCAGCCAAGAACTAAGAAGTAATCAAGGTCTCTGAGGAAGAAAATTGAGCATAGGAGAACCACAAACTGAAATTAAACTGCTCAGTCTGTTTGCTCCTACTTTATACATAATTCTACCAAGCTTGATTAGCTCCACAGAAGATCTGAAATAGCTAATTAGAAGGGAAGAGAAGAGTTACTATCATCAGAACCACTGACAAATGGTGAGATGTTACAGCTGGCATCCCAGCAAAGGAGGACATGCAAAACTCAGAAAAGAATAAAGACAAATATTCCTGTATAGGAGAGTATAGAGGAATTTTTGGTCAGAAAGCCAGGGTTCAAATTCTGGCTATGCAACCTCTATAACTTTATTCAAATAATTTACCCTCTTTATTAGTTTTATGACTCTGGGCAAGTCCCTTAACCCTGATTGACTCGGTTTCTTCATCAGTAAAATGAACTGAAAAAGAAAATGATAACCATTCCAGTATCTCTGCCAAGAAAATCCCAAATGGGGGGCACAAAGAGTCAGACATGACTGAACAATAACAACAAAAGTCTGTATAAAGAGTCAGGAAAACATATAATACTATTTTTAAAATTATCTATCCGAAGTAGTTAAATTTTCTTGTTTAATGTTTAGCTGGCCAGAGACCTTGACTGGACAGAATATTAATTCTCAAGACTTCTAGATGGGTAAAGTTTAGTTGTATTTTCCAAGGAATTTTAGTAGCAAACCAAACTGTACATTAATATGTTTATGTGCATGGTGCAAATATAAATGTGAATATATGCATATATACATATTAACTTTTGCATGAGAAAATTAATGCAACTGGCTAGAAGGGGGAAAGCCTTTGTAGGTCATTAGGGGAAAGTTTTCATTTGAAAGCAGGAACACAGTTAGTGTGTTGTGACAATATTTATTCTGTGTATCAGGTAAATCAGTTTTTGTTAAAGGTTCATAATTGACTCATCTTAAATTTAGCACTATGTATTGCTATCATTAAGCACATAACACGCTAATGAAGGCAACAGGGACATTAGAGAAAAGTCAGAGGAAAGAGTTGGTCTTTGTAAACAAATATTATGTATACAGTATATACTTTTTCTACCTTTTCTAACCATTACTTCATTGGAAAACTGCTAGGTTGAAACATAACGAGTGTTTATTTTAAAATGCACCACATCATTAAAAGGAATCTTGACTCTTTCATGTGAAATTGAATATATTTTTATGTTTCAAAATATCTTCTTACTCTTCAGAGTTTTGCCCAACAGTTTCCAACAATTTTGGTGTAATTCCCATGTTTGCAATTTCTATCCTTTTCATTTATTCAATTCATTCATTCCACAAGCATTTCTCAGTCTCCTACTATGTGCCAACCACTATGGAAGGTAATAAAGTACTTCATACAAAAAAAAAATAAACCTCTTCTTGCTTTTGAGGAACTTGTCCACTGGGAAATAAACAACGTGTACCCAGATAAATACACACATATAATATACATATGCAATATGTAGATTATATATATATATGTATTATACAGTTATCAATGGATAACAGGTATGTCTCTATACCTATATTTTTATATCAATGAATATAAACACATACATATGTCCACATGTATAGATATAGGTAGAGATAGTAGTTTCTGAAGTGGAGCATTCTAGCAAATTGGGAAGAATCTCCTGTAGGAATTCACACGTGAACTAAACTCTAAAGGAAGTTAGGAATTCTGTGAGGCAAAGTTAAGAAAGGAATACATTCAAGGCATGAGAGAGCTCATGTTTTACAGAGAGGGATAGAAGATAGAATATCACATTTGGGAAGCAACGTTTGTCTAAAATATAGAGTGACCGAAGGAGAATTACATACAATTGTCCTCAAAGATAGACTAAAATCAGATTAGAAAATATCAGATGGGAGAGTTTGTACCTTGTATTAAAGGTAAGAGGGAGCCACTGAAGTTGTTAATGTCAGATAGCCAATCAAACTCCAGTGGCTTCCTCTTAATCTTTAATGTAAAGCACAAATTCTTCCATCTGGCTTGTAGAACCTGTTCTAATCTGCTTCTAACTGAAGACCTTCACTTTAAGAATGTTCAGTTGGCAGCTAGATGGCACTGTGGATAGAATGCCTGGCCTGGCATTAGAAGGACCTGGGTTCAAATTTGGCCTCAGATACATCCTAGCTGTGTGACCCTGGGCAAGTCACTTAAACTTGATTGCCTGTCTCTTGCTGTTCTTCCAGATTAGCATTTATATTAATATAGAAGGTGAGGGTTTAAAAACCAACAACAACAAAAAGAATGTCCAATTGGCAGCAGTTCAGAGGATGGATCAGAAAGGGTAAGGACTGAAGGTGGAAATAGATTAGGAAGTTAAAGCAATACTCCAAAAGAAAGGTGAAGAGGGCTGAAATGAGGGTGGTAATCATGTGAGTGGAGAGATAAAGGGTTAATGAGAAAGAAGTAAAGATAAAATTGGCAGCATGTAGCAATGGATTGGATATGTAGTTTGAGGAAAAGGGAAGAGTGGACAATGACTTAAAGGTTTTTGAATCTAATGTCCAAAAAGGGTGGTATCCTCAAAAGAAATAGAGAACCTCAAACGAAGGGTAGTTTTGGGAGAAGTGATGAGCCCTGTTTTGGCCGTGTTGAGTTTGAGATGCCTACTCTTCAAAGAGATGAAAAGGTCAGGGATTCAGTATGGGATGTAACTCAGGAAAAAGTGCAGAAAAATGATTCTCAGAAGACTCATCCACTATCCTTTCCAGAAGAGAGCCTACTACATTATATTATACTACATTTTATAACATGGAACACTACATTATAACATCAGACTTTTGCCATGTTTTGGTCAGTTTTCACTACACTTTACCTTTTAATCTTGTTCTAAGGGATAGCTTTCCGGGGAGGAAAGAGGTTATGTTAAAATTAACACTAGAAAAACAAAAGATGAAATTTTTAAAAAGTTCTTTGGTGTTTCATGGAAGTAACTCTGGATTCTCAGCTTAATACAGCACAAAATAAGTTCTGGAAGATTGGAAAGACTGAGAATACCCAGACCCAACAATAGGCTGAGTTTATTGTTCAAATCACAATGTAGATATATACAGAGAGACTCGCCATCAGCAAGTTGACTACAAGGTAATGAATTGTTTGGCGAAAGTCACCTGAAACGGATTAATATGGAAAATGACCCATTGTCCTATGCAGACTCTTTCTTCTTCCACAGTGATAGCAAAGTATTGGGAAAAGGAGAATAGGGTACTAAAAATCACACTATTTTTCACTGTCCACAAATATATAATTAGCCATTGATTCTCAAATTGTGAATCTTTATCTAATGTTATTGAATTGATACATGATCTGAAAACTTGAACCATATGTCTATTAATCATTTTACTACAAAGAAAACCAAGAGTCATAAAGTTGTAGCCAAATAGAAAGTTGGTCATAGATTCTCTCAAGAGAAGCTAATGAAGAAATTTGTCGTTACCTTCATTATGTGCAGCCAAGGACTATGAAAAGCTTCATTTCATGGGAAACTTGATCATTTCACTTTGCATTGCTTACTATGTTAAGGACCATAGTTATGGTAATTACAGTATATATGCCAACATCTATTACAGAGGATATATCTGTAGGGAAAATCTATTTCTACAACTCAATAAGATCCTCTAAATCAAGTCAGTATTTACCTTGATACATAGTGACTTCAGTGTGAAGATGGACACAAGGGAGGATGCTGGAAGACTGTTGGAAAATATGGCTCCTGATCAAAGATTGAAAGAGGCCAAAGGTTTCTGGACTGCTCAGAAGCCTCACATCTGTAGATCACAAATACTTTCTTCAAAGAGAGAGTCTCCAGGTGCCAGAAGTGGAGAGAGAACTGAATAATGCCACAAAAAATGAAATTGACTTTATCTTGACAGGGTTTTGCTAGTTATGCATCACATGGGAATAGTTTTCTTATTGCTATGTAGTCAGACATAGTTAGAAACGGTAAACATGAAATTAAAAGATAAAGATGAGAAGGCATTGTGTGTAATTTCAGTGACTCCAACTCAACCCATTTCTACAAGTTGTTTACTCTGAAAAATGAGAAACATACCAAAGTAAATATTTTAACTGGCACTATTTTTAGAATATGGGGAGCAGCGAGGTGCCACATTGTATGTGTATGCATAACATTTCTATATCCATGTAGATAAACAACTATGTAGAGAAAGCTGGGCCTGGAGTCATGAAGACTCGTCTTTGTGAGTTTAAATCTGGCTTCAGATGCTTATTAGCTGGGTGACCCTGGGCAAGTCATTTAACCCTGTTTCCCTCCATTCTTCATCCCCAAAAATTAACTGGAGAAGGAAATGGAAACCACTCTAGTATCTTTGCCAAGAAAACTCCAAATGGAATTATGAAGAGTCAGACACAACTGAAATGACTGAACAACACATTCTGGAACAATTTAGACAGAAAATAACCTTCACATCAAAGAGGTCATAAGACCCCAGGAGCCCCCTCAGTAAATACTTCTAAATCTCCATGACAAGCAGAGAGGCATGAAAGCCAATAGAAATATCACTTTAGAGTATAAAATGATTTGTAAAACATTAAAGAGATAAATGACCAGAAACTATGAAAAGCAGATAAGAACCCAAGAATCACCTGACTCAGATTATATTGAAAGCACTCATAGATGACCACCAAGGGAGAAGAATAAATAGACATGAAATGGAACATATATGTGTGTCTGTCTATGTGTGTATATGCTCTCATCAGCAGTAAATTGTATGTGGATCACATTTGATCTCTACTTCCTTGGTATGTGATTGCTATATGTGGATGTTTAAATGAACAAATGTGAAGATGAAAATGAAAAGTGCAGGTGAACTGCATGAAAAGCACACAAAATAAATTAATGCTCAAGGAAACAATTTAAAAGGCACTTGAGATCAGTCTTTCAATATATTTCCAAAGGAGATGGTGAAAAAGAATAGAATAGATTATAGATGTTACTATTACCAACTTTTAGCAGTGAGAATGGTGGGATAATCAACTATTCAAATACACCCATTTGCCCCTCACCCTGTCCAAATGTCCTTCCTGGTATAAACTCTCCTTCTTGACTCTAGGAGGTAGTATCAAAGAATTTAAAAATTCTTTTTCTTTTTATTAGTGACAATCCCCTAGTCAAAGACAGTGATTCTGGCAAAACATTTCAATGTAGTTCTTTCTCTTTCCTCTGGGGATGTATCTCCTTCAGTTGCTTCCTCCCACCTGCATTTCTAATAAGTACACCAAGAGTAGCAAACGCCTGTGGTTAACACCGTTTATAGACAAAATAAATGTCTAAAACAAAAAAAGAGTTTCCCATGTTCAAAGGGAAAGGTTTTAGTTTTCCATGAGAGAGTGTAAGGAGAGAATGAAGATACCAAATCACCACATTTGGGTCTATAATCTGTTAAGCAGCAGAGCATTTGTCCCAATATTTCATATGCCCAGTTGTTCTGAGCAGCCTTGTTCCCAAGGTTTAAATCAATGATCCTGTGAAGGAGTCTAGATTGCATATGCAATAAACTTTTTCCCTTACTAAATGGTCTCAGATATGAATTATCTCATATGTTCTTTTGATATGTATTATCCTCCTGAAAAGATTCAGTTGCTTACAGGAGATAAATTGAACACCCCACAAAGAGAGCCAAAATATCAGTAATCACCATTTATATAATTCTTTAAGGTTTGGAAAATGCATTACAAATATTTTCTCATTTTTTACTCACAGTAATTGTTAGAGGTAAGTGCTATTATTATCCCCATTTCACAGAAGAAGCAGCCAAGGCAAATAGAGGCTTTGTGACTTGCCCTGAGTCCCATAGCTAATAAGCATTTGGAGTCCGATTTAAACTCAGGTCTTTCTGACTCCAGGACTGGCTCTGTATCCACTGTGTCAATTAATTGCTCCAATGAGCTGGAATCTAATGGCCAAATGAAAATCTGAGTGAGAACAAACACATATCATGGACATGAAGACGTCTCCAAACATGGACCCAGGGCCATCTAGGTTACAATTGTCATTTCTAGGACTCCAAATTACAGTTCTAACACTGATGAAAAGTATCTTAAGAATAAAGTGGTGACTGTAATGTGAGGTACCATCCAAAGTTCAAATCTGGTCTTAGATACTTACTACTTATGTGACCCTGAGCAAGACACTTAATCCCATTTTCCTCGGTTTCCCCATCCCCATCTGGAGAAAGAAATGACAAATCACTTCAGTATCTTTGCCAAGAAAACCCCAAATGGTAACATGGAGAGTCAGTCATGATTGAAAATGATTGAACAACGGTCTTCACATTCAAATAGTTGACTGGAGAAATGTAAAGAATCTGAGATTCTGGGAACTGGTGTTCATTACAGAAACTAATTTCACTTGTGGAACAATTCATATCCTTAAATCCTCTCTTGCAACTAGGTTTCTCTTCTTGATGTGTTAAGATTATACAAAATTCTTTGATAGTCATCAAAATAACTTTCCAATAATCCTATGGGTATAAACATCAAGTGAAGCATCACAGAATGAGAAATACAAATATTCACCATAGATGTTTGCCACTTTCCTAGAGGATGTTCTGATAAATCACTGGATCACATTGATAAAATTTTTCAGCTACTTCCATTTACAAGGAATGTCATGCCATTTGAGTTGATCTCTAATACTACAGGATAGTCTAAATGAGATCTATGTGCATTCAAAAGAGATAGCATAAGTGTTAATTTTTTGTTTATAAGCCTTACTTATATTTTCTCCCAACTGGAAAACTAGCTCACTTCTCCATGATGGTGGACCCCAGGGTTGACTCTGAGTTGGGTCAACATTTGACTCAAATTTGTAATTCATGAAGCTCTATTTGTGTAAATCTGATGTAATCAGTGTGTGAGCTAATTTAACAAATTAAAATTAAGAGATGGGGAGAGAGAGAGAGAGCGATATGGGGGGAAGAGAGAGAGAGAGAGAGAGAGAGAGAGAGAGAGAGAGAGAGAGAGACAGAGAGAGACAGAGAGAAGAGAGAGAGAGAGAGAGAGAGAGAGAGAGAGAGAGAGAGAGAGAGAGAAGAGAGAGGTAACATCTCTATACTGAAAACAAAGTGGATGAATAACGCCATATTTGAAATGCTTAACTTCCCGTATCTGTAAAAATAAAGGGCTTGGATTAGAAGATTCCTTCATTTCTATCTCTCATTAGATTTATGATCCTATAACTAAACTATCCACATTAAACTATCTTCATTATGGCATGCAGCCATATACTCACAATCAACAGGCAATAGATAGTCAGATGGACCCAAGCTTGAATAGAGGTTGAGATTAGGACCTTATTTGGACTTCTCTGATGAAATTTCTCTAGTCTTTAGGTCTCTCTTCATTGCCTTATCCTCCTATTTATTATGTAAATATTTCTGTGCCCTTAATTTACCTAGTTTATATTAACATCTTAAACATAGTAGACATTCAACAATGTTTTTGAATTTAAAAATGCTTTTGTGTCTTTTAACTCCTTATTTAACCAATATTCTGTTTTTGAATGATAAATATATACTCACTTCTATTTCTTTTATATATCATCAAAGAACCTAGTGTATACCAAGCAAACATAGATCCAGTAGACAGCTCTACATGTTGCTGGTTACCTGAAACAATATAGATTTTACTGTTTAATAAGTAGAATGCAGAAGTTTAATATTTCTATAGCTTTTTTGCCAATCAAAATATAGTTATTATATCTGGGAATGACTATTTTATTTTGTCTTTAGACTATAATTTACTTTTTTTAGGTCAGGGTTTAAATTCCAATCATTCAGTTTTTTCCCCCCCTCAAAGGAAAAGTATGGTTGTAGAAGTTCATATTTAAGTCAAGAGAAGCTAATGGAGTGAAATGCCAAATAATAATTAAAAATTTGATACTATGTAATTTATAATTAAATTTAATGAGGCATAATTTAAATTTAAATGTATTAATGCAGTATGTTTTGCATTTTTCCATTTCATAGTATTTATATTCCCTGTTCCATGAACAAGGAATATTGTTTTCCCAACCACCGCCTGCACAAGTATGACCTAGCTCTCATGCCACTTTCTCTATTACACCTTTATTGTTACTTCCACTTGGAAATTTTCTTTCCTTCCTTAGATCTAACATTGCACTTATACTCATCTCATTCATTAGACATATTCATTATGATTTTATAGTTATTTGCATATATGTTATACCAACTCATTCTAGATCAGAAGTTCTTAACTTATTTTTGTTATGGATCTCTTTGGAAATATGGTATATTACATAAACCGTTTCTCAGAAAACTATGTTAAATGTATAAAATAAATAGGATTAGGAAGTAAGGCAATTAATTAAAATATCATTAACAAATTTTAAAAGTAAATTCACAGAACTCCCAATTGGAAGCCCCTTTTTAGTTGGTGAGCTCTTTGATGACAAAGACAATGTATTCTTTTTAGTATTCCCCAAAGCCTAACACTTAGTAGGCACTTAATAAATGTTATCTTTTACTGAAAATTTTCCACTACCAATAGAGGCAGAAATATCTTCATACTGTTCTGTTAGGTTTGTTAACTGATGAGACTTTATCCTTTACAATGAATTTAGTTTTCAATCTCCTGTCTAATTTTGTTTTTTTTTTCACGTCACATTTTTTTAATCTCATTTATGATTTTGGTTTTTTTTAAAACTAGGCAAACGAGAAGCCATAGCTCGATGTCTACACATACAGACCCACCAAGCCGTCAATGACACACTGTGTGACAAGGCCCATCGACCCCCTCCAATGACTCAGGGTTGCAACACTGATCCGTGCCCTCCAAGGTATGCTTAGGAACTGGGACTTCTTGGACTTGTATGCCTGGGCCTTCATTTTTTGCTATCATGGCACTCGAGCTTCTGAAAGCAGAAATAATGGGGCTGGGGTTTGGGTGCCTGCATACAAAAGCCAGGATACAGTCAAACCAGGCTGACTCTTGCTCTCTAGATAAGAATCTTATGCTTCCTGCTGGCTTTCTTGGCACCTAGAACTGATCGACAGTTATGATGAATATACAAGATCAGTTTTTTATCCTGCATTCATGGAGCCACAGAAAACACAAAGAACTTTTTTTTACCTGCTTTCTGTTTATCCCTATAACAGATAGAAGTAAAAACAGATCAGATCTCAGATAAAATTATAAAGCCAGTGAAGTGCGTATCCATTTTAGGGCTCCCTGTACTTTCTTGTTCTCTAATCTCATATCCTTATTTTTTTTAAAAAAAGGAAAACTTTAATATTGTAGTGTTTTATTTTGGAACTCATCCATACCTTTACTGACTCTTCCATTGTAAACTTCTTATCTCTGTGCAGTAAATGGCTTTCTCTGCTACTAGAGGAATTTTAGGCATCACTAAACAGATGGATAGGGGAAGCATTTCTTTGGATGAGGGACCTTTCTTCTGCCCTACCATCATGCCTTCTGTCTAAGCTTAATTTGAAGGGTAACCTGCCTTCGTGAGTTAGGGAACATGAATCATGGGGAGAGTTGGGCAAAAAGAAAAGGTAGGAAGTCTCCCTTCACTCCATTTCATTATAAAATTATTGTCCCCAATTACTTAGTCCCTGATTTCTCAGGAACCTTATGCACATCCAAGAATTCTCTTTCCATAACAGAACTAGGAAAAGCTTAGAAAATACCTCCATTTAGATATGTTGAAGAGATGCAGCCTCATTTATAGCCTTTTATCAATGTTCCTTCTGATGGCACTTATCCTGCAGGGAAGAAGGGACTCCCTAATACTTTTAAATAAATCCAGTGAGAGTCTGACCATTTCTGCTACCTCCCTTGAAGATGAGGGGATACATTTTTCCTTCCTTTCTCGTTCAGTCCTGTATTTCTCATTCAATCCTCAATATCTGACACTCTAATACTGGATCACAAATGGCATAGTGGATACAGTGTCTGGTTTAGAGACAGGAGGACTTGAGTTTGAATCCTGCCTCAGATACTTGCTAGCTGTGTATCCTTGAGCAAGTCACTTAACCTCTCAGCCTCAGATCCCTCTTCTTTAAAATGGGAAGAATAATAACACATAGCCTCACAGGGCTATGAGAATTAAGAGATAATAATATAAAGCATTCTGTGAGTTTAAAATAATATATAAATACCACTCTCTTACTACCCAAGAGATACTGAAGTTAATCTGAAGCTTAGAGAGCAATGTGCAATTATCCAGAAAAGGTAGACTAGAATTAGATTGTGAAGAGCTTTATGTTGAAAACAAGTTTGTACTTAATCTTAGAGGCAGTTGGGAAACACTGAAGCTTCTTAAGCACAGAAGTGACATGATCACCTTTGTGCTCTATGCATTTCAAGTTGGTAGCTGCAGATAGGTTGGAACAGAGAGACGAGAGCCTGGAGAGTAGGCAAAAGGTGATGATCACTTGAAATTAGTTGGTTTCTGCATGAGTGGAGAGAGGACAACCCATGTCAGAAGAGTGGAAGAGGTAGAATTAATGAGAATTGACTAGATATTGGATGTGAGGAAGAGAGAAGAGTCTAAATTTAGTAAATAGAGAGGTTAGAAAGACAAGGAGATTTGTGAAGAGAGATACTTTCTGTTTTGGTTAAGTTGCGTTTAGAGTGCTACAGTAGAAGATATTAGTTATCCAAGCCTTCTTATACAAAAGCAGAAATGAAGTTTAAAATTTATAGCCTCCTTTTTCTGGTGCACAAGCATCATTTCTTATAATTGTTTTTTATCCCTTTATATTTCACGTCTGACAAAATTTTATAGGATTCTCTCTGTTCCCAAGCCTTTCCCAAAATAACTAATTCAATCCACTCCACCTATGTTTCCTTCCCTGTGGAGCAAGCTAAGTTGTGGTCATCTTTCCAAAATAGAATCAGGTGGTCATTGAGAAGGGTACCCTTTTCCAACTTTTACCCAGATTCACTATTGCCTAGTATTGCCATAAATCTTTTGTTTTCTACTTTATTTGGTTGTGTAAATTAGTTCTTTTTGTAATTTAGGAGCACATCCCTATCCTGTCATGAACAGAATTTCATTTGTAAGTCTTGTTATATTAGTAGGCACTATTGCCTCATAGATCAAAGGAGTCAAGGTGAGGACTCCATTAAAAAAAAAGGATAACCTTCAGAAGAGAGGACTGGTGATTTAGAGTGCATGAGCAGAGATTAGAGAAATAACACTGAGATGTGAATAGGGCAAAGTGTTTGGGAGCAAAGGAAATTCAGTTGTTAAAAACAAGATCCAAGACTCTTATTCTTAAATTCTTGTCTGTATTCATGTTTCTATCTACACATACATGAATGGTGATGGAGATAATAATTTTAAAATATTTGGAAAACTAATTTTTTGCATGCTAGAGAACTAAGAAAATAAAGGGTGAAAAACCAAGAATTTCTTTAGTGAGTTCAAATTGTTAGTATCTGTTTACTACTTTGAGAAGTCAGAATTTTAGGATAAAGACCTGGAAGGGTTGAAAATCCAGTACAGGGTTGAACTTAGGCTACACTGTAGGTCTTTGCTCACAAAGTCAAATCCGGATTTAATAAAGAGCCAGGAAATTGTTTCCTAATGATGCTGAAGAACGTTTTCATTCTGTACCTTGTAATAACTTGTTGGTTTCCCCTTGTTGTAGCTTATGTGGAGTATCCACCTCAATACATCTCAGCACTAGACCTTGCAAGTTATCCTTCTCAGGAATTCCATACCCTGGAGCCCCGGAGCTAGGAATAATTGGGCAGTCAGAATGTGTTGATTTCTTTGGGAAACTGATACTTTGTTTTTGTACAGAGGGAAATATTATGCCTCATTTCAATGATGCAGATTTAATAAACTTTTTCAAAGAGTGGGGATTCGATTGGAAAAAAGGACATATTAGAGACAAAGGTCAAAGCCAAAACAAAGGTAAGTTTACGGAAATGTTTGAGGTTCTAAAAACTTGTGGTTGTAGAAATAACAGGAACAGGGTGTTGGATAATATTTTCCATACAAATATTGACTGGCTCCAAGGGCAATAGCTCTCAAACATCACCCAAGGTTAGGGCTCACTGCTGAGATTGTGTTGCACATCCAATGGGGCTGTTTTTACCCAAAGGCAGCTTTCTTTGGTTTTTTTTTTTGTTTTTTTTTTTTGCTTTGGTTGTCAAAGGCTGGGTGCTCTGTGTTTTGTTCACCCTTGTGGGCTCTTTCCTGATGTAGCCTGTCACTGCCAAGTTTCTGCCTCTTCCTGGGTTCCTGTCTCTGGAAGAGAGTCATTTGTTTATAAAAGAAACTCATAGGTAGATGTACTATAAGATGATTCCTGAGGGTCTGGGAAGAGCCTTCCTCTCAAATAGTCTCAGAAAAGGGTTAGAGAAAGTCCTCTGCCAGGTGGAAGATAAGAAGAACAGAACATTCTCTGGTATCACATATTGGTATCTTGAACCACATGGACCAGAAATCAATAACAATAAAAGAATCATTACCAGTTTCCCAAATAAAAGAGCTCCCACATATATACTCTGTTTTGTGTTGCTGTAGTGATTCTTCTGGCTTCCCTCTTTCTAAAAAAATAAATGCCCTGCAACTATTCAAAATGGAAAAGATGAATTTTTCATATTCATTTTTGTAAGTGAATAATCTTATAAAACCAAAATTCCCAAACATACCCAAATAAATAAGTGATAAATCATATGTTTTATATGCATTTCTACTCTTAATAGTTCTTTCTCTGGTGGTAAATAGCATTCTTTTTTACAGGTCCCTTGAAATTGTCCTTGATCATGATGTTGCTGTTAGTTGCAAAGTCTCTCACATTTGATCGTTCCACAATATTGCAGTTACTGTCTTTAATGATCTCCTGGTTCTGCTTATTTCACTCTGCATCAGTTCATGTAGGTCTTTCCAGTTCTTTTTGAAATCATCCTGTTCATCATTCCTTATCGCCCATTAGTATTCCATCACCATCAGATACCACAATTTCTTCAGCCATTTCCCAATTGAAGAACATCCCTTTAGTTTCCAATTTTTTGCCACCAGAAAAAGAGCAGCTATAAATATTTCTGTACAAATGGGTTCTTTCCCTTTTAAACTGGATTGCTTTAAATATGTAATACAATCCTCCAGTGATAATTCCACTTTTATTAGCATATACCTTGGTTGCCTTAGAATCTAGGATGTAAATTTCTAAGGCAACGAGTCAGGTTGGTAGCTGAAGGTGGGGGTTTAATGTGGTCGTAGACCAGGTCAGTCTATTGCAGAGCCCATGGGAGATTTTGTAAGCAGCATATGAAGTAGTTGTCTCTGCTGTATTTCTGTTCCTCATCACCTCTTAGAGTGCTTTGTATATCATAAGGACCCGATGAGTACTTGTGGGATGAAATGTGAAATTGTTTTGATCAAGGAATAGCAGTCACTGGAGAAATCTAGGTTTTTCTGACATTAATCTAGAGAATACTCCCATCCAGTTCACCTGCTGGTTCCAGTTAAAGATCTAGAAAGAAAAGGGGAAGAAACCTAATCAAACAAACTAGCATAGCATCGTCAAAGAGACAGGATTTGGGAACGTCCATTCCAACTCCTTCATTTTACAGATAAGGAAACTGAGACCCAGTATGATCAAGTGACTAGATAAAAGTCACACATTAAATTAGTAACAGTGTCAAGTGTAAAACTCGGGCCCCCTGACTTCTTATCCAAGCACATATCCACCTTTATTTATAGAAACAGAGCGTTTTGTGAATAGCCTGAGAGAGCTTCTTGCCCAAGGCTTTCTTTTTTTACAGATGAGGAAACTAAAGCCCATAAAGATTGTGACTTACCCAAGGTCAGACGGATAGCAAGTGACAGGATTAGGTTAAGGGCCAAGTGCTCTGATTCCAAACCCAGTACCCTTCCCCCCTGCACCAAATGTTCTCCAAATCTCTAAAAGAAGCTTACTCAAAGAATGCCAGAAGTGCCTACAGGAAAAGCAGTATGATATTTGAATAATAAAACCATTTCTTGACAATATCCATTTTGAGAGCTAAAGTTACATAGAAGTAAGCAAGAGATTTAAAATTTGGTCTGCATCAGGAACTATTAGAGTAAGGACTCTCCACCAAGGCAGATGACAACTCATATGAGCTAGAAATAATCGGGTTGTCAAAATGTGTTGATTTATTTGGGAAACTGATACTTTGTTTTTGTACAGAGGGAAATATTATACCTCATTTCAAATCTTAGAGTTGCTAGAATCAGTCTAAGGATAAGGTCATATAGCAAATAAGTGTCAAAAGCCATCATTTGAACCAAGATCTTCCTGATTCCAACCCCAGCACTATGTCTACTACATAATATTTCCTTTTCCCCAAATTGATGCTAATATTGAAATAATTATGGTGGCTGACATTTAAAGAATGTTTTAAATTTTGCAGAGCTTTAAACTATATTGTTTCTCTTGGTATATTACAGATATATTTCAAAAGCACTGTTAAAGAATGTGTCTGATTTTAGTAAGAGCTTACATTCTTGAAAGTTCCATTTGAGCAAACTGGAAGTCTTAATAAAAATTCTGGGGTGCCAGATATTCATAAGAAATATGAGGGTCACATTTTCTGCCTGGACCTTTCAGTGATATATAACTTAAATCTTTGGTGATAAAGATCCTAATACCAATCATATGTAATGATCTATTGATAATGATGTTAGGTACCAGAAAGGTGGGGATCAGGCTTCATTAAGACAGATCCATAAGTATGTCCAATTGCTCTTCTTATAGAAATCTAGATAACACCCTTATTTCTGTTTTGTCTCCTGGACCTGTCCTTTGTTTTAATTACTATGTCTTATTCTTAACCGTTCTCAAGAGCCCTTCTGATAACCAGCAGCTTATACCTATAATAGGACATAGATATCCATAGCTAAATTCCATTTATACATACAATTTGTCACCAGGAGTCAAGTATAAACTAAACAGTCTAGTAAAAGATTGAACAAGGCTGTAGGGTTTTTGCCTGTGTGTGCAGATGCCTTATTTTGTGATGGGCTTTATATATCTATCTGTATTTGGGTTACTTGACTTTAGAATCATAGTTTTAGTCATATGCATTTCAGATTGTTAGATGTCCATATGACTAAGCTTGTTTATGCTTTGGTGGTCCATTATCAACCTAAAGAAGAACACACGCCTAACAAGGTAGCCTGTTTCTTACTGTATTACACTCCCCATGTTTCTGAACAGAAATTCAGAGTGGAATACTGTTACTTTTAGAAATTGCTTTAGATTTGAATGCTAATCTTATTTTATTAAATGCATTTTGAGATTTGGGAATAGGATATTTAGGCTGAAAAGCCAAAATCATGACTCTTCTCTCTCGACTTTAGTTTACCAGTCATATGTCTAATTGCTTCGTTCAATTTTCTTTATCTTCAGAATTCATCATATTTAAAAATTACTCCATCAAATCAAAGAATCTCTGATGGAAGTAACATTAGATGGTTTACCTAGCCCAGCCTCTTCAACAGCACATAACTCCCTTTTGTGACATCCACAATCAATAATATCCAATCTATAAACATTTTAAATTGCCTGCTGTGTGCCAGACCCTGTAGTAGGTACAAGAGGTAGCCATGCGAAGGGAAAAAAAGGAAACATTCCCTATTCTTAAGGACCTTTCCTTCTTAGAAGGTATCATACAGTCTTCAGCAACTCCAGTGTCAGGCAATCCATTATCTCAAGATGCAATCAATTCTATTGTAGAATATCTTTCCTATTTGGGGATAAAATCTGCCTTCCAATTATTTTTGCCCATCAGATTCTAGTTCTGTCCCCTGGAACTATATGGAGTAAGTTCAATTACTCACTCATCTATCATTCCTTCCTTACTGGAAAACAGCTATTATATCCTCTTTGAACCTTCTTTTTCTGAGGCAAACAGCTCTTCCTTCAGCTCTGAGGCAAACAGCTCTTCCTTCAGCCCATCTTCACATGACATGTTTTCTGGTAGCCTCAACATCTTGGCTGCCTTCCTTTGGATATTTTTCAGCCTGTCAATGTTCTTTCTGTAATGTAGCATCAAGAGCTAAATAGATAATCTAATTAGATTATTAATTAATGAGCCTCCCTCATCTTGGATGCTACTTTTATTCTTGCAGCCTAAAATCTCATTACCCTTTTGACAATTATGTGACTTTTGAGAGTCAGCATTTACCTTGAATTCAGCTAAAGCTCTCAGATCTTTCTCACATCTGGACTGTCCAACCATATCTGCCTACTTCACCCACTCATCTTGTGCTTTTCTTTCTCATCTACAACCTTGATGGATATGTTTTATTTATCCCACAGCTAACACATATGGAATTGTATACACCTCTCATTTAAGATTATTTTCAAATCATTTTCCCTCTCCGAAAAAATTTCCTTCCCTATGCTAGAAGTTGGGTCTCATCTCCCAAGCCTGAAATAATCTCTCCCTCCATTGAACTCCCATCACAATTGGTTGACATGTCTAAAGCACTTTCTTTTACATTTTACCTTGTTTTCTAGGTATTTTAAAATATGTCTATATATATTCAAATATACATAGGTATTTTTGTAAATATATCTTATCCTTCCTCTTAGACCAGGGGTTGGCAACATTTTTGGCCGTAAGAGCCATAAATGCCACATTTTTTAAAATGTAATTTCATGAGAGCCGTTCAGTGCTCACAGTGCATGCTCCTGTAACAGTGCCTGGAAAAAAATTGACTTTATGGCTCCTGCAGAAAGAGCCATATGTTGCCGACCCCTGTCTTAGACTGTAAGCTCCTGGAGGGCAAGAACTATATCTACTATTTTTGTATGCCTGTTAATATCTAATGAAATGCCCTATTCATGGCACATGCCATAATTATTTCTTAAGTAAAACATATAGCATTTATGTCAAGACTAAAGTTCAGCAAGTATAAATTTAACAGAACTCTGTTAGTTATTTGCAAACTTTCTTGTTCTATTGGCTCCCCCTCACTGTGAATGTTAGGCACATGATTTTGACACAACACTAGAGACATTGACATTCTATTATACCTTGTGTTGACAATGAAAATATATTGATGGACCTAAAATATAATTTAGTATTTTGAGTCTAGATGCACATTAGCTTTTTGTTTGTTTGTTTGTTTCTAATAAAGAACGTAATTTCTTCCAGTTCACTTGTGAATTTCAAAGTGACACAACCAGGAGAACTTTAGGATTCTAGGATTTAGAGTTAGAAGGGAATTGATAGCTGCTATTTGGTCAGTTCTTTTGATTTTATAGGGGAAAAAATAAGGAAATAGATACCAATTTTCTTCAGATTGTAAGACCTCTTATATTTGCTCCCAAACTCTCTCTGCCCAGATGCGTATTAGTAGGCAGCAGAAGGAGAAATATGCTTTAATATCTGTAAGGATGAATGGATGCCGCTGCCAACATCCTCTATGCTCTCATCCTTTAGAAGCTTGATTGGGAAAATCTTTAGATCATAAATAAACAAAGGACTCTCATAAGCAAGGGCAGCACCACATCTTTCCTTCTCTTGTGAAAATGACTATACACCAAAGGTCAAAATGCATCTTGCTTTAGGACAGGGCCTGTCCAAGTGTACAGTATTTGTGATGATAGCTGGCTTTACATAAGTCAAATTCATGGTATAGCATTTAGAATTTGTTTGGGGGAGTAAATACTAAATAAAATATATATGAATGCCATTTCTTAAAATTTTACTTATCATTCTAAAAATTAACATTACAACATTTTTTTGGGGAAACGAGAGTCCTTGGGAAATAACAGAAAAAAAACAAACTGTTTTTTTCCCGAATCTTTCCGTTTGTTTTTTTTTCCCCAGGCCTTCACATCTCTATTGCCAGTTTCCCCTCCTTGGATTATGCTTGGTAAGCAGCTGTCCTGGTTTTTCTATTTATTTGCAAATATTTTTAAAAATATATTTCATAAGAAAATTTCATTCTCCCAAGGTTTTACCTGAAGTAAATCACTTTGAGCTAATTAATGCTTTGTATATGATCTTACCAGAGGAGGAGAATAGTTTTGGAGAAATCTAAGTAAATTTAGATAGGGGCCTGGAAGATTTCCTAAAATGGGCTTTTTAATCATTTAAAATTGCTTTTGACAATCATACTCATCATCCATATCTTTGTGTTCTTTTCTAAAAGAAAAAAAATTCACTAATTATACGCTAGCTAATCATTCCTCGGTGGACAGCCTCATATTTTTCTTTTATTTTCCTGGAGGGCCCTCCTAAATGGATGGGATTCTTCCTTGAGATGCATCATGGACATTTCTTGCATTAAAAATCATCATTCTATACTTTTTTTTTGGTATTGCTTTTACTTACTGAGATTTTTGTGGCTCTCAAGAGCCCTAAGAATGAAGTGTGTGGCGGGGCAGGTAAGGGAACTCTGAAATCAGGAGAAGAATTTCCATTCACTGTTGCCCCTGGCATCTGAGCACAATTTCCTAGAACGTGGCTGTATCCTTTTATGTTTTGGCACAGGTGGCAAACAGGGTCCTGGAGGCCATGCTCCGCAACTTGTGGTGTGGGAATACAGACCAGAGACGTGTACTGCCTGCAACCTGGGGAACCCCTTGTCCCTTCTGAAGAGTGCAAAGATGAAAAACCTCATGTTTTGCAAGCTTGCAATCAGTTTGACTGTCCCCCTGGCTGGCACATAGAAGAGTGGCAACAGGTACACCAGCCGACCCTTTGCAAGATGCAGGGTCATTACCCCATGCAAAAAGATCAACGTAAAGTTAGTGTTGCCAGCCTTATCCATTTCCCCCTACCCCTCTCTCTCAGTGTTCTAGGACCTGTGGTGGAGGAACTCAATATCGGAGAGTGACCTGTAGGCAGCTGCTGACAGACGGCAGCTTTCTGAACCTGTCGGATGAATTGTGTCAAGAACCCAGAGCATCATCCCATAAGTCTTGTGCCAGAACGGACTGTCCACCTCAGTTAGTTTTAGGAGACTGGTCCAAGGTTAGTGGTCTACGTGTAGTCAGAGGACTTTTTATACTTTATTTTTGCATGAATGCGCCAAGGAACTTCTAAAAATGAAACTAAAACTAAAAATGTTTAGTAGTGTTGGGTGCAAAGAGGAATTCTACTTTGTAATATTAATAACTCACGTTTCTTTATCACTTTATGAATGGCAATCCACATTCCTTACAACTACCTGGGGAGGTTGACAGTAAAAGTGCCATCGTTTTTTGGCGGGTAAAGTTAGGTGACTTGCCCAGGTTCATAAAACTAGTAAGTATCCCAGATGGGATTTGAACTTTTGATGTTCCCAGAGCAGGTCACTGGGAAAGTTGGGAGAGAAGGCAAGGTTTTCACATTACCCCCAAGCTAGTAAGGTCTTCAACAAGATGCTGAATAATCATATCTTAGGGATGCTGTTTCAGGAAACCTTTTGCAGGTATGACTTGAAGTAGATAACTTCTGAGGTTCTTTCCAACTGTGTGATTCTGATTAGTGATTTTTCCACCATCTAGTTCTCTGGCTTTGTTTTAAGAGTCTCTCCAGCTGTTTTCTAAAGAACTCCCTCAGGCAGTATCCAAATGAAAGACTCAGGAGGACCCAATCACTTGATTTTTCAAAGGCAGCAGATTATTTTTCAATATACAAAAAAGTTCACTCACTCTGTATCACAAATTTAAGGCAAACTGGCAGATTCCATGAAATGCCCCTATATAGGAGAAAGAACTCTGGATTGGATTCTTGTCCCCTTTTAGCTCTTACCACTGCTTAGCTTGGTGAACCTTGAGCATCCTATGTCATCTACATAAAATAGTTTTTCTATATTTTTGAATAATTTTTTCTTGTAGAATAAGAGAGTTAGTTTAGATGATATTTAAAGTACTTTGCAATGTTTATGTTGAATGATTCTAAGACCTCATTCTGTATCATTCCATAGCATTCTATTTGAATGACATCCCTTCTCTCAACTAACTCCTTTTGCTATTGCCATCTAACTTTTCCTTTTGGTCCATCTTGAATACTACTTCCCCTGTGCAGTTTTCTAGGATCATTCTAAATCTAATTGACTCTTTACTTTTTTAAACCCTTACTTTATGTCTGAATAACAACTCTAAGACAGAAGGGCACAGGCTAAGCAAACAGTTAAGTGACTCATCCAGGGTCACACAGCTAGGAAGTGTCTGAGTTCAGATTTGAACCCAAAACCTCTGGACCCCAGGCCTGGCACTCTGTTCATTGTGCTACCTAGTTGCCCCTAAATCTAATTCACTCTTCTTTGAATTTCTTTAGCTCTGTGTCGGTACTCCTTATTTTAGCACTCATAGTGCATTACCTATGTTGTTAGCAACTCTCCAAGGGTATATTTTGTCTTCCCAACTATATTGTAAATGCCTTTAGAAGCAGGGATGTGCCTTTCCCTTCTTTTGTGTCCAGCAGAGCAACTCATGCAGTGCTGGACAAGTACCAGTTGCTTCAACAAGTAAATGTTAAATTAAACTGTAGCTCATCAAGCAGAAGTAAAACCTGTTCAGTTGTCTTATTATCAACCAGCAAAAGGAGATTTCTTGCACAGAGGCAAAGGGTCCTAATGGCCTGGGCTCTCCATCATGACCTGTGGTCTTGCTTCAAGCACCCATTCAGTTCCCCCATTAGCTAAGAAGTTAGGAAATGTTCTAGAGTCATTTGTGAAGCCCTTTGCTCTAATCTGCTCAGGCATGGGAGTTAAATCAATTTTAGTATAGGATTTAGGCTGCAGACTTTTCTACTGAAAGAAGCAATCAAAAGCAAACAAAAAGGATCTTAACCTACCTGAGTTTTTGGTAGGACAGATGGGTTGCCAAGGCAACTAAATTCATTAAGGGACAAAGTGAGTGGCCAGGTCAGTGTAACCCCATCAGGACACTCACCAGGGTCCAACCACAGACCACAGTTCTGCTTGTGACTATTAATAGGGTGTGAGCAAGGGAATCATATGCACATGATTTCAATTTCAACCTCTTTCAAAAACAAAATCCTTAATGGGGTTCAGAAACAACAGGATGCACATGCAGCTGGTAGGAAAGGAATTTGACATTTTTGTAGCATTCACATTTTCTCTTTTCTGTTGAAATTTCCTCTCATTTTGAAGTCATTTTTTTTCTTCATTCTTTGGCATAGAGCTTGACAACTAATTGCTGCCTGTCTCTAAGGCCGGGTGGGTGCCTGCCAAGTCCATGTGCCAAGGGAGTTCTCACCTTAAAGGCAGCTAGCTATTCATTGTGTGCTTCTGAATAGCCCCATTGCAAGATTAGAGCTAGCAGTTTAGATCTGTGCATTCTAAGGCTAGGAAAAAGCTCACGAGTTTGGACCCTTCCATCCATGACACTCCTCCAGCCTGTGATCATCGTACACTCACCGAAATGGGCTTCGTTTACCAAAAGTTCCATCAGATACTAGAATTGGAAAGTACCTTAGAGAACATCTAGCTCAGCTCCCTCATTATTCAATGGAAAAAATGGCATCCCAGTAAGGGAAGAGACAGGGGAGAAAGTTATATACCCAAGGCTACACATTTCAATTTGATTTCATCCAGTATTGGTAAGGAGTCCGGGAACTTGAACTGATACTAATAACGACTCATAGTTTTATGGCATTTTATAGATTATAAGGTTTCTCTCAACAACCTTATGAGATAGGCAAGGCAATTCTTGTTATTACCGTTTAACAGATGAGGAAACTGTAAGTCAGTGATTCAGGCAAGCTCATAGAGGCAGGGCCAAGATTGAAACCCAGTTCTTCTGCCTCCAAGAACACTTCGTTCCACTAAACCTTGTCTATTTTATAGAAAAGAGAACTAAAAATAACTGTTGTGTTCCTAGATTGTTTTCTGGAGTTAATAGAATGTAGCATAGAATCATAGGGAAATCATTTAGAATGAATGGCATATATCTACTGAGTTCATTTCCTTGCTAAGACATCACCCTCCCATGATGTCACTGGCCCTCTTTGAAATGTAAGGGCAAAAACTTACCTGGCAGGGATGATGCTGTGATCACAAAGGTGATTTCCCTAAGACAAGGTTTTGCACTTTGGATAGGCTGACCCCGGCAATTTCTCCAAATGTATGAAACTTGACCGAATAATTTGTGGTAGGAGGGGACTGTGTTCATGCTCTCCCCTGGGAGGAAATAAAAGAAAGAAAGAAAATAAAGGATGGGTGCAGCTAGGTGGTGCAGTGAATAAAATGTCTGGTTTGGTATCAGGAAGGCTTATCTTCATGAGTCCAAATCTGGCCTCAGACATTTACTAGCTGTGTGACCCTGGGCAAATCACTTAGCCCTGTTTGTCTTTTAAAAAAGAAGAAGAAGAAGAAGAAGAAGAAGGATGACTAACAACAAGAACAACCTGTGAGAGGTGGTATGGTATTCTGGAAGATGTTCTGGTTTTGAAGTCAGATGACCTGGTTTTGAATCCCAATTCTGTCACTCATTACCTGTTTGACCTTGAACAAGTCACTTCTATGGGCCAAAGTTCTTCATCTGTTAAAAGGAGGGGGTTGGACTATCAGATGGTCACTGGGGTTCCTTTCAGCTTGAAATTCAATCTAAAAACTTCCTTGATTTCTATACCTTCTACTACCATCCTAATGAAACCCCTACCTCATTTTTTTCACTCTAGTGAATGTGCTCCTATCCCACCTAACCACTTTTTCTCTGTTTATCACTATCACATTTCTGCAGAAATTGATGTTGCTGACCATCTCCCTCCTGCTTTTCTTGCCTTCTCTTCTTGAGCCCTCTGTGTTCCTCTTTTTAGGAGTTCCTGTTCACTCAATAGAAGTTTTCCAGGGGCTCAGTCTTTGCTCTGTACTCATCCTGAATCAGTGATTTCATGGCTGCAGCTATCGTTTCTCTGCTTATTGTCTCTATTTTCTAATTAAACATAAACTACTTTTCATCATGCCTGGCTTTTTCATGTGTATGTATGTCTTATCTTACCAAGTCAGTGGGATGCACCCAGAGATCATGGACCATGACTGCAGTTTACTTTTTATGTTCCTTATTGCCTAGCAAGGTATTCAACACATATTCAGAATAGGGATTGGGCCAGTGATTTCATTAGTATTTCACTGGAACAACCAGTGAGAAAATTCCCTCTGCCAATACAAGTCAGCATTTAGAAAACCGCCTTATTAGAGTAGCATTATCAAAATGTTGTCCTTGTAATCTCCCTTCCGCTCCCTTACATGCACACCTCTTTTCAGAGCCTATGGGCTCAAAACTATTTTCGTAATAATATCACAACAGTTTGATTTCCAATGTGGTAAGTGTTGATAAATATATCCCACATAAATAAAAATGCTTCGGGGTCCTCAATAATTTTTAAACCCCTATTTTATGTTTTAGAATCCAAACTAAATATTAGTTTCAAGGCAGAAGAGTGGGAAGGGCTAGGCAATTAGGGTTAAGTGACTTGCCTAGGGTCACATAGCCAAGACGTATCTGAGGCCAAATTTGAACCCAGGACCTTTCATCTCTAGTCCTGGCTCTCTCTCCAGTGAGCCACCCTAGCTGCCCATGAATATATTTTTAAGAATGCAAAGGGGTCTTAGAATCAAAAAATTAAAATTTGTGCTTTTGACATAGACCCCTGAGAGGGCAATAGTAGTAATTATAGGGGTTATTATAATAATATAGAATTTATATTATAAATATTATTAACAATATAAACAATAATAAGCATTTACATAGTGCCTTAATAATTGTGAAACACTTTACACGTTTTTTAGTGGAGTGTTATAACTCTGAGTATTATCATTTGTTCAATAGATGATGAAACTGAGTTTGATAGAGGTTAAGTGAAACTAATGTGTGAGATAGGATTTGAACTTGGGCTTTCCTGACCCCCAAGTCCATTTAGCTGCCTCTCAGGTTAAGTGACTTGCCCAGGGTTACATAGCCAGTACATGTCAGAAGTTTTATTTGTTTGCAGGTAAGTACAAGACCAGATTCCGTGTCTTGCTACTAGCAAGTTGAATTGTTACTGAACAAATGCTGAGACCTGTAAAAGTCACCCAGTTCCTTGTAGCCTATCTACACACTCCAAGGAGCATACATGTTTTCCCTATATTTTCATTGATCAAAGAATCACAGACTTTTAGGTTGAAAAAGGCTTCTTTAAAGATCATTTGATTCAACCCTCTTTTCTTGAACAGATGTAGAGACTATAGTTCAGAGATGAAACGATGGCTTGTCATTTGGGGTCAGGACAATTTTAGTTAAAATACCTGCTGGCTTTGTGACTCTGAGTAAATAATCTTTCTCATTTAACCCCTTTCAGCCTCCATTTCCCTCCTCATCTGTAAAACAGGAGTAATAATAGTGTTATTACAGGGTCAGGAGTAGGTGAGGCTCAAATGAAATAATATATGCAAAGCAATTTCCAAAGTTTAAAGCACTATATAAACTCAACTATTATTATTATTATAAATGCTGCTGCTGTTTTTACAGTTACCTTAATAGTGACACACACAGGCAGAGCTTAACTCTCCATCCATTGATCTTTATACAGTTATGTCTCCATAAGAAAAAAGGAAAACACTTTGATTGCCATCTTGAGTAAAATGGTCCTTCAGTTAACTTGAATGCACTTACTTTAAAAGTAATTACAAGCCAAACATTAGCATGTAAAAGGTGATTCCCTTGACAAATGTTATTGCAAAAAAAAATGTTAACTTAGAAAACAAAAATCAAGGGAGTGGCTTGCTTACTTAAAATCATGAAAAGTCATGAAATTCCTATATCTCTAGAGTTTATACCTCCCAAAGAACTGGAATTGACTTTGACATAGCCTAGATTAGAATCTTTTTTGACTCCAATGCCTCATCCCTTTTGTAGTGTTCTGTAAGTTGTGGTGTCGGGATTCAGAGAAGGAAGCCCGTCTGTCAAAGGCTGACCGCCAAAGGTCGCAACGTCACGCTCAATGGGTCACTGTGCAGCGGTCGGCCACATGCCCCTCTCATAAGGTCTTGCAGGATGGCGATGTGCAATGGTAAGTATGGTACTTTCATGGCTTACGATGAAATGCATTGATTTGAACTAGCACTCTAATAGGACTTATAGAACTAACTTCTAAATGATTTCTTTTTTCTCCTTGTGGCAGCATGTTTCTAATCAGTGGATAAACCAAGCTGTTCAAAGTTGAGAACATTTATGGAGATATTCTACCATAATAAAGTCTATAATGCTAAAGATTATGACTAACTTCCATGACTTTTCTTTCCCTCTCCCCCCTTTTCTTTCAGTTAAAGAATTTAGAGTTCCAACCTCTTGGGTTTTGTGTTTATTTTCTCCAGTGTTTGGGCTTGTCCTCCCTCACAATACTTCCTTTCTTCCTAGTTTTCTAACATTTGATATTTGTGAATGTTAATTATGTAGCCAATGTTGAAATAATTCCTGATTTCATAGGATTTAGTGCTGGAAGGAATATAGAGAGTATCAAATCCCACTTCTTCATTCATTTTGTATTGAGGCCTAGAGAAAAGGAATGACTTATCCAAGACCACACAGATAGAAAAGAGCAAAGGGATTAGAACTCAAGGCTTCTAACTCCAAAGCTAATGATTTTTTATTGAGCTATGTTCATATCATGTTTATATTGGAAGCATTAAGGGAAGAGCATAAATTTAGTGTTTTTATTTAAAGTGGACCAAAATCAGAATTGAGTGAAAAAGTGAAATGTTCCAACATTTAAAAAAATACAAAATTAATTTGAACAGCTCTTTGATTAAATAAGATAATCATTTCATTGTAACTTATTACAGAGATATGAAGCACTGCTCCTTCCAAATGTTTAAAATGATTTAAAAACTCTAAACACATGTATATTCTAAAGTATATTGTATATTGTATAAAGTATATTCTAAAAATATATTGTTTGGACTTAATGCCTAAAATTTAATGATTAAAAAGCAGGATGATTACTCTTTTGGACATCAACAATTTCTTAGTTCTCTTCCTCAACCTCTCCCTTCTTGATATCTTCATGCATAAATCTTCAAAAATAGGTTTAATTATATCAAGGACCCACGTGGAGGATACTGTTTAGGGAAAAAAGGGATAATAAAGAAAAATTTATTCTAATAAAATGAAAGTTTTGTTAGTTATCTAAAGTCATCTGCTTATATATGGCTTTCTCAGTCACTGAAAAAAAACAACAAAATAAGAAATACAATAATTATTGGTTCATGCATCACTTGAAACTTCTTTTATTACACATCTTTTAAGTTGACATTCCAAAAGTTTGAGGTTCCAAATATCACTTAAATAAAGCCCCAAGGAATTCTGGAATGTCCTTGGCATGTGGTATAATAAAATATTTTGAGCTGCATATTTATCTGAATTTTATTAATTGTGGATAGTTACATAGCTGTGTGGCTAGTCTGTAAACTGCTTAGAGAAGAGTCATATTAAAATCACACTGGCAGCTTCCACTGAAATAATATCAGGACAACATGTGGGAATCTGTAGTAGTTATTAGGGCATGAAATAGGGTACAGAGAGATATTATAAGTTAGCAAAAAAAAAAGTCTAAGAAAATGCCTTTGCAGAATGTAATCCTCCTTCAGCTTTGCAAACCATCCTTATCACAGAAATAGCAAAAATGTGCCATCACTGTCCAGAGAGAATCGACACTGCCCCAGCTTCCCCAAAGAAACAGACTTGATCTGTAGATCCTCATTTTGTAGAGACATAACAGCTCTACTAAAATTATCTTTGTGTGGGTCAAAATCAGATGGAATGGGGCAGCTAGGTGGCCCAGTGGATAGAGAACCAGATCTGGAGACAGAAGATCCTCAGACACTTCCTACCTGTGTGAAATGGGCAAGTCAACTGACCCAATTGCCTAGCTCTTCTACTATTGCCTACCACTCTTCTGCTTTGCAACCAATCCTTAGTATCAATTTAAAGACAAAAAGTCAAGGTTTAAGGAAAAAAATATGAACTAAACACCTTGACAAGTTTTAGAGTTTGATTCCTTTTTAGGCATTTGCTATACGGAAAATATAACAAAAGATAAATAAATTTATTTAAATCCTAGAGGTCACAAAGGGCAGCAAGATGGCTTAGTGGACAGAGAGCCATCCAGCCATAGACAGACCCTAGGCACATCACTTAATCCTGTTTTCCTCATCTTTAAAATGAACTAGAGAAGGAAATAGCAAACCTCTCCAGTATTTTTGCCAACAAAACCCCAAATGGGGTCATGAAGAGTTGGACACAACCAAATAACAAGAGGTCATAATTCCTCTACTAGAGGATCCTTTAACTGTTTTTTTTCTAAAGGAGTGTACTTCCCCCCCCCCAAAAAAAAATCACCAGGTCATAGGATTTAGAACTAGAAAGGACCTTAGAAATTCATCTGGTTCAACCCTCTCATTGTACAAATGTGGAGAAAGAAATGACATGTCCTAGCTCAGGCAGGCATCAACTTAGCTCATCAAGCAGCTCAACCAACTGCTATTTCCATCCTACCAAGGGGCAACACTTGAGCCTGAAATTAAACTATCTAAAGGACAGTAAAGGATGATATTTCATCAGTAAAGTTCTTGGGCTAGCGAAGTGTGCCAGCTGTGTGTGCCCCCTTCCTGAATGGAATTGTAGCAAACTGTCGCAGAAATGGAAGAATAGAGCTAGCTTCAAAGAACTCCTGGAAAAGGTTTTTAAAATCTCTTGATACTGGTTAAGTAGCACCCTTGTTCTATTCTAATCATGATTTCAGATAGTTTAGCCCTGGGACTTTTCCATTGTAACAGATGTACTGGACAATAATTTTTAAAATACAAAAAACACCACTACGGCAGTGCTAACTCTAATTTGTATGTTATAAAATGATTAACTTGAAAGCCATGCAAGTGGATAGAATTGTTTACATAGGAACTGGGAAATCGAGGCCAAGATAATCCCATGGGTCAGAACACATTTCCCTAAACCAAAAAATAACCACTGTAAGCATTTCATATCTACTGAGCCCTAGAGGCATTTAGCTTCCTGTCTCCTCCACCCAGTGTTTTGTGGTATTATTTGCATGTGTTCAGAGTGCTCCTAACTTATGTCTTCCACTATTGAAGTTTTGCTTGGGAGTTGAAATGTATCCAAAAGCTATAGAGATGTACGTTTAACCTGGAGGTTATGCCAGCTGTCTTTCTGTGTTTGTGGGGTTATCTTGTGGAAGATGGATTACTTAATTCTGCTTGGCCTCAGAGCATAGAACCAGGATTAATAGGTGGGAGTTGCAGGAAGCAGATTTGGGTGTGATGGAAGAAAAATCTTCCTGACATTTAGAGCAACTCCAAAGTAGAGGAGGCAGCTTTAGAAAACAGTGAGTTCTGTATCACTCAGTGTTTTTAAACAGATGTTAGATGACCACTTGTTGGGGATGTTAAAGAGGCTATGGTTTTAACTAGTTAAAACCTAAGCTCCCTTAAACCCTTGAGATTCTATGATTTATCCAGGTTTTAATTCATGCACTTTAAAAAAGTAAACTCAAAAATTAAATACACATGTAAGCATTGATAAGAACACGACTGCTTTAGAAAAGTTATTAATTTTTTCTATTTTTATTTGTCTCATAGTGATAAAGCCAGAGATTATACCAAAATATGGTGCCCAAGGTCCTCAGATCCTTGGCATCAAAAAAGTCTACATTCAAACCAGAGAAGAAAAACGAATTAATTTTACAATAGGTGGGAGGGCCTATTTACTTCCCAAAACATCTGTAGTCATCAAGTGCCCAGTAAGAAGGTTCCAAAAATCTCTTATTCGGTGGGAAAAAGATGGGCAGCGTTTGCAGAACTCCAAAAGATTTGGCATAACCAAGTCAGGTTCAATGAAGATTCATAGCCTTGAAGCCAGCGATATTGGATTGTACCGGTGTGTTGCAGGGCCTGTTCATGAAACATTTGTTCTCAAGCTAATTGGTACTGATAACCGTCTTATAGAACCACCAGCCTTCCAAGACCACCCTCTTGAACATGGCAGGATAGACCATAATGAAGCTAATAGTTTGGGAGCCACATGGCATAAAATGAGACAAATATGGAGTCAACAAAATGAACTCTACCTGGATGATGGCCAAGTTAGCGACCAGCCACTTTTAAGAGCTCTCATACACCATGGCAATAATCCAGCAGAAAATTCCAACTCTTTGGAGTTCAAGGATAAATTCTTAGAAGCAGCAGTCCTACAAGGGTCCTACAGTATGGACACTGTACAGTTTGAGGAACTAATAAAGAACATGAGTCAACTTATTGAAACTGGAGAGGTGAATGATGACATCGCATCCCAAGTGATCTACGAGGTGGTTGCAGAGTTAGCAAAGGTCCAGCCTACGAGGGAGAAATCGAGAGGAGCCCAAGTAGAATCATCTCCCCCAAAGTTAAATATGAAAATTCAAAATGTATCTAGCAGTTCCAACTCAAAAAACCCAAACAGACTAACTTTCAAGCAAAAGGGACTTGCTCTTATGAAACAAAACAAATTCCCCAATATTTCATTTAATAAAACAATAAATTCAAGGATTGGAAGTACAGTTTTTATTACCCAAAGTACTGAGGTCATCAATTTGTTCTGTGACCTCATTAAAACAAATGATGCTAAATATACATGGACCAAAGATGGAGCATTACTACAGCCCTCAGAAAAGTAAGTGAATTGTACATTTTAATTTATATTACATGCTACCAGTGAGTCTTGAGATAGTTTTGACATTCTTTCAGATTCTTCTTCTGAGTTTAGGTTGTCATCATGAGAAAAGATGCCACGATCAGTTTTGTTTTTAATATATGTCAGCATCAAAGTGTTCTTCATATTGTCAGATCCAGTCATAGAAAACATTCTTTGGGCAAAACAATGGGAGAGACACACAGACAAAACATGGTTTCTTTTCTTAAGGATAAAGATAAAATATCTTTCCAGATAAAGATAGCACAAAATACAGGATGATAAAAAAGAATGTGAAAGAAATCACTTTCAGGTAGAAGAGAGACTTTATATAGGCAATTGCCTTTGAACTAGGGTTTTAAGAATGGTTGAAATGTTGCACAGGCAGATGCTGTTGGAAAGGGTACTCCAGGCATACATAAATGCTCTCATGCTCTCTAACTTTGTCCATCAATGTTATGATTTAGTAGAAAGTCTTAGGGAGTTGCATGAGGTTATACATAGACTTGACCAAGTCACAGAGCTTGTAAGTATCAGAAACAGGGTTTGAACCCAGATCTTCTTGACTCCAAGCCTAATAATCTATCTGCTCTGCCATGCTGCCTTTATTACTGAAGACTCAGAGCACAGTGTTATCATGTGCCCACATGGGTATGGCACAATATAAAAATGAGAATTGGACAGGCTGAATCATTTCCCTTTTAGAGGCTAGATTCTGAAATACTTACAAAAAAGTCACCATCTCTAATTTTGTGCCTTTGTTCTCATGGATAAATTATGACTCATTAGGTGATATCAGCCACACTCGGGCTTTTTTACTAGCTATGATCAGAATTAGATCTAAACATAGAGCAAAGCTCTCTATACCCTAGCAGCATCTTCAAAGGGTCTCACCAGATGAAGAGAATTTCCCTCTTGAGAGTTAGGGCACGATCAGTGGAAACTGCTAATTGAGAGTACCAAGCATTCCCCCTCATCTTAAAGGCACTGTATCTCTTTTGATGGAGAGACTTCTGGGATATTCTTGAGGATGAGGCTTCCTCCAAGGCAAACATTAAAGCTATAACTCCCAAGAAGCTTAGCCCTGTGGAAACTACATGGGTGTTATAAATCAGTACAATTCACCCAAACACCTTTACCTCAATTAAATTGTAGTATCAAGATTCCTGAGAGAAGGAAATATGTCTTATGTATGCTTCATATTCTACCAAGCACCTAGCAAGGTGCTTATCACACATTAGGCATTTAATGAATATTTGCTGATTGATTACTTGCATATGGATGAAAAATTTAACATTAATCAGCTAATAAGATTAACAAAAAATGCATATTTGGGTGATTTAGATGACTTTTTAAAAAAAATCCTAAGTGATTTTTCCTTTATTGAACATAAAAAATATCCTAAATGTTTGTAATTTTTTGACTTATTTAATATTTCCAGTTCTTGCTATTTGTGAATAAAAGATAACAGATTGTACTCAGCACAAATTGTTTCACATGAGAAGAAAAGGAGCTATGATTATTTTTTTTAGGAATTGACAGACAGAACTATATCAGCCCCTGTCATTCCCTCAGGTGTATCTTTTCATATCTCTCCTCCTTTCACAGACAAACTTCTAGGCTTTTTTAAATTTTATTTTGAATATTTTCCCATAGTTACATATATTTCATGTTCTTTCCCTCTCCCACAAAGCCCCCAACCCCCCCCCCAGCTGATGCACAATTCCACTGGGTTTTACATGTATCATTGATCAAGACCTAATTCCATATTATTGATGGTTGGACTAGAGTTATTTTTTAGTGTCTACATCCCCAATAATATCCCCATCAACTCATGTATTCAAGCAGTTGTTTTTCTTCTGTGTTTCTACTCCCACAATTCTTCCTCTAAATGTGGCTGGTTTTCTTTCTTATAAGTCCCTCAGCCTTGCTCTGGATCCTTACATTGCTGCTAGTAGAGAAGTCTGTTGTGTTTGATTGTACCACAGTATATCAGTCCACAGACAAACTTCTAAAAAGTCTCTCTAGACTATTTTCTTACCTTCTGTTCAGCTTCTCAACAACTCGAAGTCTGGCTTCCATTCCTGCCTCTTAGACGAAATGTCACCAGTGTTCTCTAACATTACCCAGGTTCTGTTCATTGCTAAATTCAGTTGCCCTTTCTCCTTTGAGTCTGAACCTCTTTGTAGCATTGGATAGTGTATGTCCTGAATTTTCACAATATTGCAGTTATAGTTTTCCTACCTTTCTGGTCAATCTTCCTTAGTCTCCTTTGCTCCATCATTATCCATGTCTCACTCTCGCTGTGTGCATACTGCAGGGCTCTACTCTAGTGTCTGTCTTTCTCTCTTTGTGTGTCTGTCTATCACTTTCTCTCTTGGTCTCTCTCTCTCTCTCTCTCTCTCTCTCTCTCTCTCTCTCTCTATCTATCTATCTCGCTCTCTTCCCCCCCCACTTAGCCTCAGAGCTGCATTGTGAGCTATTAAGGTATCTTCACTTAGATGATGATGTTGTTTAGTCATTTTTCAGTTGTGTGCCACTCTTCATGCCCCACTTGAGATCTCTTTGTCAAAGATCCTGGATTGGTTTGCCTTTTCCAGCTCATGTTACAGATGAGGAAACTGAGGCAAATAGGGTTGTCACTTGCCCAGAATCACCCAGCTAGCAAGTGTCTGAGGCTGAATTTGAACTCTAGAAAAGGACTCTTTCTGACTCTAGGCCCAGCACTCCTATCCACTATCCCAGGCCTATTTCAAACTCAAGCACATCTTAAACAAAACTCATTATCTTTTACCCTAAACCCACCTTTCCTCATAACTTCACTACTTCTTTTGAAGACTACTTTCTTTCAGTAATCCAGGTTCATAAATTGGGAGGCATTTTCAGCTCTCTACTCATTCATTCACCTTCCTCAGCCCCACTTCCTGTCATTGCAAAATCTTATTATTTCAACCTCAGTGATATCTCTCACATTTCTCCCCATCTCTTCAATTACTCTACAGCCACCCTTTGTGGGGACTCTTAACATTTTTGCTCATTATTTCAGTCATTTCCTAAAATCCAGTCCCCCATTCTATCCTCTGCACCATTAATTTTTTTCTAGACTATAAGTCTTGGCACATCAAACCCCTGACATGGAAACACCATTGTTTCCCTATTGCTGGTAGAATACTGAGCCTGACATTGAAAGTCTTTCCTATTCTGACTCCAGCTTATCTTTTCAAGCCAATTACATATGATTCATTCTCTCTCACAAGCTCTGTGCTCCACAGTCAAGATGGAAGATTTTCTGTTCTCCATTCTCTTCTCTCCCTCCTGCCTTTTTCTGCATAAACTCTCCATCATGCACGTGTGACAAAAGTGTATGGTTTTGACACCCATCCACCCTTCACTGTTGAGCTTCACCTCTCATATGCAAACAGCTCCTCTGGCACTTTCTAGACTGGCTTACTCACTTTAAACCTGCTGGCATCACACTGAGAGCTATGTTTCTTTTAGAACTCAGAGCAGAAACCCAGTAATCAACTATTCCAAATGAAATGGCAGTATCTTCAAGTGATGGTACTTTACACCAGGAATCTTCTTCCTCCTCTCCTCTGCTCTCTTAAAGTCTCAGTTCATGTCACCTCATACAAGAGGTCTTCTGATTCCCAACCTGCCCCCTTCCCAAAATCACTTTGTATTCATTTCATAAATATCTTATATTTATCTTTCTGTAGGTCTGTCTTATTCTTGTCTTTGTGTCCCTAACACCTAATATAGTGTTTGGCATATTAAGTAGATGGTTAATAAATATAGTTCTTATGGAATTTATTTTAAAAGCAATGTAGGGTGAGAATTTCCCATCTTTTGATTTCCTCATATTACATGTGTAGATTAAAAATATTGTACTTTGAATAAAGAGTTGAAATTGTAAAGATAGAAAGAACTTTCTAGACCCAACTTCTCATTTCATTAATAGGGAAACTGAGGCTCAAAGAGGTAAAGAGACTTGCTACCTGGATAACAGATAGTCAATAAATACTTAATTAATTTGATTTGATTTGCTGGCCTTAGGAAACCACCAGTATTGAATTAAAGTTAACTTCCCAGGCCTGAGTCTCTCAAGGAATTATGAATTGGCCTTGAATTTTGAAAGAGAGTTTCTGAAATTATAAGAGCTTGTTTGGATGTGATTCTACATACTTTAATGATTAGCACCTTTGCCAGAAAATAAGGTCTTTCTGTGTGGCCATGAAAGTGTTTTAAAACGACATTCTTAACAAGAATTTAGTATGATTTTGAAGTCTCTGTTACTACTGCCAGTTATTAGTATCATGTGGAACATACTTAATTTACTATTAATTGGTTTCAACTGGTATTTCTCCTTAATTGTAATCCAAGTTCTTATCTTTAGATCTGTTCTTTCTGAGTTACATAAATCTTTCAGGTCAAAGAAATTAAAAAATTATTGAATTTTGGAATGGTGAGAAATGTTAGCTGTTATCTAATCCAATCTCCTCATTTATAGGAAAGGACACTAAAGCCCAAACACATTAAAGTGACCTGCCAAAGGTCATAGAGTTTGTGGGTTGGTAGCAAAGCCAGAACTAGATCTCCTGTCTCTGATTTCTGAAGTCCAGGGACTTAACAACAGATCATTTTCCCCTCTAAATCCAGCCAGCTAGATAAAATGAACTAGAAAAGGATTAGAATGATGCCTCACTTATCTGACTTATCTTACAGCTATTTACAGGAAAATCAAGAATCAGTAATTAAACAAAAAATCTAAATACATAACAGAATTCATACACTAAAGCTCAAATACTTTACTCCTTGGAGAGTTTCTCACTCTGAATATATTTACTGTTATATTGTAAAAATTTTGGATGATCAGGAACCTTGATCTACAATAAAAAAATTTACATTTCCATTAAACTGTACAATTGATAAATCACTATCTTATCAAAATCTCTCTTGGAGGGAGGTAGTATATCATCTCTCTTTTTCAGATTAGGAAACTAAGTCAGAGAAATAGCAGCTTAGCAGTCAGAAATGACATAGAAGAAGATCCAATGGGCACAAAATCCGGTAAGTCAAGTTAATTAGAACCATTTTGCATAAGAAGAATAGCCTTATACTTCAAAGTAAGCACTCAGGTCATCACTGAATCTTAGAACAGTGCAATATAGTGGATACAGTGCTGGGCCTGGAGTCAGGAAGATTTCTCTTCCTGAGTTCAAATCTGGCCTCAGATACTTATTAACTGTGTGACCCTGCACAAGTCACTTAACCCTATTTATTTCAGTTCCTTCATCTGTAAAATGAGCTGGAGAAGGAAAAGACAAACTACTCCAGTATCTTTGCCAAGGAAACCCCAAAAGAGGTCATAAAGAGTTGGACACAACTGAAATAACAATAATTATGAAGTCATCAAAAAAAGATCATTAGAAAAAGTACATATTCTGTTCAGAAAGTTATGGTTTGCATTATATAATTAAGAGTTCTATATGAAATGTTTTATGAAAAATGTGTGGATACTTAAAATGAAAGAAACATTCATGTACACAAAATAGCACATTCCTTGATGATGTAAGATAATTGAAGCACTATGTATAATTATTTTTCATCTCATTTGTAATAGTTAATGATCATGAGTTCCTTTGAGAAGCAGGATTCTTGTAACCAGACAACCAGTATATGTGTCCTAAATTTTAACTGAATAAAATTAATGCAAATGCCAACTGAATATTAAAAAAAAACTTAAATGGTATTTGCCCTCAAGCAAAGTCTCTGCTCTCAAGTAGAGTATCTTATCTCCACCTTTTGGGGAAGATATAATGTATACACAAGTAAGTAAATTCAAAATATATACAAAGTAATTTCAAGAACTATAAAGTGCTAACAGCCAAGCAGGAAAAAACTTATGCATAAGGTGGTACTTGAACTATAGGAGAAAGTGTAAGGGGGGAGTGCATTCCAGACATCGGGTATAACTAGTATGAAGACACAAAAGAGGAATATGGAATCCTGTGGAAAGAGAATGGCTAGCAAACTAGTTTTACTGGAATAGAAGATGCAAAAGATGGAATAATATAAAATGGGAATTTGAAAAAACAGATGGGAAACCACATCATGGACAACCTTAAATGCCATACTGAGAAGTTTAGACTTTGTCCTTGAAGAAATAGGGATCCATTGAAGATTTTTAAGTAAGCAGATGACATGAACAGATCTTTATTTTACGAATATCAATTTGACTACTACATGGGGCATAGACTGGAGAAGAGAGAGATTAAAGGCTGATCAAACAATTAAGAAGCTTTTGTAATAGTGCAGGGAAAAAAGTGATGAAAATCTAAAGCATGGCAAAAGGTTTAGGTATTTTCCATTCTTGTCTGGCCAGTGAGCTAGTAGCAGTATTGAAGAAATTCTACCAAAATCTAGGACTTTTTTCCTTCTTTCTTTGCTTGCTCAGCTCTGCTACAGCTTCAACCTTTTATTTTGAAAGAATGGGCTTGCCCTTAATATAAATACTAAAACATGAAATTTCATGATACCCAGGGAGAACCTATATGACCACTGGGAAAAAAATTGAAATAACTATCTGCTAGGAATTCAGACTTGCTAAGATCTCAACTAATATGATTCTACATCTTCATAGAACTGGACTAACTGAAAAGGCTAATTTTTAAAGACTGAGCAGTTATCATTTGTACTTTGAAGAGATTCTTGACATTGTTCTATTTTTTTGGAGTGCTAGGAGTGAGAGAGAAGCAATGGCCTGCTATGCCGGAAATTCTATTTACTGTCCAGGAATCATGGGAATGTAGCTGTTGCATTGGAATAACAGGTTGAATTTTTAGACAGATAAGATTAACCTGCCGTAAATGAGTGGGCAAGAGTTGATAAGTTTTAAAATGGTGGCAGTAGAGGGCAGCAGAACTCTTGCTTAGAAATGGCCATCAGCCAGTTCCCCTTAGCTGTGCCTAAATTGCGTGTGGGTGTGTCAAACCAGAGAGGGAGAGGTAGGATAGAGAAAACCCACATGGAAATATACAGACACCTGGAATCTAGCCAAAGGGAGAGAGGAAGCCCAGGCCAGTTACCCCTGAGGCACTTGACAACAAGGGTCTGAAGCCAGGCTAAAAAGCAGTAGGTCAAAGAGCAGGATGAAGAATCAGCCAAAGGGCAATCTACTAATTCACAATTCAACCTGCATTATATAAGTGCAAAAGGAAAGCAGAGTTAGGGCATAAAAGACAAATTAAAGACCAAAAAGGGACTCTGGTTTAAAAAAACAAACAAAAAATACTATTTGATCTTGGATTCTCTTAAGTCTTCAGATTCAAAATCTTTAAAAAAAAAAAAAAAAAAGCAAACCTTGATAGATTCAGTGTACTTTAGAAAAAAGAAGCCTGGGCATACCAAAATAAAACGGGGTCCAGGATAAGATGGGAGTCAATATGATATGATAGCCAGAATGTTGGAGTTAGTGTCAAAAAAATTCACATCCTTTCTCAGACACTTATTTGAAATGTGGCATTGGGTTAGAGCAGTGGTTCCCAAACTTTTTTGGCTTACCTCCCCCTTTCCAGAAAAAATATTACTTAGCACCCCCTGTCACATACTATCACAGCTCCCTTACAAAGTTATTCACTGCCCCCAAATTCACTTGTGACCATCACAGCTTTCCTGGATCGCTGCAGCACCCACCAGGGGGCAGTGGCGCCCACTTTGGGAATCACTGGGTTAGAGGCTTGTCAGAGCTACAGTTTTTTTGTTAGTAAAATGGGGATATTAATAGTATGTTTTTGTGAAAAAATGATCTGAAGGTCCATTGATTAATTACTACTATCAATCACCAAAACAGTAATTCAGACATGGTTATCTGTGGAGTTTTATTACACTTGGAGGGCAGATACTAAAATAATAAAAAAAAAGTCAGAGAGTCCAGAGCATCAGCTTGAGCAACTTTATGTAGACTGGAAGCATTTGCCCAGCATAGAAAAATGGAATTTTACAAAAATCAGGAGGGAATGATAAGAGTATTATACTTGCCTAAAAACAAATGAGCAAAGGAGAAGATAGGAATACCAGCCATCCTGGACAAAGCAGAAACTGTGGCTCCTTTCCCAACCTTAATTCTACAGGTTTTGTGACCTGTGAGCTTCTGGAATGTTTAGATCAGGGGTTGGCAATGTATGGCTCTTTCTGCAGGAGCCATAAAATCAATTTTTTTTCAGGCGCTGTTACAGGAGCGCGCACTATTACAGGAGCGCTCACTGTAAGCACTGTACGGCTCTTACGGAATTACATTTTAAAAAATGGGGCGTTTATGCCTCTCACAGCCAAAAAGGTTGCCGACCCCTGGTCTAGAAGCTCAAAATAGAGGCAGAGCAGTACCCTCTTCTTCCTAGAAAAATGGTAAGGAGTGTAACACAGAATTTCTTTCCTATAACAATTTTTTTTTCTTTTCTCACAATGGCAGCAAGAAGCCTGAGCCTCAAATTCTCTTGTCATACTTTAGGTGCTACAGAAATATGAGTTATTAGGTTTGACAGTAGAAAATGAAACATTGAATTAAACAAAATATTTTTTTAAAAAGGTGCAGCATTTATCAGCCAATAAGCATTTACTATGTGTCCAGGTACTGTGCTTGGTGCTTGAATTCAATAAATAAGATTCAGTGCACGAGGATTAATTTAAAGCTTATTTGTGGATCAGTTGGATGATTCAGTGGATCCAGGTATGGAGAAGGGGGTGGGGACTGGGTCATAGATTCAGATTTCATCCTAAATTCTTCCTTGCTATGTGACCCTGTAGCATAAGCCCTGTTGCCTACCTCTTATCACTCTTCTGCCTTTGAACCAAAACCAAGTGTCAATTCTAAGAGTGAAGGGAAGGGTATTTGTTTAAAAAGCTTATTTGTTTAAACTTAAATTGCTGTATCAGATGATATAACTTCATTAAAATAATTTTATACATTTAATTTTAAAACAAGCAAAAGCAACTAAACATGTATTTATAACTTACTGACATTTTGAAAATTAATATCAGGATATAAGCAAGTTTATCTGATATTGCCTCTTTTTTCCTTTCTTTTTTATATATTCATCTCTATATATATAGATTTTCTTTTTCCCAGTATGTGTAAATCTTCTGGTTCTTTTTTTCTATACTTTCATTGTTTAGCCATTTCAGTTGTGTCCAACTCTTTGTGACCCCACTGGGGTTTTCTTGGCAGAGATACTGGTATAATTTGCCTTTTCCTTCTCTCACTCATTTTACAGGTAAGGAAACTAAGGCAAACAGGATTAAGTGACTTGTCCAGGATCAAATGACTAGTAAATGACTGGGACCACATTTGAACTCAGGAAAATAAGTCTTCCTGCCTGCAGACCTAGTGTTGTATTTTTAATTTTCCCTACATTCTCTTTATTAATTTAAGTAGCAGTGTGATATTCCCTTTTATAAATAGTTCATAGGCTTAGATCTGGAAAAGACTTTAGAGACCCTTTAGTACAATTCCCTCCTTTGATAGATGAATAACTGAGGCCCAGACAGCATAAGCAGCATTTATCCAAGGTTACACAGATAGTAAAATAGTAGAAGCAGAACTCAAACTCATGTCCTCTGACACATTCAACATTTTTTCCATTTTGTCATGTTTTCTTACAAACTCTTGAATTTTTCTACTTCTTTTCAATCACAAATAATTATACTCTACATGTCTCGTAACAACTAGCTTTGATTAAAAGAAAAAATCAGTGTGTTGTTCCAACATGGGGATTATTGGGGCAGAAGAATATGTTTTATGCATTTTTATTGCATAGTTCTGAATTGCCCTTCAAAAAGATTCTACAAACTTTTGGTTCTACCAACAATGTATGAGCAAACCTGTTGCCTTCAGTAGCTCAAAATCTTATCACATTTACTTTTAGTATCTATTTGATAAACATAAAAGAGCATCATGACTTTACTTATTATGTTGTTATCATTATTCTGATTATCTATTTAAAATATTTTAAAGTAATTCTTTAGACATGAGACTTTTCTTTTGAAATTGTCTGTTAATATCCTTCAACCATTTATCCAATGAGGAGTAGGTGTTCCTCTCCCTTGAATTTCTATTTCCTTATAAATATTAGATGTTAAAGTTTGAATATGTTGACCACAAATATTTTTTCCAATTTGTCAAATTTTCTTTTTTACATTGAATCTTTTTATTATGCAGAACTATACTTTATATAATCAAATCCATCCATTCTGTCCACATAATTTTCTCTTATTTGATTACTAGACAAAATTGATCTATCCTCCTTAATTAAAAGGAATGTATACTATTTTCTTCTAACTTTTGATAATTCTTCTAACATTTGATTCTATGAACCAGGTGGAATTTATTATGATATGTGAATGTGATATGAGGCCTTAATTTTTTTTTGGCATATGACCATCCAGCTTCTCTAATAACATTTATTAAATAATGAATCTTTTACCAAATTTTTATTTTCTGTTAAGTTTGTCAAGCAATATTCTTTTGAAAATATTTTTATTCTAGTTCTGTTATATTTATTCTGCTTTATTTGTCTTTTACAATTTTTTATCTTAATAACAAATTTCCACATGAGTTTTCCAAAGTTATATAACCTAAATTGCCTCCTTTCATTCTTCCCTTCCCCCTCCTGGAGTTGGCAAGCAATTTGATCTGGGTTATACATGTATTCACTTGTATATTTTTAACATAGTTCTAAATATTCTTATGATAATTATTATGTAATACATTTGAAAATCTGAGAAGGCAAGAATACTTCTTTTTTCAAAATCAAGTTTTTTCAAATGAACAATTACTATTATTGCCCCTTTCACAGGTAAATTATATTATTTTACTCATTTTTATAAAGATTCACTGGAACTGTTTTAGACACATTTGTTCTAACTTATTCCCTAAGCTTTGGGTTCACTTGGACTTTCTCCCTAATTTCCTCACTATATATTTTCTTTTACCTTGCCAGGACTAAGGTGCTCAGAAATGTGCCATTCACTTGCCTGGGGGGAAAAAAAAACAATATCTCATTTTTCCACCCAAACTACTATTGTTTGGGGGGAGGACCCTAGGACCCAGAGTGTCTTTGGAGACTTGATTGGATGGGATATGCCAGTCTCTGCTATGTCTAAGGACCTACTTTCTCCATTCTCTCTAAGGCAAGCCTCATACACAAATCTGAAGATATGTAACTCCTGGACACAGCCTTACCTCAGTACTTCTTTTCACACACTCTCACTGTTATTCTCATTAGCCCCTATACATTCCGATTGCTGCTGATCTCTCTTCCCTGCTCATTCATACTTCTAATTTCCACAGACTAATTTAGTCTGACCACAATAGCAACTTATCATATACTTATTTCTTCACTGTATGCTGAGGGAAATTTTTCTCAGCCATGGCTTCTAAAGCATCGATGTCAAAAAGAATATACGAACATTACAAATTTTCTTACAGCATTGATGATAGCCATATTGCAGCAGAACTTCTTGGACAATTTTTTGACTTTTCAACTCTAAGTATTCCTAGAGTTTAAGAGTTATTTTTATTCATGTTACATTCAATTTGAAAATTAATTCAGTGTACATTGTCATCTCTTCTCTTCTTCAGGGATCTTTGTTGATTATGTTTTAGCCTACCCAGATCCACTACTTTCCAAGAGATTCCTCTGAAACTATTTATCCTGTGTTTCAGTGCCAGACAGAAAAACTAGTAAGATATTGGTATTAAAAAGAAAAAAGCTTTAAATGTCGAATTCATATTTGATACTTGAAGACAGGACTTTAGGAAACTATTAAGTACAGGAGTCAAATAGTTAGACCCATGGTTTAATTAAATCTCTTCAATAACTCAATAGATAAAGGGAAAGATTAAAGGTAAGGAAACCAGTGTCTCCCTACTCTAATCCATCCAATAGATACCAAGCTAGTCAGTAGGAGGCTACTGTAATGGTCAAAGCAAGAGGTAATGAGAGTGGAAAGAAGGGAACATAATATGAGAGGTCTGACATCATTAAAGGAACTTTGCAATTTCCCAAAGGCATTCCTGTCCTATCTATATTATATGCTATCTTTCCCAAGTAGAAAAACTGATGGCCATGCCCTATAAGTTGGCCATCCAATTGTATGTTATAATCTGGGCAATAGACATTATTCATCTCCTTGCATTTTCCTGTATGTAGTATTAAGCCAAACTCCATCAAGTGATAATGAATCTCTTCCAGGAGGTTCTAAAAGTTCTAAGGCTTGATGCACTCAGTTCAATGTCATCCATAAACAAAGCCTCTGGAGGACCACACCATCAACAAGCAATCATCCTTCTTCAATTTGGACCATTCCCTGAATCTACTCCATTATTGTGGCAAAGATATTTGGAAATCATACAATGGAGAATGGCAATATTGTGTCATGGGAGGAATTTTGGGACCTGGAATCAGAAGAGGATTGGATTCTAATCCTATCTATGACACATATTCATTATATAACATCTCTGAGCTTCATTTTCCTCCTCTGTAATATGGGGATGATGCCTAAAGTACTTCATAGAATTGTTGAGGATCAATTTTCCCTATATTATCTACATATATGTGTGTATTTGTACACATATATTCATACATATACATACATTTACACATATATATAGCATTTAAGCATAACACAAACATCAATTATTATTAATAGCTGAACAATGGGTGATATATTGGTGATATGAGCTATTTTCACAAAAGAACTATAGACATGAGAAATTCATTAAAATAAGGAAAGATATATACGACTGATCAAACAGTGTAGAGCCAGGAGAAAAATATATACAACTATAGTGTAGTGTCAAACTACACTCCACAACATGCCCAAGTGTTTCAGAACCAGACTAAAGTATAATTGGGATACATTTAATAAAATAAATAAAAATACAACAAAGCATAAGTAGTGTTAATGTGGTTTATAAATCAGTAAGTGGCCTGGTATGAAATGTTTCTTCTTTTTTAAACCCTCACCTTCCATCTTAGAATCAATACTAAGTATTGCTTCTAAGGCAGAAGAGTGATAGGGCTAGACCAGTGATGGGCAAACTTTTTAAAGAGGGGGCCAAAAGAAAGGAAATGCTCATCTGTCAGTCTGTTTCTAAGGCAACTCTTTTGAAGTTTCATTGTATTGTATCCTACTCATTGTATTTGTCAAATTAGGAATAATGCTGTGCAGCCAGATAGAACATTTCAGGAGCTGCATCTGGCCCCGGGGCTGTAGTTTGTCCATCACTGGGCTAGACAATCAGGATTAAGTGACTTACCCAGGGTCCCACAGCTAGGAAGTATCTGAGGCCAGATTTAAATGACATCTGTTTCTATTTGAATTTTGTAGCACTGACATAAATGATGTAACAGAATACCCTGTGAGCAGTGTTGGTTCTAAAGAAGTGATATTGAAGCACACTCCTTTCAAGTCTATAGAGAAAGAATGAACAATTGGGGTGGAATGTTAAATAGTCTTACTTATAGTAACTGTATCAGGCAGTTTTTGTAACCATTTTAGCTTGTTTCATTTTGTTTTTTCTATAGAATAGTATAGAAATAGTATCGGGAATTGAATATGGCATGAAAACACCACATACATTTAGAAAATATATTTTATCTTTTATTTCAATTTTTTTTCAAGGAAGAGAGGAAAACTTTAAAAGAAAAAAGGGCAAAGGACAGAACCTTAGAAAATGCCTGAATCTAAAGAGTGGGAGAAGAAAAAGAACCAACATAGTTTTTTCATAGATGGATATGTTAGAAATACAAAAATCTAAAGAATGAAATTATGGAAGTAGAGAATTTTCAAGAAGCAAGACCTGATTGAGTATCAAATAATACAGGCATCAAGAAAGATGATGGAGAAAAAGGTTAATAGATTTGACAGTCAGAAAGTCACTGTTGACCTTATAGAAAGCAATTCCAGTAAGTTGGTAAGAGTAATAGCCAGATTGCATAAGGTTGAGATGTGAGTGGGTAGTAAAGACATTCATTAAGTTTGAATTAATGCTTTTAGCACTTTGGCAGTGAAAGGAAGGTGAGATTTGGGACATTTTCTATAGAGGATCAAGTCTGGGGCAAAGTTGGGACTCCTGGGGACTCACTGGGGGTGGTCCATGACAAATAAGGATGGTGGAAGAGTTCCAAAAGAGTTACAAGTAGAACAGTGGCATGAGTAGTTCAGCCAGCACTGAACGCCAGCAGGGCTGGAGTGTTGGGATGATGCCAGATAAAGGTGTCTGAGGCTGAGCCAAGAAAACCATAGACAAAAAGTCAAGCTGGTGTCCCAAAAGGGGTGGGTAGTAGTGGGAACAGAAACCCAGGAGACAGGCAGAGGAATTCAGGTACTAATAGTTAATCACTTGTTTTTCTTTTTGCATGGTTATCCCACGTCTAACTATCAGTGGATTTTTAAAGTTATAAGCAATGAGATGTTTCAAAACCTAACTGATAGTAAAGCTGAGCAGAGAGAAGTGTTGTTTCTGTGGCTGTTGTTTCGGAGAGTAGAGACTTAATTAAGCGTTTGTAGATAGAGGAGGAAGGAGCCAATGGGAAGGAACAAATTGAATATGTAAGAGAAGGGAGTTTAATGGAACAAGATCCTAATGGAAGTCTGAGAAGGTAGGTTCTAGGATGCTGCTAGAGAGATAATCCTTTATATGAAGGATGATGCCATCATCCTTCCAGTCACCCCAAGGTCCATAACCTTAGAATGACCTTCAACTCCTTTCTCCATTGCCTTTATCCAATCAGTTGTCAAGTCTTTTAAATTCTACATCTCTCCTATGTATGTCCTCTTCACTCACTCAAGCACTACTCAATTCAGTCCTTTATCACCTCTCTCCTGGACTATAGTGACAACCTTCTAATTAGTCTTCCTTGCTTCTGGCTTCTCCCTTCTTCAATTCATCCTCTACATCATTACCAAATTAATATGACTAAGACATAGTCCTAACTATTATATTCTTACTTGAAAATATTCCTAAAGACTCCTCAACATATTTAAGACTGTCCAGCATATGGATCTCCTACCTCATTGCCCATTACTACCTTTCATTCTCTATGTGCCATAGTCAAATTAACCCACTAGCTATTCCCTGAACTTGAAATTTGCATCTCTTTTCCTCAGAAAATTGTGTCCTCCAGGCCCAGAATGTTGGGTCACCTCTTAAAACCCCTAATAGTTTTCAGCACTCAACTAAAGTGTCACCTCCTAGGGAAGCATTTCCATATCACCACCCCTTTGAATTATTGGTTCCCTCTCCTAAAATAACTTTGTGAGGGGGCAGTTGGGTAGCTCAGTGGATTGAGAGCCAGGCCTAGAGACGGGAGGTCCTAGGTTCAAAGTCAACCTCAGACACTTCCTAGCTGTGTGACCCTGGGCAAGTCACTTGACCCCCATTTGCCTACCTTACCACTCTTCTGCCTTGGAGCCAATACACAGTATTGACTCCAAGACGGAAGGTAAGGGTTTAAAAAAAATAACTTTGTGTTAACCTGTCCATGAAAATGTTCACCTCCAGAGAGAATGAACTTTCTTTTGGTTTTGTATTACCAGCATCTAGCATTTGATAATTGCTTATTTTGAATTAAACTGTTATTGAAAGATGCCTTTTATTCAGAACTAGGAGAGGAAATTAACAGGGAGGAAGTATAAGGAATAAAATCAAATTGTTAGAAAATGAGCAAGTGAGGGGGCAGCTGGGTAGCTTAGTGGATTGAGAGTCAGGCCTAGAGATGGGAGGTCCTAGGTTCAAAGCCAGCCTCAGACACTTCCTAGCTGTGTGACCCTGGGCAAGTCACTTGACCCCCATTGTCCACCTTTACCACCACTCTTCCACCTATGAGCCAATACACAGAAGTTAAGGGTTTATAAAAAAAAGAAAAAGAAAATGAGCAAGTGACTAACAAAAAAATTGATAAAATAAAATAAAAAATTGTTTACCAAGTAGGCCTATTCTAAGCAAGAAACTACAGAGGAATAGCAAAAAAAGAAGATAAAGTTGAAGCTGATTTAACAAAATTAAAAAGCAAAATCTTCACAAACAGAAGAGAAAGTACTTAGTTTGTTGAATTAAAGTAGCTTAACATAAAAGCTGAATATAAAGTACAAGTTAAGAAGAACTGTTTTCCACTAAATCAAGAAGAATCGAGGAGGATACAACATGAAGAAAGGAAAGCGAACTAGCAAGCCAATGAAATTCACAACTTATTTAAGCCTTCAATATGGGAAACTATTGCATGAAACACTAGGAATACAAACACAACAAAAATTCCTCCTTGTCAAGGAATTTATGGCCTACTCTGAGTATCACATAGAAACAGACAAAACATATGCATAATTTGAGGAGACATCGAGAAAGGCTTTCCCTGGAGGTATATAAGATTATAAGAGGCACAGTAAAGAAAGCAGAGGGAAGGGGCAGCTATGTGCCTCAGTAGTTAGAAAACCTGGCCTGGAAACAGGTCATGGGTTAAAATCTGGCCCCAAACATGCCCCAGTGGTGTGACCCTGGGCAAGTCACTTAGCCCCAATTGCCTATCCCTTACTACTTTTCTGCCTTGAAAGCAAAACTTAGTGTTGATTCTAAGATGGAAGGAAGGGTTAAAAAAAAAAGAAAGAAATCAAAGGGCAGTGTAGGTTTGGGAGGCAACCTGTAAAAAGACATGGAGATAGGAAATTGGAATGTTTTGTTTAGAGCTATTTGTCTAGGGAAAAGTTCTTAAAGGGGAGCAATGTGCAGTAAGCCTGGAAACAGATTAGAACTAGATTGTGAAGAGCTTTATACCAAACTAAGCAAAGGGGTTGATATGGTCAGTCTTACACTTTGTGAAGATTATTCTGGCAGCTATACTGAGGATGAATTAGAAAGGTAAGGATGAGACTTAAAGCCAGGAGTCCAATTAGGAGGCTAAATAGTTTAAGAAGAGGTAATGTGGGTCTGAACTAGGATCAGTGAATAACTGAATGAATAAACAAATGAATTTTTTAAAAAACTAACAGTTTACTGTATGCCAAGCACTATTTCTAAATTCTGGAGATGCAAGTAGAAAAGCAACAAGTTTACTTCAAACTCAGTAAATTCATATTCTAAATGGCAAGACCATTAATATTGGTTGGTTAAGCTTCAAGGCAGATGAAAGAGCCCAACTGTCCTAAAGACACAGCTTTAGGGGAGAGATTGCCTCCCAGTGGTCCTTTAAGTTAATTGGCAAGTAAGATATGAGCGCCTGAGGATCTGGAGGGCATAAGTATAGGGCAGATGGTGAGCACCCTCTCCCCAAATTTTTTTCTTAAAAGAAAGATTTCAGATTCCCATCATTGGCAGAAAAGTTGGATCAGGGTAGGAAGAGCAACTCCAGATGCCTACTTTCCATTAGGTTCACAAAATGGAGGTGATTACAGACCCAATAAGAAGCAGTGTTGCTTATAAAGAATGGTGGAGAGAAAGAGCATTTCAAAGAAAGTTTTGTGAAAGACTCAACTAAAGTCATCCAAAGGATATTTAAGGATGAAACTGAAAAGCAGACAACAAACTAATGAAAAGTGAAAAAAACTGCAAGTATTTTTACAACAAATTCTATTCACCATAAAGTGAAACCATTCATTTTAGATGGTAAGAGCACAGTCTCAGATGAACTTATAGAGTAAGTTTAAATGGTCTTGAGATAAACAATGATGAGAAAAACAATTGAACTAATTCAAATAAACACGAGAGTAAGTACATTCTGGAAGTAATTGTTTTGATGAAATTCCTCAAGGTATCTGAAGAGTTTTATAAGAATATATAAATATTCAGAATGTCCATGGCTGACAGCCAAAGTTTTGCCCTTAGCCTGCCTGCTAATCTGCTCTCCTACTCTTAAAGTCTATTTCTCTATTACAAGAGGAAGATACCAGAACTTTGGGGAAAACATCAGACTTTATTTCTAAAAAAAAGGAAACGTAGAGAATATAATAATTACAAATTCATAGCCCTATTTTCCCATCTATATAATTTCTGAGAATGATCTACATGTATATATAGGGCATCCTTGGTGAAAGTAATAGAAGAGAATATATAGGCTTTTAGAAGTTACATTCCACATCAGACTATATATTGCCACATCCCAAAGGACTGGTGAAATAGAGGCTATAAGATACCACAATGCTTATTGCTTGATAACTACAACACATTTGATTCATTAGAGCAAAATGCTACCTTAAAATTTCCCTTCTAATATGTCTCTCATGCATATGTGAAAATAATACAAAATTCCATGGAAAAATGTAATAGAAGTATTTGCTTCTCCTTTTCCAGATTGTCCTTTTCTTTCCTGTATTTGCATTCCCAAAAACTTATTCTCTAGTTCTTTGGTGAAACTTGCCACTGTGGATTCAAGGTTTTTTTTAAATCACTTAATTGTTTCTGCTTTGCAATACATAAATTCTGCTTTCATGATTCCCATTTCTCTTTTATTTTCATTTATATGAAGATATTTATTTGTAGAACTCTGAACTTTTAAAACTGATTTGGAGCACATATTCCCTTCTGTTTTTAATATCTTTCCTGTTGGATTATATGCTTATGTTCAAGCTTTTAAATTGAATTTTCTTTCTCCTAATATCTTTGCTAATTTCAGTCTTTTTTCCCTTCATTTTGTGGTAGTTTCTAAGGACACTAGACCTCAAAGTCATCTCAGTCTCATCCTACACTCCACAATTCACATCTCACCAACCTCAGTCTTTGTCCCAAATGCCTTGGGGGGGGTGGTAGAGAAAATTGGTTCCAGCTTGATACTGGGCTCTTTCCTTCACTCTTAATGTGGTGCCACACAGACATATATAAGCTGTGCTCCATTGCCCTCTGTTCCTCAGTTTTCTGACTGAGCTATCCCAACCCCAAAAAGCTTCTGCTTCTTGGTTTTTCACAGTTGAATTAGATTCACTTGCAAATCCATTGGTCAGCTTGTGCAGCCTTGCCTTAGGAACCTGATAGGCACTAGGAAATGGGATATTAAGTGAACATATTAAAGGTTAAGGATTAGCTTTTTCTGCTGTTGATTCATAAAAGTTGGAGGTCTTGGTTGACCTAGTTTGTGGATAGAACTAAAGTTGCTTTAGCTCTGGTGCATAATTTTTATTTTGGACAAGTTCAAGAAGTTTAGGGGATAAGAAAAAAACCTTCTTAACCTCCTTTGAATACCCACTGATCATAGATATCAACTGACTCATGTAAGAGGGAAATATTTTCAATGTCAAAGATATTTGCTACTTTTTATTTGTTTACTTTTTCAACTACATATAGAAATAATTTTTGACAATTATTTTCTGACATTTTAGGATTCAGATTTTTTTCCCTCCCTTCCAAGTGGTATATAGTCTGAAATGGGTTATATCAGTACTTTTATGCAATATATTTACATATTGCTTATGTTGCTGTGATTGAAGACAAATATCACACATACAATAAAAATATATCAAAGGAAATAAAGTGGAAGACTTGCTTTGATCAGCATCAGACTCCAACAGTTTCTTTTCTATGGGAAATGATTCATTTTTCCCAAGTTCCTGGGGCTTACAATGTTAGTCTAAAATAGTCTGGGCCTCATGACTGGGCTAGGCTTCAATAGCTAACATTCAGTTTCTTAACATGCTAAAGAAGGATGAGTGGACACAGTTCTCTAATCAATGAACTTTCACCCATTCGAAAATATGGCGGGTCTGGCATTTCCTTTATTTGGATACTCACCTCCTCTGGAATAAAGTAATGGAGAAGGAGTTGAGATCTCTAAGTTCATCTCTTCTTTCAAAATATCCACCAATTAGAACTGCCAGGTGAGGTCCAAAAGATGAACTCTCAGGATAATCAGAAAGAAGACATAGCTTCCTGTCAAGAGAGTGTCAGGGCACACTGAGTGTTGTCCTTTGTGTGAGAAGAGTTCACACGGACCCATTCTTTGTTAACAGATCACATACTCTGTTCATAAACAATGCTATTTCTCAGGGAAATGGCCTCATATCATTTATTGGTTAAAAATTCCTGGCACCACATTCAGAACTCTTCTCTTGACCACAAGCTCCTCCCAGAAATAACCATCTTTTTAATATTAGTAGTCTTCTGGTATTGTTGTATAGCTACAAGTTATGGAAGATTGCAATCTGTAAAGAATTTAAATTGAGGATTACCCAAAGGGAAATGGAAATGCCTAAAGTATGCATCAGCAGACTAAGGCCCCATCACAAAGAAGGAATGAAGAAGGAAAAATAGAGATATCAAATAAATTAACAAACAAATAAATGGAAAGATAGATAGATAGACAGACAGACAGACAGGCAGACAGGCAGGCAAAGAGGAGATTGGTCACTTGGGGAAAGTAAAGGATAGCTAACAAAGAACCTATATGCTCCACTGGTATTTTCATAACATCAAGAGAAATTAAGAGATGTGCCTGCCATATTGGATTGACCTGTGGCATGCTAGTGGGAAGGATGTGAACCAGAAGTTAATAATCCAAAATTTTAGTCTTGGTTCTGATACATCTGTAACTTTGGGCAAGTCATTTTGCCTATATGAGATTCCATTTCCTCACTGATAAAATAAGGGAACTGAAGATCCCAGATTGAGAATTAAAAGAGGCCTTAAACACATCTAGCCTCACTACCCTACTTTTCAGGTGAGACAACAAGCCCATAAAGGTTAAATGATTTGCCCATGAGGCATATATGGCAAATGGCAGATCCCTTAGAGTTTTAAAAAGACGGTGGTCTTAAAACTATAAGGAAAGGAAGAAAAAATTCAGACAGAGACCATAGACAAGGTAATCAATCACTCCAGCACCTTTTCTCAGAGTCTTAAGTAGAGTAAACAAGGCTTTCCTCCAGAGTACCCAATTTAGAGGGTGCTGACAAGCACTTAATTAAAAATAAAAGTTAATGAAAAGATTAAGCTAACCAGATGGAGGAAGCTCCTTCCTCACTTCCCAGCAGTAGTTCTCACACTACTATCCCAAGGGACTTTGTCTCTCTCCGTATCCCATTGGGTATGCACATTGTACCATTTCTTTTACCATAGTTTGTGGTATTTGCAACAGTCACAAAAAATCCTGGTCATGGCTCTATTTTATTAGTCTTAAAATTATATAATCCCACATCCCTAATATATTCCATATATGGCTTTTCATAGTAAATATACAGTATGAAATGAATACACCATGTTTTTTGCTGTTCTACAGAATAATACTAGATGGCACCAGAAAAGTACAAATCCGGAATCCTACAAAGGAAGAACAAGGTATATATGGATGTAACGTGGTTAATCATCTTCATTCAGAAACAAAAAATTCCTCAGTGTTATATGCAGGTAATGCCAAATGCAGAATTTGGATTTTTCTTTTTTACTTTACTACTAATCTATGTTTAGTTTCCCATGGAACTGTGAAGTCTAGTTATTTAACATGGTTGTGCTTAAAGATGGTCTCTAAAGCAGCTTTTATCCTATTTAGGGTATTTATTTCCAGCATTACTGGTTATTCATATTTAAAGTCTCACTATATCGAAGAAGGGCAGCTAGGTGGCACAGAAGTACCATATCTAGAGCCAGGAAGGCTCATCTTTCTGAGTTCAAATCTAGTCTCAGACACTAAAGCTCTATGACCCTGGGCAAGTCATTGAATACCATCTGACTCAGGTCATTATCTGTGAAATGATTTGAAGAAAGAAATGGCAAACTAGCCTTTACCAAGAAAACCCAAATGAAGTCACAAAGAATCAGACACTATTGAAATGACTGAATAGCAACATGCCAAAGAAAGGAATTTTTTTAGGCTTGCCTTTTTTTTTTAAGATACCATGACACAGAGTCATCTGTAGCATTAAAAACACTTCAAAGAAACTTGAACTTGATATAGCTATACAGACATTTTGTGATTTCATAGACTAAAGCATATGAGGCAACAAAGTGGTACAGTGAAATAGATGGACCTGGAGTCAAAAAGACCTGAGTTCAAATCCAGTCTTAGATACTTATAGCTATGTAAATTTGGGCAAGTCACCCAACCATTGTCTGTCTATTTCCTTACTTGTAAAATAGGGATGATAATTGCATGTACCTCCTAGGATTATTGTGAAGCTAAAATGAGATAATATTTGTAAAATGTTTTTATTACTGTTGTTCAATCGTTTGTCATATCTGACTCTTTGTGGCCTCATTTATTTATTTATTTGTTTGTTTGGAAAAGATATGAGAATGGCTTGCCATTTTCCTTTTCATTTTACAGTTGAGGAAACTGAGACAAACATTCACACAGTTTGCCCACATTCACACAGCTAGTAAGTAGCCGAGGCCAGTTTTGAACTCCGGAAGATAAGCCTTCCTGATTTCAAGCCTATCCACTATATATACCTCCTAGCTGCCTGTATCTTGCTTTGTAAACCTTACGCTAGCTATTATTATTTTTCTTACACACGCACACATGTTCAGAGAAAAAAAAATGGAATTGTCTTATTTTAAGCATTTTCAGGGAATAGTCTAAAGCTTTGTTGTTTTATCAGATAGTTACCTGGCCATGATCCTTTGGTCTTTGACCCAAAACAAGTCACTTAACCCATCAGTGTCCATAGACACTCTAAACCTATAAATCCCTGGGAAATTGCATGGATAGGTGAAGTCTCCATTTGGGTGTCCATTGTACTAATGAAATCATAGATTTAAAGAAAGGAAAAAAGTTTTGTTAAAGGCTTGCTTATTTCAAGCATGCAGAGATGAAAAGAATTACCACCAGCACCAGCAGTGGTTTCTGTTACTGCTTCCCCAAACCACAAGTGAGAATCAGATGTAGGGATTCCAGGGTGGGTGGGAGAGTGGGAAATGTTTGTAAAATTGCTCTTTGGGGAAAGGTAACAGCCAAGTGCAATAAGTTGAGAAGCATAATGGTAAAGGAGAAATAACATTGTCTTTGGAGTCAAGAGCTTTGGTTCTGGTGTAGGCTGTGCAACTAACCAGTTCAGTGACTCTAGGCAAATCACTACATCTCTCTGGGTCTCAGTTTATTCATCTGTAAAATGAAGACCTTGGGTTAGATGATCTCTAAGTCCCTTCCAGTTCTAAAACTATATGGTTCTAAGTATTTCTTGGATGCCCTTGTAAGTCTCCAACAGTGATCTTAGCTTTGTAGAGAATAAAAGAGAAATATGAGATATGCCCTTTAGCCACATAGAATTTACATTCCCCTGGGGAGAATAAAGACAATATGTAAGGGTGAGATGGAGGATGGACATAGTTATAAATGAGATGGTTTAAGTAGTAATCTGGACCCTACCACTATTTGTTTGATTTTCAAAAAAATCAAACCATCTCTGTAGGACCTCAGACTTCTCACCTGTAAAATTAAAATTGGTCTAGTGTTCTTGAAGGCTCTTTCCATTTCTAAGTTCTAAAATGCCAATCTGCCCACCTTTATGTGTTTCCAAGGTCAGTTTGCTTCTGGCTTAATTCTTCACACCCCTGAGATTGGATTATTGTTAATATGCCTAAGGGCTTCTTTAAGGCATCTGCTCCTATGGACAATAGCTTTTGGGGGGGGCTGGGCAAATCACAATATGTTCTAAAAAGTATCCTGGACCAATATGGAAATGTTTGTGTAACTGCACATGTATAATCTCTTCTCAAATTGCTTGCTTTTTCTATGAGGGAGGTAGAGATTATTGAACTTGAAATGTAAAAATAAATCAATGTTAAAATTTTTCTTTATATCTAATTAGAAGAAATGAAAAAATAGATGTTTAAAAAACGTCCTTTCCTTTCTGGGCTCCCAACATTAAGTCCCAGAAGTAGAAAGGAACTCAGAGGTCATCTGATCCAAACTCTTTACCTGAACAGAATCCTGGAGTTTGAAAATTGGACCAGAAGCCCAGCATATACTTAAATAAAAATTCTCACTACATACCTGAAAAGTGAAAATATAACTTTTACTTTAAAACCTCCGTTGGAAAAGAATCAACTCTATCCCTAGGCATTTCATTTTACTTTGAGATAGCCCTAATTATTAGGAAGTTCTCCCCTATATTTAGCTAGTTCAGCTCTCTGGAAAAAAGGAAAGCAAATTTAATGTTTAAGATTTAAATCCTTGTTCAGGATTTTAATATGTAATATAAGAATATAATAAACATGTAATAATAAACAAATTTAAATTCTTTTTTTTAGGATTAGACTAAGCTATTATTCCTCACCCCCTTACGCATCCTCATTTCTTTCAACCAATATGACATGATTTCAAAAAATTTGATAATCCTGGTCATCTTCTTTTAGATGTTTTCCAATATGGCCTATGGAAAGGGACATAATGTTCAATATATACTCTGATCAGGGCAGATCTTCTCTCTGAAGCCTCGACTCTATATAACTCCTCTAGCCCAAGATTACATTATCCTTCTGTATTGAATCAGACTGAACTTGCTATCCATTAAAACTCCCCAAATCTTTTTTTTTCTATACAACTGATGTCTAGCCATGCTTCCTTAGCCTTGTGCTTATGAGACTGATTTTCTTAACCAAAGGTAAAACTTTAAATCTTTCCCTATTAAATTTCATCTAGTTATGGTTGGCCCAATATTCTGTCCTCACAAGATTTTTTTGGCTCCTAACTCTGTCAGACAATTTGTTAGCTGGTCCTCCTGGCTTTCTGTCACCTGCAAATTAAATAAACACACTGGCTATACTGTTATCCAAGGCACTGATAAAAATTGTTAAAATGGTCCAAAGCCAAACATAGACCCCTGGGGCATTTTCTGGGAGCCCCCCTGCCAGGCTCACCAGAAACCTGCCTCTCAGCATTTGTGACATCGTCATTGAGGGCCTGTTTGAAGGTATTCAGTGAGTCCTTTACTTTTCTTGGACCTACAAGTAATGGGCTGTTGCCTCAGCTCAGCGTCTCTTAGCTGCAGGCCAAAGCTATTATTCTATGACCTGTTATTCTGCCTCAAGATTTGTGTTAGTATCTATCTGATCTGTGCCCATAAGTCAGAGCTTCTTAACTTTATTCATGTCATGGACCCCTTTGGCAGTCTAGTGAAGCCTATGGATCCCTTCTCGAAATCACATTCTTAAATGGATAAAATAAAATAAATAGCATTATGAAGGAAACCAATTATATTGAAACACAGACATCAAATATATTTTTTTAAAATTCATAGACCCCAGGTTAAGAAATCCTATCCCTGGACTCTAATATATCATGAAAACTATCATATATCAATATATATCCTATATTAGTACCACAAATCAGTAAAACATTATTTAAGAGTGTAAAAACCATTCATAGCTTAAGAGAAATAAGTAGCTGGCAGGATTCAGCCCTTGGGCCATAGTTTATAGATTACGTTTTTTTTAATCCTAGCACTGGGTACTCAGGCCCTTTCTTGATTTCTCAGACTAAACTGCCCATCTTCATCAGTACATTCCTACCAATATGTCCCTTTCTATTTTCTGAAAGGGCCATGTGGTGGGTCTAGACTGGCCTTGGGAGAGGAGTCTTGTTTACTTTCTGATACTTGGCTTTTTGCCTGTCACCAGCCCTGGGGGAGCATATTTCTTTAGGCAGGAAATGTTAGTGTGTAGCCAGAGTTGTCACTGACCAACACATTCTTTATTCTTTCCAAATTTGAAATATTTTTTCTAGTATCAAATTTTTCCATTTAATTTGTTATACAAACACTTGTTTCAGAATAATAAGATACTCACTTTTTAAATTTTATTTCACCATTGTTGGCCATTATATATTAAACAGTTTTATTGGTCATAGCCACATGTAACTTCGCTATTTGAGAGTTATGTTAGAATCGGCCAGTTAAGGTTCATTTGCCACCCTAAGACTTTCTACAGTTTAATGAGTTCTTAACATGGTAAGTTATTTCAAGAGCAACTCTTTGATCTGAATTTTCAAATTTGTATTAGATGAACTTAAGAAATGTGGCCTTTAGTAAGGTCAGGTAGCACAGAGGATCATAGAATCTTAAATCTAGACGAACACTTGATGTAGAAAATCAGTGCTCCTCATAGAATCTCTGAATTTTAGAGTTGGAATGGACCTTAGGAGTTATATGATTCAACTCATCTATGAAAAAGAATTCCACTATAAAAGATCTAATAGATGACCATTCAGCCTCTGCTAGAAAAACTCTAGGGAAGAGGGAGACACACAGTCTCAAGAGGCAGACCATACTTATGGATAGACCCAATTCTTGGCATGTTTTACCTGACATCAAACCTAATTGTGACAACTTAGAATTTTGACCCTTGTCTCTTAGTCTTCAGGGCCAGACGGAACCAAATTAATTCCATATGTCCTTTAAATCCTCCAAGATCATTATCATACTCCCTCCCTGAGCCTTCCCTTCTCTACATTAAATATCCTCAGTTCCTTCAACTAATTCTCATGCATGTTCATATATATATATATATATATGTATATATATACACACACACGTTGTCTCCTGTAAGGTAAACTCCTTGAGGGTTGGGAATTTTCATTTGTCTTTATATTCCTGATACCTAGTACAGTTCCTGACACATAGTGTTTAATGAATTCTTTGATTGACTGATTGATTGATTGATTGATATGGCATAGACCTAAGGCTTTTTATAGTGTCCTTGTTTTTCAGATGAGACACAAATGGGGAGTTAGAGGTTTTTGCTTAATCTTTCAGGGTTTAACACAATGTCTGGCACATATTAAGTGCTTGCTAAATGTTTATTGACCAGTTGACCACACTGCTCAAACCTGTGAGTCCAAGAATTATACTTTCCTTGGTATTTATGGGAATCCATATGTTGTAAAAGTAGACCCTAAGAAAAAAAATTTAAGCAGCAAGATTACCTTCTTTCCCTGCTCATGTTGATATATGAGCAATACCTTTTACATCTGACATATACTGGCTATCACATAGCCTCTTAGTGCTCCAAGCAACTCTTTAAGACTGTAGGTTGTGGAACACTTGCTCATATGTATGGTTTGCAATGGAATTACAGATCCAGACATCCTGATCACTCCCACTCCTGGTTGCTAATTAAACTTCGGTGCCAGAATTTTAGTAACTAAAACTTTGCACATGTTTAATCTATATCCATCTGCCTACCACCTTTGGTCATTGCCCTGCTACTTTGTTAGCTATCTGAAGAGGGGGGAAAAGAGACTTCAACCTAACCCAGCTTTGTGTTTCCTTTTAATTAAAGAGGTGCCTGTCATCTTGACTGTTGCGAGAAATATCACAGAATTGGAACGTGGCCGTCTGACTATAATTGTTGGTGGCACTGCCAAGGCAAGAATAGGAGCCAACATCACCATTAGGTGTCCAGCAAAAGGTAAGCAAGAACATCCATTTCTAGTTTGAATCTTGCTTAAAGGTGACCTAAACAACCAGCGGGAACTACAAAAATGGTTGTGGCCATGCTTAGTCATAGAATGAAGGCTACACATTTTTTTTTCCTAGGGTCTGCGATTAGTCCTCTGTCTGGGGCACACCCCAGTATAGGCATCCAACACTGAAATGTCTTCCTTCTTGTAATGGCCTGTTGCCAACCATTCCTCCAAGCTGCAAGGGAGCACTCTTGGCTCCTCAACCAGTTGACCTATTGGTCTGGAAATCTGTAAACCCACAATGAGTTGTTTTTCACCCCCTTTGAAGTTCTTAGACCATCTGGCCTTCATAGACTAAGACTTGTAAAAGACATCTCCAGCAATTCACTCGATTCTACCACTACCCTCACCCCTGCAGGGGTGGGAAAAAAAACTGTGAGCCTTTTGGCAGTACAAACCTACCCATTATAGTCCGGACCAGCATTCTGTGGCTACAGAAGGAGACGAGCGGGATTACATTTCTCAGATGCCAAGCCACAACTGTCTGGAGCTTCTGCCATCCCGCACCTGCAGAGATGGACTTGTGTATAACAGAACCAATGTTTATTAAGAGGAACTTCATGTTTCACCTTCCTTTGGATTTCTGATTTGCACAGCATTTTAAAATTGCAATTTCATGATGCAATTTAGAGCTCACTTTTTTAGATATACTTTGGGGATAACAGATGAATGATTGACTTCAGTGGCAATTTTGTCTGAGGATAGACTACACAGCTGGCCCAAGTTTGGTTATTAACTGCTGTCATTAACAGTTTCTATAAAAAGCTGTTTAAGTTTTGGGTCCAAATTTTATTCTCTTGCTGGCATAGCTTTGATCGAATTCAATGAGAACTGAATCCATGAGTGACACACAGACTTAATTCAATAGCCTTTACTCCCACGATATCTGGAAAGCTCTGATAGTGTACCATTTGCATAAGCAATGCCAGCCTTGTTCATTCCTGAAGGTACTAGCATCAAGTTCTCAAATACCTTTAAAGCTACTATGGGCCATGTTTCTGGTTTTACTAGGAACTCATGATATTTAGTCATCTTATTAATCAGTCCTCTGCCTCTTGTTCAAGAGAGATAATGAGAAAATATGCTTTGATATTGCATTTCATCCCCAGAGGAATATTAGCATTCAAAGAATCATAGATTAAGAAGTGGAAGGGACTGGGTGGAAGAGCCATCTGGTTGACCACTCCCCCCATCCCAGTTCTAGAGATGAGAATACCCAGGGCCAACAAGATTAAGTTGCTCACCCAAGGTCACATGTAGTAAAATCACAGGTAGAATTTGAACCAAGTCTTCTGGGAGGTAGCATTGCCTAGTGGATAAAGAACTGGCTTTAAGTCCAGTAAAATGTGAATTCAAATCCCACCTCCAACAAAGGGTCTGTGCAAACTTAGGCAAATTGAACAGCTTCTACTAGGCAATTGTCTAAGAAGATAAATTGCAAAGAAGGGGATAACGTGCATTGGTAGCATTTCTTTACCAAGCTAAGCATTTCCCTATACCACTGAAATCACAAGTTCATTCCATATGCTGGAGCCAAAAAGTCCCAAACTTCCATGTGCCGAGTTTGCTCTGAGTGCTTTCCAAATATTATCCCATTTACATCAACCATTTGAGGAAAGTATTGTGATTTTCCCTATTTTATAGATAGGGAAACTGAGACAGAAAGCAATGAAATGATGTGCCCCAGGCCACAAAGCGAGTAAGTGTCTGAGGCAAAATTTGAACTCAGGTGTTCCTTGACTTCAGTCTCAGTAGTCTAATAATGCTAACAATTTCAGACGATACAAGAAAGGAGATAAACATGCAGATGAAGGATTGTGATTAATGTGGCAATAATTGAAATAGGGATCTACAATTCAAAGGACTTGATAGTGGCCTCTAAATATTCCTGTAGATGCAGATCAGAGGTTGTACCTGCCACAGTATGAAATTTGTTGATATTCAGTCATTTTCAATCATGTCCAACTCTTTGTGACTCTGGCATTTTCTTGGCAAAGATACTGGCATGGTTTGCCATTTCTCTCTCCAGCTCATTTTGCAGATGAGGGAACTGAGGTAAATAATGTTAAGTCAAATAACTAGTAAGTGTCTGAGGCTGGATTAGAACCCAGAAAGATGAGTCTTCCTGATTTCAGGTCTGGTACTCTAGTCACTGTGCCACTCAGCTGCCCCCTATGAAATTACCACTAGGTAGTATTTGCAGTGGATTTAGTGAAGTCAGGACACCTGAGTTGACTTCTCCATCCCAATCTTTCTAACTCGATGACTCTGACCAAGTTGTTCTCTGAACTTGAGTTTCCTCATCCATAAACTGGATATATTATATTATTTGTACTCTGTCTCACAGGGCTGCCATAAGGAAAGTTCTTTGTAAACCTTACATTGCTGTAAAAATGAGCTACTATTATTACTGTTATTTTAAGCAATGAGGTAAAATATTTTTGACCTTTATTTGGTTCCAATTTTAGTTGCTGCTTTTAAACTTTAGTCATCCCATCTTACGGTCTTCAGTGATTCCTTGTATTGGTTAAGAGTCTTATCTGTCCACACATATGTTGCTAAATAATCTGTATAAAGGTCAGCCTCAGTCAGTGTGACGTGTCATCATCATTCAGTCTTCTTTGAGGAACACTGAGACATCACACCTGTAAGTGCTTGGGTGATGGGGGAAGCGGATGTCTTTCATTTAATCAACTCCAAATCACTGTGCAAAATGATCACAGTAGTTTGACACATGTGAATAAATACCTGGAGTTGTCCTTTCTGAGGTGGAATTGTAATTGGAATTCACAAGGGGAGATATGGCCAACACAGAATGTTAAGAGATAGAAGGCTCTTTAGATTCACCCTAGTTCAACCTCATCCATTGTTTTGAAGATGAGAACACTGAAGTTGAGAGAGGACATCACTTTCCCAAAGAGACCATTCTACAGTTGAGATCATCATAGTCTAATGGCATGAATGGGGGAATGCTCTTCAGAATTCCTGGTGGGAAAGTAATAGTGATGGCTTTGATTTTTTTAAAACTTTTACCTTCCATCTCAAAATGAGTACTATGTATTGATTCCAAGGCAGAAGAGTGGTAAGGATTAGGCAATGGGAGTTAAGTGACTTGCCCAGGGTCACAGCTGGGAAGTGTCTGAGACCAGATATGAACCCAGGACCTCCCATCTCTGAGCCTAGCTCTCTCTCTATTAAGCCACCTGGCTGCCCCCTACATTTTTAATTACCTTATAACTTAGGAAGCTCTGTACATTCATTACGAAATAAAGTCCATTGGACTGAGAGCTTCTTAAAAGCAAATTCTGTTTTTTTGCTTTTCTTTGTAACCCCAGTGTTTACTTAGCAGAGTACCTGGCACACTGTAGTTATTTAGTAAGTGCTAGTGGACTGACTGACTGACTGACTGACTGACTTCAGTCCCCTGAGGTAAGCAAGGAAGGTATATTATCCCCATTTTATTGATGAGAGCCTGACTGCCCAGAGTAGCTAATTAACTTGGTCTAGAGCACATAGCTAATAAATAGTAAAGCCAGGTTTTGAAACTAGGGCTTCTGACTTCCCAGGCCAGTGTTCTTTCCATTATACCATAAACTATCCCAGAGTTTTAGAGGTGGAGGGGGCCTCAGAAGCCAGCTAGTCTAGCCGATAGTCTGAATAAGAATCCTTTCTACAACTTTCTCAACAAGTTGTCATCCAATTTTTGCTAAGACTTGTAGTAAAGAAAACCCCCTACATTCCCAAGTGGCCCATCATTCTTTGGGATAAAATTATTATTTTTAAATCCTTACTTTCTTTTGTAGTATCAATTCAAATAAGAGTGGCAAGGGCTGGGACAGTTGGGATTAAGTGACATGCCCAGGGTCATACAGCCAGACCATGTTCGAGGTCAGATTTGAACCCAGGACTTCCCATCTCCAGGCCTGACTCTATCTGCTGTGCTACTTAACTGCTCCTGGAATAGAATTAATTGTAATGAAAATTTTCTTCATATCAATTTTTAATTTGCCTCTGTGTAACTTTTACTCCTCTAAGGCCAAGCAAAACAAACTCAATCCCTTTCCCACATGACAGCCCTTCAAAGACACCAAGACCACTATCATCATGTATTCCCCTCTGCACTTATCCAAGCCTTCTGGACTCCAGGCTCAATGTCTTAAGTTTTTTCAATTATTCTCACATGATATGATTGCCAGGATAACTATCCTGGTTGCCTGACTTCCCCCCTCTTATTCACCCCCACTGTACCTTGGAATGCTCTCTACCTAATCAATGCCCTTTCTAAAATATGGCATGGTCTCTAGGGGAAGCAAGTTGATGCAATGACTAGAGTGCTGGGCCTGGAGTTAGGAAGACCTAAATTCAAGTCTGGCCTCATATACTTACTAGCTGTGTGACCCTGGGCAAGTCACTTAACAATATTTGCCTCAGTTTCCTCATCTGTAAAATGAGCTGAAGAAAGAAATGGTAAACCAGTCCAGTATTTTTGTAATGAAAACCCCAGATGGGATCAAAAGAATTAGACATAACTGAAATGCCTGATAAGAAGAAAACCCAATATATTCTGACCAGGGAAAACTGTATATTTTTTAAATGATATAATTCATGGTCTATAGTCTTCCACATAATTTTTATTATGTTGTATGATGCCTGGGGCTATTAATTAAATTACCTATATATTACTTGTGCCAACTTTAATTAATATTATCAAAAGTGAGGTTGTATGTCTAACATTAATCAGCACAACACATTTTTTCCTATTTAACAGTTTCATTTCATGGATCGTCTTTCCATACTCACAGAGATGTCTCCATATTTCTAAAATCCTTAGTTTCATATTATAAAATTTACAAATTAAAATGTCCTAATTAGTAACATATACAGAGGTTGAGAATTGGCATGTTTGTTTATATTAACTAAATATTCACTATTTGAGCTCAAATCTCACCTTGGACATTTGATAGCTGTGTGACACAGAGCAAGTCACTTAACTGCAATTGTCCTCACCCTTAGTCCTATTCAGCCTTAGAATATAGAAGGTAGGGTTTTAAAAAAAATTAGTTCTGTCTCAAAGATTAATGGGCTGCCTGTGGAAGTAGTGGGTTTCTTTACTATAACTCTTAACAAAAATTGAATGACAACTATGAAGCCACTAGTACAGATCTATTTTCATTTTAGTTAATTCTTAAAATATTCTCCCATTATTATACTATGCTCATATTTATGAGTCTATATCCATTACATTTAAAAGAGACCCATATTCACATGTCATAGACAACTACCATTCAAACCCATAGGAGAAATGTCCACAGCAGTCGTTTCTAATTGCTCTTGAATAAAATTTACTGCATTTGCAATAATCTTTTAAAAATTATTATATCAAATAAATAGGACCTCTTGAACTCTATGTACTCTTAAATCTCCAGAGTTATAGGGTTAAGTAAAATGTTGGATTTGGCCAATTGTTAGCCTAAAAATTTTTGTGGCTGAGGGAAAAGTCCTAGATTTGGCATTAAAAGACCTGGGTTTAAATCCCAATTCTGCTACTTATTTACAATTTAACCTTAGGCAAAGCCCCTTATCTCTTAGTCTCTCTCACTTGCTTTCTCATCCCTAAAGTGCTGGGGTTGGATTAGACTATCTCTCCTGTCCCTTCTAGCTCTAATTCCTATGTTCCAAGATCCTGTGAAAGTGAAGAGAAAATGAGTGTTCTCTGCCACCTTCTGGTAAGGAAGAAAAGCTCTCCAAAAGAAAATGATCACTTGCTAGAAGTTTTGTATGATTCATCTAATTTGATTCTTCCACTTTTCAAAGTGCAGGTCTGTGACGTATGACTCTTTCTCTTGAGTGTGTGCCCTAGACTTCCTCTTCCTTAAACAGACACTGTGACTGCAGGTAGAAGTCTGTCTGTAAGCATTTATTAAGTATCTAGAATGTGCCAGCCTCTGCTAAATGCTGGATGTAGAAAGTCACACAGTCCCTACTCTGAAAGCCTTACAGTCCAAAGGGAGGAGGCAACATGTAACAATATGTACAAAGAAGTTATCGATAAGATAAATTGGAAACAGTCCACAGAAGGGATGCACTAGAATTAAGGAGGGAATCAGGAGAGGTTTCCTACAGAAAGGATTTTATTTGGGAGTTGAAACCAGGAGGCAAAAATGAGGAAGGAGAACATTCCAGACAGTTCAGACAGCCAGGGAAAATGCCCAGAGAGAAGAGCTGGAGTATTATTTTGTTTGAGAAACAGCAAGAAGACCAGTATCATTAGATGCCAAAGTATGGGGAAGGATGCTGTGCATAAAGTCATAGAAAGATTAGAAAAGTGAAGGTAAGGGGACAGAGCAGAGAGAAGGATTATGAAGGGCTTTGAACATCAGAAAGAGGATTTTTCCTTTGATCTTGGAGATGATAGAGAGCTGATGGAATTTATTGAGAAGAGGGAAGACATAGATCTGTTTTTTAGGAAGCTCACACTTTGGGAGCTGAGGGGAAGATGGACTGGAAGGGAGAGAGACTTGGGGCAGTCTTTGGGAGGGAGACTTGGGAGACCAAACAGTAGACTCTTGCAGTAGTCCAGAGTGAGTTAATGGGGCCCTGCACCAAGTTGGTGGCACTGTCCAAGGAAAGAAGGAGATGTATGTGAGAGTTTTCACAAAGGTAAAATTGATTGATGGGCCTCACCAATAGATTGGATAACATGGAGGGAGAGTGAGGAGTTAAGAATGATGTCATAAAGTACCCTTGGGCAGATGTTGTTACTGTTTCTGAGGCCAGATTTGACCCCAAGTTCTCCTGACTCTTAGCCTAGCACTACTATGTAACTGGGCATTGAGAGAGAGGCAAAATTCTGTTGTTTCAGCTCCGGGGAGTTAATTTGCCCTTGTTTACTTTGAATGTGGTGTGAAAGAAGGCAGGGGACCATGATGGAGTTACCAAAGAGGTTTACGAAGCAACCTGTAATTTTTGAAACACTTGAGGAAGCAGCAGTGGTTCTTTCTCTCTCCTCAAAACTCTTATAAATTGGCATCAAAATTGGTATGTTTGAATGAAGGCAATCAAATGCAATAGGGAACATATGAAAGAAAGGATTTGGTTTCAGAGAATTTCAGAATGGTTTAAAAAAAAGATTCATCAGAGGAGTTTCTGATCAATTTGATAACTTCCCCCAGTCAATCTGAAGTAATCATACGGTGCTCATCTCTGTTTTAATGTGTCTAAGGAAAAGCAACCCAAGGAGTGCCCACTGGTGACTTGGGGATAAAACAAAAGATGATTAGAAGACTAAGGTTTATAAGGACAGACTCTTGCAGGAAAAATCAGCCTCCTTCAGTGGTCTGTTAAACTAAGCCGAAAGTCTAGAGCTGAAGGACTAACTCTGATTCTCAGGCTCTTGGACCTTTAGGCAACTAGCAGATAACAGTGTGGACCTGCCTTCTAAGGAGGGGAAAAGGAATGGGGAAAAAGAGATGTGTCTATGTTCAGTTTAATTCTCCCAGGAATAGTTAAAAATGACTTAAAGAAGAAATACACAGTGAAAGGTACATGTACTTACACAAAGACTAAGAGTGGAAATTCAGAGTAGACTTTCTCCGTTCAACAGATGGTAGCAACCCTGGTGCTTGGAGATTTCGTCAGGAGTGTAAGCCTACTCAGCCAAATGGAAGTTCATGGGCAGCATTTGTAAACCCCAGCTCCTACATGTAGGAGGGAGTATTTTAAATTCCCTAGGTAGGTGATCCCAGAATAAAACCTTCTAACCAGAGAAGGAATGTTTCCTAAGCCACAGCTTTGAATAATCCCAAATATGAGAGTTTCCAAGTTCTAGTTCAGGGATAGGACTTTCTAAGGAGAAAAAGACATTTCCTGATGAAGTGTGCTTATTGGATAAAGAAAGGGATCATCTGACAGTTCCTGCGCAGTGTCCTTCTTAGAAAGGAATTGGTGTTCTTGAGTTGTTTCAGTCATGTTGACTTGTGGTGACTTTATTTAGGGTTTTCTTGGCAAAGATATTGGAGTGATTTGCCATTTTCTTCTCCAGATCATTTTACATATGCAGAAACTGAGCAAATGGAGGTAAGTGACTTGCCCAGGGTTACACAACTAGTATGTGTCTGAATCTAAATTCAGGTCTTCCTGAGTATAGGTTGCTGCACCATCCAGCTCCCCCTCAGAGATCAATGCCAGTTAGTTATTCAGAAAGTACAGGTTTGATTGGCAAGGAATTGCTTTATCTTCAGTGTTTTCCCCAAAATATGTTTACTTTTGAGGGAAGGGAATGCTGAAGGAAATCCCCCCCAGGCTTTTAGTATAGTTCTTGGGGAAATCTCTAGATCCCTATGAGAAAGAGACTCCCGAGAATATTAAGGAGTGACCCTGAACTTTGGCCCTGACTTCTCCTGTAGGAGTCTTTCCTTAGTGTTAAAAAGAACTAAAGAGGTGATAGCTTTGTGTATCTCCCCTTATTATTACTACTATCTCCCTATAGATCTTTCTAGATATTAGAGGGTGGCTGGTATGTAGATCTTAGGGATAGTATGGATGGAGAGACCAAGGACCCAAGGCCTAAGCCAGCTGTTGTTGGTGAAGGAGGAACACCCAGTCCTCTCACAATGGCTGCTGCTGTAATCTATCCCTCTTCTCCCTGACAGGTTTGGTTGGCTAAACATGTCAGTGACTTATTTCTAACAGTTGCCCAGGTGAGAACCTCTTGAGAGGTTAGGTTAACCTCTCTAGTCCCAACCTGAGGTTGGATTAATTGTTAATAGACTATTGATTGGCTTTGGAAATGATTGGTATCTAACTGCATATTAGTTCTCCCTTCCCAAGGGCTGTGATAGAATAACCACTCAGGAAGGGACTTGTTGTTGAATCACTGTATTATCTATTGATGGGGAAAGGATAACAAGTTTCTAGTTTTGGGGATTGGGAACCGTATTGCTATAATTTAGCTACTAAGCTAATTGTTGATCAGGACTGGAGACTGTGAGGCTGGTAGAGACTTGAGGTCTTCACCCTCTCACTATCCCTGACCTGACCTGGCCACAGCCAAGTCAGAGAATAGGGAAGGCTATTGATGTAGATGTGGATTGATGCTCTGTGTGTTCTCTCAGCTCTACTACCAATAATATTGATGGTTTACTAGGTCTCTCTCAGTCAAGCACAGGATATAGGTTAAGATCAGGTCAACCCTTCTTTTTCTTCTACCACCCTTCACCCTTCACCTCCCTCTGCCCAGTTCTTACTCCAAGAGATGTTTGTTCAAGACTCAGCTCTGAATTCTGAGACCTCCCAACTGTAATTCCTAGGGGGTATTTAGAGGGTGGGGTCAACCTACATTTGCTGGTGGCTCATGGCACTTGGGAACATTCAGAACCTCTCAACTGCCATCCCTGTCAGTCAAGGTGGCATCCAACTTATCCCAGATAATGATTTTAACATTAGTCGTGGGCAGAGGGTAGAATTCTTAGCAAATTGCTTAGTAGACTGGGTGCTTAATATGACTGGTCTATGTTGCTTAGTTGATCCATTTTACTATAGAAGAAAAATTTATAGTGGGAAGAGCACTCTCTTTGTAGTCTCTCAAAGGTCACCTTTGCCTTAGGTGTTTAGGCATTTTTTCTCAATCTTCCTTACATATCTGTGGTATCTCTGCCTAAGCACTCTCAGCTTTTAAATATTCTCCCTCCTGGAGGCTTGAGATATCACACTCTTTTCTCTATCTGTTTTTCCTTTGTCTCCTTGTCATCTCACTTTACTAGTATAGAATTTCTTTAGATTTTATCTTTGGCTCTCATATCTTTATTTAATATACCATTTGTCCCCTAGCACAAGGAAAGCAAAGTTTCACTTTTTTATTTTCTCATGGGATTAATTTCTCAGTGTAGGGGACAATAAGGAACCAGCACTAAACATAGAAGGAAGTATAATTTCATCCCTTTCTATTATCAATCTATGATCTCATCGATGTGGGTATTTACTCTAATACTGCAGCTTGAAACCAATTCATGCCTGCCGTCCTGTGAGATTCTTGTCCCAATTCAGTAGTGCATTCATCATTTGCCATCTACCCGATATGCCTCCTTTGCTTTCAACATTGAAATGATAAAGGTAGAGCATTTGAGCTGTCTGCTGGCTAGTCCCCTACTTGGACCATGTGACTAGTTCATCTTTTTTTTCCCTCATAACATTTCTTTAAGGATGCATATTAGGTGGATCCCTGGATGGAGTATTGAACTTGGAGTTAGGAAAATCTGAGTTCAAATCATGCCTTAGAGGCTTATTCCTCTGTAACTACAGGCAAGTCACTTATCCTTTCCCAGCCTTGGTTTCCTCACTCATAAAATGGTGATGATAATTGCACCTACCTCCTAGGGTTGTTGTAAAGAAAAAAATGAGATTGCATTAAAAGCTCTTTGAAAACCCTAAAGTGCTATCCGTATACATGCTAGCTAGTATTATTCTCATTATTATTGCACTCTCTCTCTGTCTTTCATAATTCATTGTTATAAGGTCAGTCCATAAGCTTTTATTGTTAATAGATTTTTATCAACATCATTTTATAACTCTTTACAACAGATTTCTCCATATATTCTCTTTTTCATTCCCATAGAGCCATAAGTATTTTCTTAGGCAAAGATAAAAAAATTAACAAAACTGATCTATGTATCCAAAAATTCTGACATTATTTGCAGTGTTCCACATAGGCAGACTCCCAGATCTGGAAAGGAGCAAAAGAAGTTGTCATCTTAAATCTTTTTTTGGGAACCAACTTGGTCATTATAATTTTGCAACATTCATTTTCAATTATTTGGTGATTATTATTCTTTCCATTTACATTGTTATAACCATTGTGTACGTTGTTTTCCTTGCTCTGCTTACTTCATTTTATTTCAGCTCATATAAGTCTTTCCATGCATCTCTGTAATCATGTTTGTCAATTCTTTTATAAAAAAGATTTTTTTAATTTATTTTTCTTTTCAGGCCCAATTCTCTCCCTCCTTTCTCCACCCATAGAGAAGGCAAGAAATATAATAGCTATTAACATATGAAGTCATGCAAAAACATTTGTACATTATCCATATTGGTGGGGAGTGGTGGGGGAGAAAGCAAGAAAAAGAAATTAAGAAAAAAATATGCTTCCATCAGTACTCAGAGTTTATCACTTCTCTCTATAAAGGTAGATAGCATTTTTCATCATCAATCCTTTGGAATTGCCATGGATTATTGTATTGATCAGAGTAGCTAAGTTGTTTCACAGATGATTATCATTACAATATTGTTATTACTATTCATAATGTTCCCCTAGTTTTGCTTACTTCACCTTTCATCAATTCATAAGTCTTCCAGGTTTTTCTGAAACCATCCTGCTCATAATTTCTTATAGCACAATAGTATTCCATCACAAACACATACCACAACTTGTAAAGCCATTCCCAATCGATGAGCATTCTCAATTTCTAATTCCTTGTCACCACCAAAATTGCTGCTGGAAATATTTTTATATTTGTGGGTCCTTTTCCTTTTTCTTTGATCTCTGAAATACACACCTAGTAGCAGTATTACTGGGACAAAGGGTATGCAATTTTTTAGCCCTTTGGACATAGCTCCAAATTGTTCTCCAGAACATTTGGGCCACTTTACAGCTCCACCAACAGTACATTAGAGTATCTATTTTCCCACATATTCTTCAGCATTTGTCATTCAATAAGCATTTGTTAATTGCCTGCTATGCTGTAGGCACTGTTACTGTTTGCTCACACAAATCATGCTCTTCTCCATTGACCTCTGAGTTATGCTCATTTTTACTTCATCAGAGACTCTAATGTTCCACATAATGTACCACAGCCATATAACAGCACTGGCAGAATTTTGCCATTAAAAAGAAGGACTTTGGTTTCAGGGAGAAATTTGGAGTCATTAAAGGAGTTTTGCAATTTCCCAAAGGCAAATAAGGCTACTCAGTGTCTAATTCTTGGCCCAACTCCTTGTCCATGTTAGGGGGCCACAATAAAATAGTTCCTCTAGTTTCACCTTTCCCATTTTGGGCCCATTTTAAAAGGTTTTACTTTGTTGGGTTTGTTTCCATGGCAGATGATATAAGCACTTGGGAAAAGGAAGCACATGTAGTAAAGGATGCAGCATAAAGAGGAAGGCAAAATTTTAAAATCCTATCTATGTGGCTCTCTAGGGCTTACATGTTGTCTTCCTCACAAAAATCTTGTGAGATAGTTTTACAAGAATTAATATCTATATTTTACATTTTTTACAACAGGAGCAGCTGAGGGCCATAGAAGTTAAATGTTAAATCATACTGCTGTTAATGTATCAGAGCACAGACCTAAACTGAAGTTTGAGTCAAGGAAGAACAGTTAGACATAGGAGGAGAAGCAAGAGAATAGTCTCTGAAACAATGCATGGTCTCTGAAACCTAGTAGAGAAAAAGAACTTAAAAGTAGAGAGGGTTCAGCAAGACAAAATGGCACAACTTGGTTAGGAAAGTTGAAAAAAAAATGCCTGGTCACAAAGGCAAAGGTAATCTTTGAGAGAAAGGATTAAGGAGAACTCTAGTGCAATCCATCCTATTTCAAGAGGTCAAGGAGGCAATGAATGGTGAGGAAACAGAAGCATTGAATGTAGGCAATTCCCCAATAGTTTATTAGGGAAAAGGAAACGGACCAGACAGTAATCAATAATCAATCAGTAAACATTTATTAAGTGCCTGCTGTGTGCCAAGCACTATGCTAAGTATCAAGGAGCTTACATTCTAGTAGACAGCATGCAAATAAATATATGCAAAGCAAAGCTATGTATGGGATAAATATAGGAAATAATTAACAGAGGGTTGGCACTAGAAGAAAGAGGGGTTATAATTAGAATGCTTCCTGTAGAAGATGGAATAATTTTAGTTAGAATTTGAAGCCAGGGAGGTCAATACTCTGCATAAAGAAGGGAGATTATTTCAGGAAGAAAAGCCAACCCAACCAGAGAGAATACCCTGAACTGAGACATGCAATGTCTTGTTGGTAGAATGTCCAGGAACCCAATGTTGCTGTCCTAAAGAAGAGTCAAAAGGAAAGGCTTTTTAAGATTGAGAGCTGGGCATGTTCGTGATTAAACAGGGAGCCAGTGGAGAGGGAGAAATTGTAGGTGTATGAGAGAGAAGATGAATGCTGGAGAACAAGTCCTGGAGAATTTAGGAGGGAAGACTCAGGTAAAGGGGTGAGCCTTAGCAAAGGACAGGACCCCTTTTGAGAGGAGGGAAAGAGAAAACAATGAAGAATGAGACTGAGGTTTTCAGAGAGCTCACATGCAGTGAACTTAATTCTTCACAGTAAATTTTGGAGGACAAATCATCTGCTTTAAGTATGAGAAAGAGATTCAGGTATGGTGGGGCAAGAAGAAAGATTTCTATTGCTATCATTATTGCTTATTGGTCTAGTTCTGTGACTGATTTCACTGGTATAGTGAATTCCTGGTGAGGAAAATCCCCTCTATGATTGCAGATGGGCATCTCTTAGTCTATTGCCTGGATGTCTGGAAGGCTTTCCCGGTATGTGAGAATCGAACCCATGTCTCTCTGGCTACCTCTTTCTTCACTGCATCTAACTGCTTCAAAATTCCTTTAATAATAATCACCAACATTCACATAGCACTTTAAAGTTTGCAGAACACTTTACATCCAGTGTTCTCATTTGAGCTTCCCCAACGAGCCTATGAGGCAAGTATGACAGGTATTATTATCTCCATTTTAGAGATGTAGAGAGGCCAGGAGAGTTTAAACAATTCGACCTCAGTCACAACAGTGTCACAGGCAGAATTTGAGCCCCAAATACAACCCACTATCCTCTGCACCACTAGTCAATGTTGTATTTATATGGTTATAGTGACACTGAACATTATCTACATTTGTCACTAGCAGGTGTTGACCTTTACAGGTGAGTCATATAAGTCATATAAGAGTTCTAGGGTGGTTATTTTCATTTTTACATAAGAGGAAACTGAAGCATAAAGATATTGAGCATCTTCTATAGGATCGATCATAAAACCAGAAAGTTGTAGAGTCAGAAATCAAACCAGATTTTCTAATTCCAGTCTGGTGTGATCAGATACCAGAAAATGATGCTGTGTTTCTCTTCATTTTGAACAAATTCATGTGGTTTAGAGTACTTTGAGCTCTTCACAAAAAAAGACATTACATTAAAAAAGATTTGCATCATCAAATTTATTTCAGGATTTGCAAGCTGTGGAATATGCCCATGAATTCTGCTGAAGACTTATTGGACTCTATTCATTATTAACTTCCTCCACTGGGTTTCGTAATTTTCTCCCTTTCGATGTGGTCTTGAGAAAACATTTATGGTAAAGCAGAATTATATGTGGTTAAATTCCTAAACCTGATTCTTTTCTCCTTCTACTTTCCACCCTTTTCTCCATGAACTCTATTGGTTCATGTTATGTAAAAGAGAGGACTTTATGATTTGAGTTTTTTGGTGCTCCAGATTATATCCCAAATAAAAGTTCATTCCTTATTCTTAATCTGTTATTTTAGAAAGATATTACTTAATCTATTATTGGAATCTTAATAAAATCTTATTCTGCTCTTTGAATTCTATTAAAATTAATAAAACAATCAAAAGAGATTTTTAAAAACTCTAGATTTCTTAACATATGTATCTTACCTCTAAAACGAACTTTCCTGACTTTTCTTATTTTTCTCATCCAGGAATAATCTCTGACTCCTTGTCCCCTTCTTCCAAGCAATTCCTTAGTTACCAAGTCCCAAATTTTTTTCCCTTTCTATTTCTTGCTTTCCTTTCTACTTCCATTGCCATCTAGTCCATATAATCTCATATCTGAACTATTGCTTCCTAATTGATTTCCCCACACCTTGTCTCTCCCCATACAAATTGGTTCTGCGCACCAACAGATTTGTCTCCCAAAGTCTGAATGTAGATCAATGCATGTGATTTTTTACTTCCATTTATTTGGTTTTTTGTTTGAGGTTTTGGTTTTATGTGATTATTCTCTTACAAAAAATGATCAATATGGAAATATGTTTTGCATAATAGTACTCATATGACCCAAATCAAATTGCTTACCAACTCTGGGGGGAGGGAGGAAAGGAAGAGAGACAATTAGATGTTATAGCGCTGTAGGTATAGTTCCAAATTGCCTTCTAGAATGGTTGGGTCAGTTCACAACCCCACCAACAATGCATTAGTGTCCTAGTTGTACTACATTCCCTCCAACATTTATCAATTTCCTTTATTGTCTTATTGGCCAATCTGGTAGATATGAGGTAAGTTTCAGTCTTATTCTAATTTGCATTTCTCTAATCAAGAGTGACTTAGAACATTTTTATATGATTATTGATAACTTTGATTTCTTCACCTGAAAACTGCTTATATATATATATATATATATATATATATATATATATATATATATAAGCAGTTTGTCAATAGGGAAATGACTTGAATTCTTATAAATCTGACTTAGTTCTCTTTAAATTTAAGAAATTAGGCCTTTAATAAAGAATTTTGTCATAAAAGTTTTTTCAGTTTATTGTTTCCCATCTAATTTTGTTTACATTAGTTTTATTTCTATAAAAGATGTTTAATTTAATACAATCAAAATCATTTTACCTCTTATAATGCTCTCTAATTCTTGATTGGCCATAAATTCTTCCATTCTCCAAAAGTCTGCCAGTTAAACTATTCTATGTTCCCCCAATTTAGTTATTATATCACTCTTTATATCTAAATCATATATCCATTTTGATCTTATATTGATAGTTAGGGTGTGAGATATTGGTGTATACCTAATTTCTGCCATATTGTTTTCCAGTTTTCTTAGCAGCTTTGTTCAAGTTAGTTCTTATTCCAAAAGCTGTGATCTTTGGGTTTATCAAACACTCAGCTGTCAAGGTCATTTACCCCTGTATATTATATATCTACTCTGTTCCATTGGTCTACCATCCTATTACTGCTTTATAATGTAGTTTGAGTTCTGGTACTTGTAGGCTACCTTCCTTGACATTTTTGTTTTCATTAATTCCCTCAGTATTCTTGACTTTTGGTTCTTCCGGATGGATTTTGTTGTTATTTTTTTCTAGTTCTATAAAATAATTATTTGGTAGTTTGATTGGTATGGCACTGAATAAGTCAATTAATTTAGGTAAAAATGTAATTTCCATTATATTAGGTGGGCCTACCCATGAGCAATTAACATTTTTTCTAATTTTTATACCCAATTTTATTTGTGTGAAAAGTGTTATGTAATTGTGTTCATATAATTCCTGTGTGATACCAATTATTTTATATTGTCTAGTGTTATTTTAAATGGAATTTCATTTTTTATCACTTGCTGCTGAACTTTGTTGGTAATATACAGAAATGCTGATGATTTGTGTGGATTAATTTTATTTATCCTGTAACCTTACTAAAGTTATTATTTTAATGAGCTTTTAGTTGATTCTCTAGAATTCTTTAACTATACCATCATATCATTTTCAAAGATTAATAGTTCAGTTTCCTTTAATTCCTTCAATTTTTTCTTTTTTTTTATTGCTAAAACTAGAATTTCTAATATAAATAATTGTGGTGGTAATGGGCATCCTTGCTTCACTCCTGATCTTATTTGGAAAGCTTTTAATTTATACCCATTGCAGATTATACTTGCTGATGGTTTTAAGCAGATACTTATCTTTTTAAGGAATGACTCATTTATTCCTATGCTTCCTAGTATTTTTTATAGGAATGGGTATTGTATTTTGTCAAAGGTTTTTTCTGCATCTATTGAGATAATAATGATTTATTTTAGTTTGGATAGTGATGTGGTCAATTATACTGATAATTTTCCTAATATTAAACCAACTGCATTCTTGGTACAAATCCTACCTGGTCATAGTGAATAATCCTTGTGCTATATTGTTGTAGTCTCCTTGCTAATATTTAAACATTTGCATCTACATTCACTAATGAAATTTCTTTCTCTGTTTTTTATTTTCCTGACTTAGATTAACAGTACCATATTTGTGTCATAATAGAATTGCTATCTCTTTTCCCAAGTAGTTTAAATAAATAATATAGGGATTAATCATTCTTTAAGTGTTTGATAGAATTCACTTGTGAATCCATTTGGTCCTGGGGATTTTTTCTTAGGGAGATCATTGGTAGTTTGTTCAATTTTTTTTGAGTAGAATTATTTAAGTATTCTATTTCCTCTTTTCTTAATCTGGACGATTTCTATTTTTGTAATTTTTTTTCATTTCACTTAGATTGTCAGGATTATTGGCATGTAATTGGGCAAAATAGATCCTAATAAGTGTTTTAATTTCCTCTTCATTGGTGGTGAGCTCACCTTTTTCATTTTTGATACTGATTATTTTATTTTCTTCTTTCTTTTTTAAACCAAATTAACCAATGCTCTGTCTATATTTTTTAAACAAAATCAACTGCTACTCTTATTTATTAGCTCAATGGTTCTCTTATTTTCAATTTTTATTAATTTTTCCTTAAATTTTTAGGATTTTCAATTTAGTCTTTAATTGGGGATTTTTAATTTGTCCTTTTTATAGTTTTTTTAATTTCATGCCCAATTCATTGATTTGATTTTTCTCTATTTTATTGAGGTAATTGTTTGGAGATATAAAATTGCCCCAAAATACAACTTTGGCTGTATCCCATAAACTTTGATATGCTATCTCCTCATTGTCATTCTAATTAATGAAATTATTAATAGTTTCTATAATTTGTTCTTTGACCCACTCCCTTTTTTAGCATTACATTATTTAGTTTCCAATTAATTACTGACTTTTCTTTCAATGGACCTTTATAGATTATAATTTTTATTGGATTGAATTTAGTTATAATATTCCTAGAAGTTGTCATTTGGGAGTTCATTTCTGGAGGTGATAAGTGCATTCTTTCAATTTCTATTTTGCCTTCTTCAAGAATATAAGTGTAGTTTTCTTTGATAATTTCTTGTATTATAGTATCCAGGATTTTTTTTTTACCATGGCTTTCAGGTAGTCCAATAATTCTTGTCTCTCCTATTTCTTTTGTTTATGTTAATTGTTTTTTAATGAGATATTTCATGTTTTCTTTTGATTTTTCATTCTTTTGATTTTGTTTTATTGTTTCTTGATGTCTCATGAAGTCATTAGCATCTAGTTGCCCAATTCTAATTTTTAAGGAATGATTTCCTTCTGTAATCTTTTGAACCTCCTTTTTCATTTGACCAATTCTGCTATTATTTTCTTTTTGCATTGATTTCACTTCTCTTCCCCATTTTTCATCTACCTCTTTTAACTGATTTTTAAAATTCTTTTTAAGCTCTTCCAGAGCCTGAGACCAATTTGTATATTTTTGAAGCTTTGCATATATTTTCTTTGCTTTCATTGGCCCCTTCTGTGTCTGTGCCTTGTTCTTTTTTGTCTTCATAAAAAATTTCTATGGTTAGATTTTTTTAATGTTTTCTCATTTTCCAAGCCTTTCTCTTGATTTTCACTTTTATCTTAAAAGTGGGCTCTGTTCTCAGGGTAGAGAAGCCACTCTCTTAAACTTCAGTTTTTCCTTGATGCTTCCCTTAACTCTATTTCCGGGTTTCTGCAAGTTTCAGTTCTACCATGGTGGTATATTGGCCTGTGGGCTGGAAGCTCTGAAAGCTACCACCCCACTGCTGATGACTTGCAGAGTTCAGAGCATTTATGAGCTACCCTCTTCTGTGGCTCCAAGTCTAGTCTCATGTTTGGGCATGGGTTTTTGGTCTCACTCTGGGCTTGCTCAAGTCAGGCCCACTATGGACTGCCTTGCCCTGTGGCTTGTAACTTCACCTTGGGTTTACACAGTCCAGTAAGCTGTGGACTGTCTTGTGCTGGGGCTTTAGGCCTCCCTCTGGGCTTATATAGACTGCCCTGCAGACTGACTTACACTGGGATTCCAGAACTTACTACATTCTTGGGCTGGGGCTAGCATTTAGGGTTATATCTGTTGGCTTAGGCAGGATCTCAGAGTCTGGAAATTGGCTTGGACCAAGGTTCAGGACCTGGAACAGTAGATATGGGATGGGGGCTTGCTGCTGGCTTCTGCAAGTACTCCTTTATAGCCTCCTGTGGGCTGTGCTCCCCCTTCACCCCAGTGAACCAAACCCTCTCTGCTTACCTTTCAAGTTGTTCACCACCTGAAAGTTGTTTCACTCTGTCTCCTTGTTGGTTCTTTCACTCCACTATTCATTTTTGGGGCATTATTTTAAGGTTTGTTACAGAGGATTCTCATAGTGGTTTGAGCTTTCCCTGCTTCTGCTCTGCCATCTTGGCTCTGCTCCCTCTACCCCATAAATAACTCCCTCTCATTATTCTTTATAAAGGTCTTATGACATAGATAAGAGAGACTTCGAGAAAAAAAAGTATTCTGACATCATCTACAAAGATATGACCTTATTAATTTTTATTCAAAATACAACATTGGGTTGACAAAAATGGGTATCTTCTTGAAAACATGGAAATTCTTCAAAGGCCAACATTTGTCTGGTCATGTGGCCTCGAAGGAATTCAAAAGGAATACCAAGGAGACTAATTTATCCACTAATCTAAGTGTGATTATCCTGTTAATCCTGTTTTAGCAATATTCTGAATCTCACTACTGTATTTCTATTTCATCCATACCATATAAGATTGCTTCAATTCTTATGAAATCACAATTTTTTTCAAATATTCAAACAAGATATAACCAATACAAGTATTAGTCTTCACCGTTGTGAATGTGAAATTCAGAAAACTGTGAGGCTACGCAGTTGAAGGGGAGAAGAACTCTGTCATGAAATATCCAGTATTTTAGAGCAGTCAGTGAGTAGGCCAAGATTTTTATAGTGTGGAATATTTCATGGGCCTTTCAAGGTTGGAGGAAATTTGTTTTTAAACACTGAATATTTTAAAGGCACCCTATAGTGCAGACTTTTTAAAACACATGTTTTGCAGCCCCTCCAGACCTGAACTTTTTTTCCATAACATTTGCTGTCCAAAAACTACTTTAGGATTGTGGAAATGGAACACTGGATATTTCAGAACTGCTGTAAGACTGGAAAAATAGCCTACCTTTTAAGGTCAGATAAATAAATTTAAACTATTTTTGACATTTTGTGGTTGTTTCAACATGGAGCAAACATTTATATTTTCAGTTGCTTTCAGTAAACCAAACAAACTGTGAGCATTAGGAGAAAAAATTCAAATTCAATTTCTTTTATATTTTCTGGTAATTTGAATGCATAGAATTCTGCCTATATATTTCTATAGCATCCAGATAATATGTCTTGAAGTCACTTTCTTTCTATCCATAATGGCATTTATCTAGAAATTTTATCAGATATATAACTGACCCAGTTTTTCTTTCAGGAGTTCAATATATATAAGATAATATCAGTCTATTGGTGAGCATTTAAGTGCCTGCTATGTGTTGTGGACTATGCTAGATGCTGAGAATACAAGCCCAAAGAGTGAAACAATCCCCATATCTTCTAGTTTATGTCAGTGGCATATTCCTGAGTTTAGGACACCTAGGGTATGGCTATATATGCAAGTAGGTATAATGATATCATCAACTTCATCTTATAGTAGATTAAGTGCTTTGGCCAGTTTTGCTTTTTTTTTTTTGTGATCATCTTTCATTTCACTCGTTTATTTCATTAATGGCATCCTTTATGCCACTTCTCCTTCATCATTCCTTGTTGGGAGCATCTTGCAGCCTACTCATATCCATGATAGGCCTTTGCATTGTCCTTTGGGGCTTTTCCCCAAATCCTCTTTTCCACCAGGCTACAGATACCACTTCTAGGGGCTAGGAGCTAAGCAGTTCCTACCTATATTGTCTGGAATGTGGAAACTCTAGGAGACAGTTCAGTCCCATAGTACAATTGAATACATTTTTCAATCTATCTACTGTCTTACTCAGGGCTTAGTAATACCCTTTATGCTGAAAATAGGCTTTTTCAGCTATACTTGAAAGTCTAACCACAAGTAATAATATTTCTCTAGGAATATGTGTTCTGGGTTCTAAACAACTAACAATAAATTTTTGGAATGTGACCTACGTGAACTTTAGACTGCCTATATAATTGTCAGAGCCATAACTAGGACAGATGTCCTGGCCTTTTTCCTAGGACTCTGAATTTAGAAGGCTACAAATGCAGAGGGTTCTGATCATTTCCAAATCTTTAACAACAGCCCAATAAAGAGACATTTATTAAGGACCTCCTATATACCAGGCACTGTCCTAAATGCTAGTTCTTTGAAATAACAGAACTTAGAATCTGATTAGCAAGAATGTGTTTATATAATAGGCTAGTATATGGCAGGCTGGAATGAACTCTTCTCCCATTCTCCTCCCTCATCTCCTGATCTCTGGTTGCCCCAATAGTAATTTTGAGCCAAGCTTCTGGAGTCTATACCTCTGTCATGACTCAGTGTTTTGTACCCCCATATCTGTGGGTGTTCTTTGTTCCATTTATCCTGGAATGGAGAGGCATGAAGATATTTAGAAGTCATAGCCCAGTGTGCCTAGGCTCAAACAAAATAAAGTGAATACTCACTGATCAGAGTCCAGGGTCCAAGGAGTAGAAGTTGTATTTCTAGAGTGGAGTTAGACCATAGGTAGTATGAGAGCTGGAAAGGATCTTAGAGAACATCATATTCAGCTCCACCATCTTAAAGGTGATAAGCAGCAGACAGACGTACACAAGATACAGTGGTTTTCCCAAGCCCAATAGTTAGTAGCTGAGACAAGACCAAAATCCTTCTCTTGCAACAGTCACTTATTGGCCCTTTACTATAAGACAAAGAGCCCACTACAAGTTCTTTAAGATCTGATTGAAGAGACAAATACAAATGAAGCAATTAGTGAATATGATCATTATAATTACTGGGTACAGTACAGTTCCTCTTTGTGAAATACCATTGGGAAATAGTAATTTGATTCTCTTAACTAGCTAATTTGATGAAAAAAGAGACCACTGAAAAATGAAGCTTTAGTGAACAAATTTCTGAATCTTGGAGCTGTTCTGAAGATTGGACTGAAATGGGTATTGAGTCCTCCAGGACTTTTCCTATAATTTACTGTGATTATCCTTTGCTGAATCAGCAAGCCCAATGCTTCAGATACTTTCTGTTTAATCTCTTGGGAGGCCAAGTACTTAGTAGACAACTCAAGTGGGCACTTAAGGATAAGTAAGGCTTTTAGAAGTCTGCCCTAGAATTTCTAACAGAAAAAAAGTGAGTGTTTATAAGTAGCTTGTCCATAAAATGACAGGAAGTGCTTGTTCCAATTGCACTTTAAGGGGATAAAATGATCATAGACATCCTTGAGTCCAATCCCTCTCGTTATTTGCTTTCTGTTTTTGTTTTGGGAGGTTTTGCTTTTTTTTATAGTGATGTTTATATAAATATCAAAAGGTTGAAAGAAAACTCAGTTAATGTTCAACACTTTCAATGATTTTTTAAATCTAACATCCTAACATAACTTCATGACCTTGGGCAAGTGATAACCACTTTGAATATCAATTTCCCCAAATGCTTAATGGGGATAATACTTGTACTATTGTTTCAAGAATTTAGATCCATGTCTTTGGATTCTAGATCAAGTGCTCTTTCTACTGTACTGCCTTCTCCTCAATCATTGGGAATGAGCCTATAGATAAATTTTATCTGGTATTTAAAGAGTTGAAATAAATAGCATATCCCAGTAATATCAGAGTTCCTATTAAAATTTTGTGAGGAGTTTCATATAATTGAACTATTTGCTCACTAAATGTTGTTAATGAGATGTGCTAAGAATAGCCAATAATGCTATTAGTTATTACTCAGACATAATTCATATTATCATTATTTATTAGGATTTATTACATGTTTATAACGAATCATATGTATTATATTATTTAATGTTATATATTATATTATGTTATATGTAAAAAAGTAAAAATAAATATTTATGCTTTAAAAAAAGGAAATGCACAGAAGGTTCCCCCTACCACTATCTTATTTCAAAATCTTAATTCTTCAGCATCTCATTTCCTCAGGGCCTTCAGAAAGTGAGATCTTCCCAACAAGAATGACACATACCACTCTTATTACCTTACTCCTTCTGCCTTTGTCTCCAATATCTCAGGAAACCAGTGATACTTTAAGAGCAGAGAAAAGGAGGCAAATCCTGAACTATTTTTGAGATGTTATACTCCATAGAAAGCATGAGGCCAAAGAGATTATCCAGCTTAAATGCCAATGGGGAAAAAGAATGAATAAGGTGATGTCAGATGCTTCAGAAATTTGCTTCTAAATAGTAGTATGATGGGAAAGGTTGAAACTACCAAGTGCCTTTAGTTTTCTGCTTTTAAATCCAGGGGCAGCTTTCAAGTTTTGTGAGGGTAAAGGCACTGTTAAGTTTTTTGTTTCTCAATATCTTTTACATATTAGACATGTGATAAAAAAAAACGATCAAATTAAGGAATAGGGGCCACTAGGTAGCACTAAGGATAGAGTGCCAGGCCGGGGGTCAGAAGGACCTGGATTTAAATGCAGTCTCAGATACCTCCTAGCCATTTGACCCTAGACTTTACCACCCTTCTGCTTTGGAACTGTTATGACCAGTAGGGGGTTAAGGTAGTATATAGGATAACTCAGGAGAAGCCCAGTAGCACAGCTTGATATGAGAATAAGACGATTCCCACACAAGCTGGGCTAAGCTTCCTTTAAGAGTGAGAATTCTCTAGCTAACCATAAAACCTTAGGAACCAGTTTCTGGCTGTCAGTTGGATAGAAGGTAACCAGGAAGTTGAATGTTGATTTCCTGAAACCTTTGGTTATATTTATAAGGTTAGCACTAGCTTGAAGTGGCTATGACTAATTTAAGATGTTATCAGGATCTGGCTATACAATTACAGATATTGTCATCAAAGTAAGTTGTTGACGTTTTAAGATCACTATAGGCTTAGAGATTAAACTGGGTTTATTTGGTAAATTGAACGATGGGTAATTTGGGAGTAGAAGAGTGGGTGATAGAAACCCTGAATAATCTTTCCTAAATATTATAAGTCTAAATAAATACTTAAAATGAAAATGTTCCCTAAGGTGCAGTGAACAAAGGAACCTTGGGGGTCTCTCTCTGACTCTGAAGCTGTTTGATTCTGAACCCAGGGCTATGAAGTCTCTGGGTCAGATACTATTGTAATTCTTATTGTTTGCTGAATAATCTTGATTGGTAATAATGCTTATTGGCTATGCCAATAAAAGGTGTTTGATATGGCTAGCAATGAAGGTTGACCCTGCCTGCCTGCCTATATCAAAAATTCCCGCCTCCTGGGGCCCAATCTGTCACCTCCTGCCTCCCTAACCCAAGGAGAAAAATGAGACACTGAGGGGTCTGTGGATTTCAATTTATACCCTGTCCCTGTCACCTTGGCACATGCCCAGGGCTGCTTTGCCAGGTTCTGAGTTCCTAAGTGGTAAACTGCTTTTTTGTACCTACAGAAAATGGCTGCCCATTTCTGAACATTACAGAACCCGAACTTAGTGTTAATTCTAAAATAGAAGTAAGGGCATTAAAATTTTTAAGAAATAAGAATAGAAAACTACAGCTATACGGCTCTACCAAGCTATTGTCAGTTTGCTGTCATTCTGTTATAAAAACAAAACTACTAAAACTTCACTGTTCATAACAAATTTTAATACACCACTGATATTTTTTTCTACTGTATGTCTCAGTCAGGTATCATTTTATCCACTAAAAAACTCTGCTTTTCTGAGACTCTCCATCTCCCAGTTCTGGATATTTTCATTGGCTGACTTTGATGTCTGGTATTCTCTCCTTCCTCTCCCCTGCCTCCTGGTTGCCTTAGTTTCCTTCAAGTCCCAGCTAAAATCTCACCTTCTACAAAAAGCCTTTCTCAATCCCCCTTAACTCTAGCCCTTTCTTCTGTTGATTTCAGTTTATCCTGCATATAGCTTGTTTGTCCATTGTTATTTACGTGTTGTCTCCACCAATAGACTGTGAGCTCCTTGGGAACAAGGACTGTCTTTTCCTTTTCTTTGTATCCCTACCCCTTAGAGTCTGACATAGTGTAGGTGCTTAATAAATAAATCAAGATGCCTTGACTTGGTTGCAAGAGAATTAGAGTAAAATAAGCTTTCAGTGTAACAAGGATCACTGTAATTTCATGTACAAAGAGATATAAATAAATATCCCTATGGCCATCATGAAAACCTCAGATATCTCAGAGAATGCAAATCATACTAGTTTATAGGAGTACAAGAAATGAACAAACTAATTGAGATATAGCACAATAATAGTGCAAATTCTGTTCCCTTTTATGAAAATTGTGTTAATTGCCCTTGCCCATTCCTAGATATTTCTGCTATTCTCCAAAATCTTTCAGAAGTCATAGATGGTAATTCAGCAATCATATCTGCCAATTCTTCAGTGTCATAGAGATAGTTTGTCTAGGTCATGGAGTTTGGACCCATCAAGAGAAACTAGAAGATTTCTTGCAGCCTCAACAGTTACTTGGGATTTCAGTTACTCTTTGACTATTTTTGCTTTTGTCCTTTCCAACCTAAAAGTAATAGAACCATAGAGTTTGACCTGGAAAGGGTTTTAGAGATCATCTAGCCAACTGGTTCCCCTTCATTTTACAGATGAAGAAATAGATGTCCAGAGATGTTAAGTGATTTGCCCACGGTGGCACAGGTTATGGTGAGTGGAAGATCCAGGATTTGGACACAGGTCTTCAGTCTCTAGATCCAGTAGTCTGTCCCCTGCCCTTCTTTCTTTTAATAGAAAAAAACAAAACAAAAAAAAAAAAACAAAAGAGGAGTTGAAAAGGATCTAGTTAAAGAGACTAAGTGTTCTTTATGATAGTGAGCTTCTTGACAACAGAGACTGTCTTTTGCCTTTCTTTGTATATCCAGTTCTTATAAGGTGCCTGTCTCATAATAAACACTTCAATGATGCTTTGACTTTTTTTGGTTCTTTTTTAAAGTTACAATTTATTTTTATTTTTAAAAAATATAACAATATAATATGTAAGAAAATAATGTAATCTACAATTTATTGTACATATGCAATTAATTATAATAAAAATACTTACCTAAGAGAAACAAATTCTCACATCAGCCATGCCTAAAAATCTATACCTCATTCTTCCCCCTGCCTTCCTCCCACTCATTTCTTCTCTACAATTACTATCTGAATGACTCTCTGATCCTTAGTTTCCATATCTTCAATTTAGAAATAATAATATACTACTAACTCACAGATTTTTGGAAGATATTTTGTAAACTTTAAAACTCTTTACAAATAATCTCTATGAAATGTAAGATTTCAAATTAAAATCTATGTTGTAATTCTGGAAGAGCTTCACAAATTTAAATGCACAATTAGGGAAAATCATAATCTAGGGAATGTTATAGAGAGTTTGACTCCATTGTTTGGGATATTGAATTAATGACCTTTAAATTATCCTCCACCTCTTATAATGGCAAGAGAATTGGAAATGGATAAAAGATCTGGTTTCAGATTCCACCTCTGACAAATTATTAGCTTATTGACCTTAGACGAGTTACTTATTACCCTGAGATACAATTTCTTCATTTGTTAACTTCTCAGGATTGTTGTGAGAAAAATGCTTTGTAAAACTACAGTGCTAAATAAGTGAGATAAATAAATTCTTAAATCTACAATTTATATGAATAAATTCTTGGACAATTAAATGAGGATTAAGAAATAACAGATTGACACTCTGAGTGCCGCAATGGTGCCCACTAAATATTAAAAAGCCTTTTCTAGGCTTTCTAAGCCAGTAGTATATTGGAAGGGCACAGTCAGAACTTTCCACGGATAAAAAAATCTTGGATGAGGTTCAGTTTGTACCTCTGTCAGAAGTGGCCATCACTGATTCATTAAAATATAGAATCAGATGTAGTTACTAGAACTTGGTTAAAAAAATATAGATTCCACTTTTATCCAAAGATAAATGCTTAAATTAGTGTGTTAATTTTTGCATGTTTTCTAAAGCATTTGAGTGGGTTATAAAAGACCCAACAAGAATTTGCTTGTCTAACAAATTCTTTTTTCACAAATAGTCTATCTGACTACATATCTGAATAAATGCAGGACCTTTTGCTAAAATGCTATCATTTTTGCTATGGGAAGAATATGACAATGTAAACCACAGACATAAATTTGTCATTGGGATATATCATTGTTCCTTTCCACTAGATTTATATTCTTAATTGCATGTTTTAGATATTCAGGGAAGTAGTAATTTCTCAGTAGATACTGCTGGTCAATGGGAGAATATAGCTTAGAAAAAAGATTACATAAGACAGGGCAGTTGACTTTTATTTGAAAATGTATCCTTGGATAATAGGGAAAGGAGATAAAACCAAACACACACAAACACACACACATATAAATATGCATATATAAATATGCTGGAAAAGATCTCAAGGTATCATTTAGTCCAGCCCTTTACATTTAGAGTATAAAATGTAGACAAAGCTAATATCATTAGTTCTAAATTTTTTTCCTAGGCAGTTGAGGCCCAGAGAGGTAAAATGATGTGAGTGGATAATTAGCCTATGGTAGAGTGAATACTAGAATCCTTCTTCAGCTCTTAGTATAGTTCTGTTTCTAAATTGCCCCAGGTTCCTCCCCCTTTAATTGTTAACTGGATTTGAGTTCTGAAGTACAAGCTATTATCTAGGGGTTTCCAGAAAAATGTTTTGAATTGTTTCTAAAGTCAGCTTAAGCATTCAGAAGTTGATACTCATTTAGTACAATAAAAACTACCTATGTATGTGTAGAAATATATATGTTTTATTGACTAAGCCATGAAAATCATTATTTTTTTCATTCTTCTAAACCAGGAGTTGACAAACTACAGTCCACACACTGATAGCTCATAGTAAAACAGGTGGCAATAGTTTCACTGACCCCTACTCTAAACTATTAATTTAACATATTAGTTCTAAACAGACTCCTAAAGCAAAAAGAAATCTCCTCTGCCAATATTTAATCCTTAAATATCTTTGGACTTTTAGCCATAATATTCTAAGAAATATTGAAAGTTGCCTCAGTCATCATCTTGGGTAAGAATGAACCAAGAAGGTATCAGAAAAAGCAAGATGGCCTATGTTCATTTCATTTCAATGTTTGCCAATCATGAAGCACCCAAGAAGATCACACAGAAATTTCCAAGCCTATAGTATTTCCTATAATGATCTGCACATCAAAATATTGGTCCCAATAAAGAGCAATTAGTAAAAACTGATAGTCATCCAGTATAGAATCTTCTTGTATATTTTTAAACCCTTATCTTCCATCTTAGAATCAATATTGTGTATTGGTTCCAAGGCAGAAGAGTGGTAAGGGCTAGGCAGTGGAGGTTAAGTGACTTGCCCAGGGTGACACAGCCAGGAAATGTCTGAGGTCAGATTTGAACCCAGGACCTCCTGTTTCTTGACCTGGCACTCAATCCATTGAGCTGCCTTGCTCCCTCTTCTCGTATATTCACATGACACAAATGTCAAGCCCTGCAAAAAAAAAAAGGCAAATGGGTGGCATATGAACCAGAGGCACTGATGGCTTTGGTCAGATCATGTGTCAAAGATGAGAAACAATAAACGGACTGACTTGCGAATTGGATTGCATGGGAACACAGCCACCTGAAAAAGAAATGAAAAGTTGGTAGGATAAGCCAAAAGTCTGGTTGTTTGGATATAAGGAGAAATGGAAAACATGAGCTCATAAGTTCTGGAATCAGCCAATCAATAAGGATTTCTTAAGTACCTACCACTTAATGCCTGTGTCTCCTTGAACAAGTCTCTTTACCTGGGTCTTATTTTCCTTGTCTATAAAATGAAATAGGATAAATTATCTCTGTCTGGTTTTATTATTTTATTCATTATCCATTGTGCTAAGGTCTGGATGGATTTTTGTTCTCATTGTATAAAGTAATAAAGTTTGAATGATTTGGCACATTATGATTGATATTAAAAGATATATTTTTGGCTTGTTTATTTTTGTTTTTAAGGTATTCCTCAGCCCGATATTACTTGGTTTAAAAGGGGAGGATCCCTGAGTGATAATGCTTTCTTACTTTTCAATGGGTCCCTATTGTTGAAGAAAGTTTCACTTGAAAATGAGGGAACATATGTGTGCACGGCTACCAATGCCCTCGGAAAAGCAATGGCAGCATCTGTTCTTCACTTGTTTGGTAAGTATATAATTTTCATTGTTTTCATACTTGTGAGATACTTATAATTTTTTTTACTTTTAGGGGGAGTTGTATTCCAGTTTTGTCCAGAAGTTAGGGAGTGAGAATTGAAAGGCATTTTATTATTGTCGTTCTTGCCAAATAATCTATCTAGCTCTTTTGCAATGTCTGAGTAACATTTCCTATGTACTTTTTATTAACTCTCTTACAAATTATTGTTTTTAGCATGTCACTCCCCTACTTCTTGCTTACTGAATCAAGTCTAAAACTTCTTTGCCTGGGTTTCTCAGCCCTTACAAGCGTGGATCTATCCTATCTATCCTGTTTCATTTGCCACTACTTTCCATAATAGATATTCCATTCTGTTTAGTCTTTTTATTCTAGTATACACATCTCACATCATAGCGTTTCTTAATCTAGACTATATTTCCTATTCTCTGCCAATCAAGTCCTAGATTGATTCTTATCTCTTCTATGAAGACTTTCTTGACCACTCTGATCCATAATCTCTCAAGGCACTTACATTTTAACATTATCTAATTATTGCTCCCTCAAATAATATGTGTAAAATATTTTTCAAACCTTAAAGCACTGTAAAGATATTAGTTAAAATAATAATAGTTGGTTTTATTATTATTGTGCATTAGTATCATCATCCCAATTAGATTATCACCTCCATGAGGTCAGAGACCTTCTATTCTCAGTCAATAGTCAAGAAGCATTTATTAATCAATCAATAAACATTTATTAAGCTCCTATTATGTGTTAGGTTCTGTACTAAGTGGTAAGGATACAGAGATGGGACATAAGTTCCTACTTTTAAGGGAAAGAGAGACACAGAGTGTCCACAGAGAGTGGATTAAAGGTAACCATTAAAAGAGAAGATATTAGCATCTGTGATGCCTAAGAAAGGAGTCCTCCAGAAGGGAGGTTTTGAGCTAAGTCTTCAAGGAATCCAGGAGGCAGAAGGGGAAAAGGTAGAGCATTCCAGGAATGGATAACAGCCAGCATTTGAAATTCTTCTTGTATCTCCAGAACATTTAGCATAAAGTAGGGGCTAATAAATACTTCATGATTAAGACTTCAGACCTCTTAATGTTCATGTCAGAGCTATTATCTATATTTTACACATAAAGAAACAGAAACAGGAGAAAACACCAGGATGTCACTTTTTGAATGAGTGACTAAGGTGGCATTAACTCTCAAGTCTAATGAGTTGAATAGGTTGTAGTGTGAATTACTAGATTAAATTGCTTTCATTCATGACAGCTAGCTAATTTTAGAAAGAAACAGAGAGGTAAATTGTGACAAGAAGAAGAGAGAAGAAATGTTGCAATCATAGAGCTGGCTTGGGAAAGGGGATGGAACAAACCTGAGAAGAGCTCCATAGTACAGAAATCACTAGCTAACTAGGTGATTGGGGTAGGTGAATAAAGGAGGGTATATCATCAATGCACTATATTGTCAAAAGGGAATATGAGAAGCGGCAATCAAAGACCCTTAGCCAATCCCTGCAATTTGGCCAAGGGCCTTTCCTATCCATGATTTTGTTCTTTTATCTCTGCATTCTACTACTTTCTCTTATAGACCATCTTCATAAAAGGGTCTCTTTTCTCTTAAAACATTTTTGCTTTCTCTACATCTGTGTAACTCTTATAATTTCAGGAGAGCAAATGGATAGACCAAGATTCTTTATAAATGCTTATGCTTCTTCACCCCACTTGATAGAAATGGTATATGGACTAAGATATCAAATATTTTCCATTCCCCTATTCTATACATCACCAATAATAATAATAGCTGCTGTTGACATTTAAATAGTAGTTCAAAGTATAAGGAGTGCTTTACAAATATTAATACTTTTAATCCTTAAAACAAACCTTTAAGGTAAGTACCAACAGTATTATTCTCTACATTTTAGAGATGAGGAAACTGGTAGTCTTAAGAGGTTAAATGACTTGCCTCTGGTCTCACAGTTGATGAGTATCTAAGACAAGATTTGAACTCAAAGAATCCTCATTCCAAGTCTGGCACTCTGTGCACCATGCAGTACTGCCTCTTAGATAAGTCACAGTATGGAACAGTGTGGTATTATCCATTGCAGGGGCTTTCACATTCAGCCATGGATAGAGTTATGAGATGCACATTCATCTATAGCAGCTCTCTGCTAGAACCACTCTCTACCCCACTCACTTTGATAAATATTTAAGCCACTCGAGTTAGAGGTTATTTCACTTTTGTTTCTGAATTCTTAGCACATGGAGTGGTGCTTTATATATAATAGGCACACAATAAAACGCTTGCTGAATTTACTTGAAATGAAATGCCCAATATGTGTAAGGCACTATCCTTAGGATACGAAGGGGAAATGAAGGAAAAATCTCTGCCCTCATAGTACTTGAACACTCTTGGGAAGAATATTCAGAACATTTACAGTAGTCAGGTGCCAGAGTGAGCATCTACATGATTATGTATGCTGTGTCATGGCTATTATGTGTGGTACCATTGACTAATGGGTGAGTTTTGGGTAAGTGTTCAGAATGAGGAAGGACTGTTCTCTAGCAAGTAAATAGGAATAAAAATTCCAAATTAGAATAATACTTGAGCATGATTTCTAGTAAAAATTATATTTCAATCTTCAGGACCAAGATACCCAGATATGAAAGTAACTTTGCCCAAAGGGAACAAGAAACATGTTCTAATATCATCCAACATCAGTACAAGTATCTCAAGCTTGACAACTGGACAAATGCTCCATATAGGTAAGTTATTTTTATTCTTGGTATTTTTTATTTAAAATAACATTTCAGCAGGTCATTTCAGCCAAGATTATTTTTGGCTAAAAGACTCTCATAAGTATTTAGCATGTAGTAATGATTAAATAATAGTAGAATGTGTGGAAGAATGGATAGAGAGCTGACCTTGGAGCCAATAAAACCTAAATGTGAGTTTCTACTCTTAACACATTCTGGCTGTGTGATCCTAGGCCAATCATTTGAACTTCTCAGAGTTGTAGGCAAGTCTAGAACTGTAAATTGTAGAAGAAGTGCTGACCTGAATTGATTTTCCTCACACAGATCATTGGTCCAATCCCAATCTCTAGCCCTAAGTAATAATTGATGTGTGTATAGTGCTTCATACTTACAAAGAGATTTTTTGTTCATTTTTTCATTTGATTGTCACAGCAACCTGTGAGGAGATAGGGAGAATATAAATATAAGGAAACGGAAGCTCAGAGAAATTAAATTAAACATCCAGTAAGTAGCAATGCTAAGACCTGCGTCTTCTGATCCCAAAGCCAACATCAATGGAGTAAAATTGGGTCTAAACCTTCCTTGCCTTTCCATCTATCAGAATTAAACTTTTTAGCCTGATTTCTAGGATGAAACTTTGGGCCCAAACAGCACTATCTTTATAGCAAATTGTAGCACACAAACAGTTTCCCCAATAAATGAGACTAGTAAAAGACAAGATTCACAACAAGGTGTTTACCCAGTATTTAAATGAGCTTCCTGTGTTCTAATGTAGCATTTTCTAATAAATTTTAAGGTGCAATGGTGATGGATATGATCTCTTGTTATATGTATTATCTGCATATTTCTATTCTTCCTGGTGGAAAAGATAAATAATGATATGTTAATCACAGGAAGGTATAACAGGACAGAGACAAGTAACAGCATTCATTTCCAACTAAGGGTAGAGAATGGTGCTTCTTGTAATTCTGTCAGTAATATTTGAAAGGCAGACCAGAAACTGGGTAGAGCTAGAGACTGTGCATGACTTAGAAGAAGAGAGCCATATGAAGCCTTTCTCTTAGACAAAAATAATGGTATAGACTCAAGAAGACTAAATCTCCCTAGCTTGATTGAAGATGAGACAATTAGCAATGAAATAATCTGATTTCTTGTGCATTGTTTTACATGCTGTGAACTTTAGTCTCCCATCTCTCAAAGAAACAATTACACAACAATGGCTAACTGAGACATTTGGGTTGGCAGCAAAGATCTGGGTGGTTGAATGAAGATATAACAGTGTGAAAGGGTGCCAAATATATGGGTATTCAATTCACTAGGACTTTGGCAAAAAAGGTACTTCAAGTGAGGCCAAGTTAGATGACATAAAACCTTTGGAAACCATGGATTCAGTGGGATTTTGTGGGTTCTTGCATATCCATTGAAAGCAAAGGGAAGAAAACATCATCTCTGGTGACCGTTTTATAAATAATAGAAACAACTGTTAAGCATCACTCTGTTATTTAATAGAATTATTTTTGTGTGTAGAAGAATATATTGCTTTTATCCATGCACACTAAAAGAGAGGAAGAGAAAGTCTAAAATAACAACTATAATCAAATATCTTGCAGTATTGTTGGTTTTGAGATTGTCCTGGATGGTCACACCAAAGAAACACCATTTGTTGGTTCTTCAAAGAATGAGAATGAGAATATTCCCAATGAGAATATTTGGGGCCTGAAGGAAAGTCCTTTAGCTAGGGTTTAGTCATGGAAGCAATTTTTGTCTCTCAGTAGTTTAGGAGACAATACAAACGTTTTTTGTTCAATGACTCAAAGCCATTTTTTGCTTAGGGAAATATCAGCATGGAACATTTACTGTAGAAATGCATGTCCTGTTCTTTCTCTTCTTTTATTCACTATTTTTTCACCACACACTGTGTCAATTTCTTACTATTATTCAGTTAATGATGACCCAAGTGCGAGATTTTATCAGTATCTTTATTCTCTCCTCTGAACATAGTCAGAAAACCTCGTTTCAAGTCTCTTTTGTACCACTTACTAGCTGGATGGCATAGGATGAGTTAGTTTACTTTTCTGAATATTATTTCATTATGTGAAAAATAAGGATGACCAATATATAATAAATGTTTGTTGTTTTGAATTTCATACTTTAAGGTATACAAAAAAATCCATTTACTCACTTTATCCTCACTATGATGTCAAATGAGTAAGGCAAATGTTTCAATTGTTCAGGTGTGGAAGGAGGAACTCAAAGAAATTTTGACTTGCCCAGTCACAAAGCTAAGACTTAGTTTATTCATTCACTAAGCTTTCACCCATTATGTGCTGAGCACTAAAAAATAATAAAGCTGGAAATAAAGAAAGCAATAAATAAATAAATAATGAAGATAATAAAGGAGCAATCGCTGTCCACAAGGAGCTTGTAGTCTAATGAGAGGAGGGAAATTAAGAGATAAGCCTCTACAATTGATTGGTTAATACATCATAATTTCATTGGTTGGTATAGGGCTATAACAACTGGAGGCATCATGAAAGCCCTATCTAGGAGCTACCACTTACATGAAAGAATATCTGTGTGAACTCCAAGCTTTTTCCACTTCAGTAACTTGCCTTTTTCACCAAATTGTGAGGATCAAATGAGATTGTGTGCATAAAATGTATTGTAACCATAAATGTAATATATATGTCAGTTGCTATTATTACTACTCCTGTCACTGCTTATTAGCCAATGGGAAAAGAAAAGAGGGGGAAACCCATTTCAATCCTTTTGGATTGTTAGTATATCTAATGGGAAGTTTGATAGGTGGAGCTTGTTGACTCTACTGAAGGTTCTAGATTTAAAAAAAAAACAACAAACCTTACCATCTGTCTTACCAATACTACATATTGGTTCCAAGGCAGCAGAGTGGCAAGGGCTAGGCAATAGGGGTTAAGTGACTTGCCCAGGGTCAACCAGCTAGCAAGAGTCTGAGGCCGGATTTAAACCTAGGACCATCTGTCGACCTGGCTCTCAACCTACTGAGTCACCTAGTTGCCCCCAAGATTCTATATTATTTGTGGATTTCATTTATCTGTTTTACCCATGTGAAGATGGCCACCAATTATTCTCTAGAAAACCTCATAATCTCAGACACATATATTTCTATTCTAAATATATTTTTGGTACCTAGGAACTTTTAAATGATAAGAATACCTTATTTTATTCTGTGACTGTTTTAAATCAAAGGATTAAAATACCCTATGTTATTTTCAAACCCTGGGAATGTTGGTCTCACCTTGATTGGCAAGGGAGACAGTTGGAGACATTGGAATGTTCCCAGATGCCATGAGACAGGGGCAAAAGTTGGTTGGCCTGAGAGTATAAATACCCCAACAGCCATCTGAGATGGGCCTTGGACCATTGCTCTTTGGGGTCTTGGTCCTTGACCATTGATCTTTGGGTCTCTGGCCATTTGGTCATTGGTTCTCTCTGAATCTCCCTAGATCTTTAGGCATCTGAATCATCATAGCTATTTAGATCTCTGGGCCCGGGTGGTGATCAAAAGGAGGGAGGTATAAGAAGAAGAAGGGTGGTTCCTTAACGGTGATTACTTCCTGAAGGCTGTGCAGGCTAACACATCACAAACTGACAATAGGAAGCTAAGAGAGAAATCATCAATACAACTACATCCAGCAGAGCAGTCTCTCTGCTTTGGCAGTGGTCAAGCTGAATCAGAGGGGTTGTGAAGAACAAGAGCTCCAGCTTTATAAATCAATAAGCCTCCAGTCCTGAGGGATTATAGCCTATAGATAATGGTTTGACAGGGTCTCCAATCTCCAATCCATATCCTGATAATCCTTTCCCTAATTAAGATCAAAGATAAATATTTAATAAGTAACTTCCTGAGTGGTCATTATATCATGACCCTTGGGGAGGGAGCAAACACAGTCAGATGAACAATGTGATCCAAGGCTAATCAGAGCCCAATGCTAATAATTGATCTAACCCCAGGTGGGACCTGAAGGGTTACCCATCCACTAACCAGTTAGGGTCCTACCTGGGCACTATTATTTAGAAAAGGGAATTATACCAGTAAGCAAAGGTGACTGAGTTGGTATTCCCCAGTCACCAGCAATCTAGGGAAATACAAAGACACAGCTTCCCTCACCAGTATCCATATATATATATCCCCTAGGAGTATAGTACCCTCTTATTTCTTTATAACACCTATTGCCATGGTGCTCTCTAATGATGCCTGTTGGTCATATACTAGTAAAGTGCTCCAGAACACAGCAGTTTTCAACAGTCTGCTTTCATGAGCCTGAATTTTGAAGCTGTCCTTGGTAGCTAAAATATTCCCTTAGGAGCCATTTACCAAAAGAAGAAGAAAACACACTACTATGTTCCAACTTGTCCACACTTATACGTACTACCCCAATGAGGTAGATATTTCCCACCCCAGCACTTCTGAAAGGGGCCCTTCTTTTTCATCCCCACCATCTTTTCCAAACAAAAGAGAAGATTGAGTTGGGAAACCTGGACAATTATTGAGATCCCTGGAAAAATCTGTCTCCATAATAAAGATGGACTTAGAGTGAAAATGAATGAGAGGAAGATGATATAAGAATGGAACTTTAATCCAAGCTGGCATAGAACTCTAGGGCCCACTCTTTCTATCCTTCTCTCATTGGTATTTAAGCTCCACAGCCACGGTACTCCAGACATTTTGACCAGGACAGAAAAGCAAAAGGCTTGCAGTAGTCCACTGAATAAAAACTTATCACATAGGAGCTCTGCAAGCTCCCCTTCTCTCCCTCTCTTATTCTTTTTAAGTTTCTAATACCTCGGCGTCTTGGACCCATGCTCCAGCTATCCTGGTGATGATGCCTAAATTCTTGCTGTCAGCAGTGCTCCCTTCTTGTCATCCCTCCCACCACCATGTGGACACACACCCTCCCCCCTCTGTAGTAATAATCAATGAGCTCTGAATTCAGTCCAACCCCAAGACACACTGTTAACTAGAGCAAGCAACACTTCAGCCTTCTCCTCTCTCACACCTCAAAAACAACTCCCTTCATTGAGACTTCTCAAGTAGGTATTGATCTGATTATAGCAATTATGACGCTAAAGTGAGAATGATAGATGGAGCTAATGCTCTAGACTTGTTGATCCCAATTAGACTTCATTTGACAGAATGTGTTGGGTAGATGATTTTAATCAGGGAGCCTGTCTCCTTCAAATAGCTGCCTCCTTCCCCATCACACTACACCCTCTGTTCTCCTTCCCTCACAAAACCAAAAGCCAAAAACCTAGTCCACCTGGAAGTCAAATCCTGGAATCATTGTTGCAAGTTCTCACTGCTTCCACTCCAGTGCCCTAAAGACAAACAGCTAGTTTGCAAAGATCTCCAGATTCCTATTGCAATGCTTTATTGGTGGATAATTTTAATAAATTGCTTGAGATAGTAATACTTATCATGATGAACGCAGACTCCTCAAATGGCTCGTCACTTAGGAATTTTTTAAGAGATGAGGAAACCAGAGAGGGCCTCACTGAAAGTGGGCAAAGCAAGGGAATTGCCCTGCCAGAGCCCAGGTGCCACTTTACTTAAATAAACATGATCTCCAGGCCACAGTGACAGTCAATAAATTTAACCGTTTCTACTTTGCAAATAGCCCTTTGTGCAGTTTAAAACAAAAACCCCAGAACTAAGGCGGAAAGCCTGAAAAACAATAAGCGAAAGAATTCATTATGTGCTGTATGAGGGAGACTGTGGACACAGCTGGTAGCTATCAATTATTTTTGGTTATTACAGCTAAATTCTGGCTCCTTCTGTGATCACATAAAAATCTGTCAACATCATGTAGTACCTCATCTGTTACCAAGTGTCAGAAGAGAAGGGAAAAATCGCTTGGAATGGTGACTAACTATAACAGCTATAATTATTGGAAGTGATTAGCATCTAATTTCTAAAGAAAATCCCCCATTTTTCACCTCATTTTACTCAATAGCCTCAATGGTGAAATTATTTATACACTTTATGACACAAAATCTGTCATTTAGATTAGGAATGCATGGGCTAATCTGGCAAATGTAAGATTGAAATTGAATTGTATCTCTGGACACACCTGGAGTCAGCCTAAATATCTGACCTTTCTTTCTCCAAATAAACTCTCATCTTATGAAATTAGTGATGTCATAATGAGCCCTGTAAAATAGTGTAAGCTCTTTTAGGCTGGAAGCTGTCTTTGAATCCCCAGAGCCTAACACAATGTCAGGCATGTGGTAGGTGTTTAATCAGTGCTTGTTAATTCACAGGTTTTGAAAGGAGGTTAACACCAATCACCATGGACAGTCATTCTGATTCTTCTTTAGCCAGCATAGAGCTACTAGCTTACAGACTTATCAGTCTAAAAATATGTGTAAGATACTTTCTTAGTTTGAATAGACGTGTATAAATGTGATGTCATATACAAATATGCATAAGCACATAGAAACGCTAGATTCATTATTAAAAAGTCCATTCATTTGAGATGGGTGGGGAGAATATATATTCTGGGTCATATCACAGAAAGTGGATATGATCCATTTTTAACAAAATGCCTGCAGGCAGGGCATTTCTCTGGGACTTAAAAAAAATAACTTTACCTTCCATACTAAGTAGCAATTCTAAGATAAAAAAGTGGTAAGGGCTAGGCATTTGAGGTTAAGTGACTTGTTCTGGATCACATAGCTAGGAAGTATCTGAGGCCAGATTTGTACTTGGGTCCTTCTAACTCCAGACTTGGCTCTCTATCCACTGGCCTACCTAGTTGCTCATCTCTGGGTCTTTCTAAGATTAAATGAAGCTTGAATATCCTCAACAAAGGAGAATGCTTAGACAGTTTTCTTCTGGTATTTCTGTCCTGGAATTATCTTATAAGACCTCAAAATATTCTTAAAATATAAACTAATATTATTTCATCTAACTTTCTCTCTGCCTTATTGCTTATGGGCGTAGTACCCATTGGTGCTTTGGCCTAGATGCAATGTTCTCTTCCTCACATTCTTTCTGATGTTTATCAGCAGTTCCTGGTCTTAACATGGTTCTTTATGTCCAGGATTTAACCAATTGTTTTTAATTCAGAGATATGTTGTTTTCCCAAACACATGTAATAACAATTTTTAACATACATTTTCTGACATTTTAAGATCCAAATTGCCTCTCTTCCTTCTCTCCCCACTCTCAGAGATGATAAATAATTTGATCTGGGTTATACATATATTATCATGCAAAACATACTTCTGTATTGGTCAATACTGAATCCTTTCCTATTTAAGTTATAGTCAATTTCACTTTTTATGCGATAATATGGTACTTTCCAAATATTAGTGTCTCCTGACCCTCTTCAATCAGCCATTCAGTAATTATGGCTTCTTGTTGTTCATCCTCTGTTGTCAAAGTAGACCAATGACATCACAATATTGGGATAAAATAGTGGTGATGGATGATGTCTTGAAAAGGACTCAGGAAATCCTCACATAAAAGGTGCTAGTCTTCCCTGAACACTCTCATCTTCACTTAGATACTTAACTATATTCCAGGCACTGTGCTAGGCACCTGGTTTACAAAGACCAAAGTAATATAACCCTTTCCTTCAAGGAGCTTGAATTCTATCCAATTCATTTCTTTCTTGAATATAATGTACAGATTTGAGCCCTCTCAGTGTTCTACAAGGTTTTATTCTCTTTCCTTTCTTAATCCTGAACCATGTATTCAAAAAGAATGTTGACGTCTTTTGCTCTATGCTCCATCAGAATATTAAAGTCACTGAGTTTCAAAGAATATGTTGCTTTCTAGGCAAAGTTGGGAGACCTTTAACCAACTTCATTAGAATTTATAAGTTCTATGGGTTTTGTCTGTTTCTTTCTTCTCTGACCAAAGTTCTTAGTTTTTCTTCAAGATATTGATCATTTCCACTTAATTATTCCTATAGATCTCAAAATAACTGTACCTCTGCAATATGGTCATTGTCAAATGATACATCCTTACCTTCTAACTTCTTGGCATTTCCTCAATTCCTCATGCCTGGACTATTTCAGTAGTCTTCTGGTTAGTGTTCCTGTCTCAAGTCTCTCCCTATTCTAATGCATTCTCTAATCAAATGCCAAAATGGTCTTTCTAAAGTTCAGTTCTGACCATGTCATTCTAACTCATTAAACCCTAGTGGCTTCCTGTTACCTCCAAGATCAAATTATCTGTTTGGGTTTTAAGTCTTTCACAACCTTGTTCCTTCTTACTTTTTTAATCTTTTTTTTTATACTTTGACTTCTTTCCATGAACTCTGCAATCCAGTGACACTGGTTTTTGTGATATTCATTTCACACAACACTCTCCTGATTCACTGCCTTTTTGTTGGCTGTCCCCTATGCTTTATGGAATCCTTGTCTTTGCCTCTTGGCTTCCCTGGCTTCCTTCAAGTCTCAGCTCAAATTCTGACTTCTGCAAGAAGCCTTTCCACCCTCAATGCCTTCTTTTTGAGATGGCATCCAATTTACTCTCCTCTGTGTGTGTGTGTGTGTGTGTGTGTGTGTGTGTGTGTGCGCGCGCGCGCGTGTGTGTGTGTGTAGGGTAAATGATTAAATAAATGACCAAGGAAACAAAGGTTCATTGGCACACTGATTGACTGAGCCCACTTGACTCTGGCCAGAATGGTAGTCCTGGGACGAGATGCAGGGTTAGGCATGGGATGACAATAGTAATTCATGTGACTGTATTAAGGAAGAAATTTTCTATTATTAACATGTTGAATTTTCTTGCTTCTGAGGTACACCACCCCTCCAGTATTCTTCAGATCATAGGACAATTCAGAAAGGATAGTTTTGTTTCTAATTCTCAAGAGAATGAGGAGTGGGGTGTATAGAGAGAGGGTCTATATAATCTACTAGAAAAGAAAAGTAACTAACTAATCCTGAAATAGTGGAAAGAATTTGAGGATGTATATAGAGGACTTTAGCTCAGTCCTTTCAGCATTCTCTCCCCTCCTAGTGGACGCTGCTTCACCTCTCTTCTGAGAAGCAGAAGAGCCCCTAGCAACATCTCTCCATCCTCTCATATCTCTTTCTCCCCTTTCTGGAATGAAGAGCAAGCAGTAACCTTTCCTTCCATCTCCTGTTTCCTCCTCCTTTCCCTCTCTCTGAGTTTGGTTTGGATCTGGGAAACCTGTGTGGCCTTGTGTCAAGCTAGGTAGGCCCAGCTGGCCTGAGAAGAGATGATCTCATTCCATCCTATTTGTAGAAATGCTTATGCCTGTGTCTTTAGGATTACTGTTAAGAATTATATCCTTAATTCATACGAGTTATTTTTAATGGATTCATGCTGCATGTTTGTATAGAGCTAGAAGTTTCCCCAAAATTCTGTATGCTTTTGAGGCCTCATTAATATCTATTGCCCCCTCACAAGCCAGATTCTCTCTGTTGATTTAATGGGTTTTAGCCAACCCAGAGTCTTGTTGTCCAATGCTTAAAATCCTGAGAGCTGCTGGCTAGGAAGATGGGATTTGCCTCCAAATCCCTTCCCAGGACAGTGGCTTTAACAGAAGTTTCAACTCTCTGGTTGTCTCCCTTCCTGTGTTCTGACAAGATATCTGAGTAGGAGGTCCAGTGGTTAATAGCTACACCTTCTGGGATTTTTCCTGGGACATCTGGTTGGCTCACCACAGTCCCTCTTTCCCATTCTGTGGTAACAGAACATGGACGTCTTCCAGTGGGCCCCATTTGGCTTCTGCACCTGACTCTTTAGATACATGAAAGCAGGGGAAGGAGAATATTTAAAATAGCCCATTGCACTTTTGAGGGGGAACAGTAGGGGAGTTGTCTTTCTTTTATATATCCTTAAGATCCTGTTGTGTAAAGGAGACTGATAGGAAAATCAGGCCCCCAAATGACTGTAAACCAAAGTATATTGAGCCCCTAGTCACTGTTTTTAAGTTGAGTTTGTGGCAATGTTTCTTTTCTTTTCTTTCAACAGAATATAATTGGGAGCCTGGTGAATGGACACATTGCTCTGCTACCTGTGGCAACCTGGGAAGTCGTGTTCAGAGACCCCAGTGCCTGACAACAAAAAGACAAAAAGTCAATGAGACCCTTTGTGATCCCCACCAGAAGCCACAGAATCTGGTCCAGCCCTGCAACAGGCACGACTGTCCTGCAAGGTGCATTCACTCTTGTGGTCTTGGTAGTCTCTAGCTTTCATTCTTTCTTTTTAAAAGCCTCTTCAGGAAACCTGACTTAGCAGTGGACTCCAAAGCACAATGTAAAGAATATGGATCTAAACTAATTTAAGAATGAAATTACCAGGCAATTTGATCACTGACAGGACACTTTAGAATGTTAAAGTGGACATTAGCTTAGGAACTTTCAAATAGAAAAGGAGAATCTCGGAACTTTTATTTTTCTGTGAACTGAGGCTCCCCGTTTCTGTCTTCACTTCTCACCATTCACCATCTTGTCCCTAGAGTGAGCCATTTCAACAGATCTTGATCTGCCATCCTTGAGTCTCCTGATCTTTTGTCTTTTCACTGTTCCCACTCTACTGATCTAACTATATAGCCAATTTTCCCCCAATTATAGCCATCTCTTTGTGGCCCCATTTGGGATTTTCAAAGGTGACAAGAAATCATTAATAGCTACTCTTTGGTCCATAATACAAGTGGTTTTGAATCTACCCAATTGTATTATTTTTAATTCATATCTCTCTGTCTTTTCCAGAAGATTAACACGAGACATTCAATCAAATGCTTCATTGAAATCTTGATAAACTCTATCAGACACAACTAATGTAGGAATGTTTTGCTTGACTAGGCATATTTGTTATAAGGGCTTTTTTTTCATATATTCCCAAATGAAGTGGGGTGGGAAGGAGATGGAGGATATGGATGAAATAGCTCCCCCTTCCAAAAAAATTAAAAAGAAGAGATACATGGGAAATTTAATGTAACGAACAATTTTTAAAAGGCCATTAAGTGTCTTTTTAAAAATATACAAGTGAACAAAAGGAAGACTAGAAAGAACCACAGACTAGTGATGGAGCTTTGAGAGCTACAGACTGAATTGAATTACATAATTAAGAAGAAAGTCTGTACCTCATAAAGATCTACAATTTCATATATAATCCCTTTTTTCTATTCTACCCCATTTATAAGAATATTCATTTGTTTAGTATTTGTTACAGTCAGAAAAGTAAAGCTACTTTCTTAAAACCAAATAGATCATTGCAAAGTCAACTCTAATTCACTAATTCCCTGAGTCGTCATTGCTTTTTTTCCTGTATTGTGCCTTCTTCAACCGTTGTTTACTTTAAGTTCATGAGCATTCTTACTTTCACCCATTCCCCCAAGTTTCCATATTCTAAGATAAAGCTGGTAGAAAATTCCCCTCATTAATAAAGACCAAGCATCCTAATGCTCATCTTTTACTGAAGGATACATTTACAAAGACTTAAAACATGATACAGTAATCCATAACTCCTATTAAAATAGTATCTCCTAAATATCCTATTTAAAGCTCTTTCCTACCTTTCCAGTCTTGTTCTTCCTCCCCAGGTACCTACCCTGTGATCCACTGACACTGGCCTCCTTGCCATTCCACGAACAAGACACTCCCTCTCCTGGTTAGGCATTTTCTCTAATTTTCTCCCATACCTGGAATTCTCTCCCTCCTCATCTCTGCCTTTAGGCTTCTCTGCCTTCTTTCAAGCCCCTTCTACAAGAAGCCTTTCCTGAGTCTCCTCTTAATTCTAGTTCCTTCCAAGACCAATTTATATTATATGTGTGTGTGTGTATTGCTGTTGTTTGTCCTACGTTTTCAACAAGGACCAATGGGATCATGAGAATTATGTCTTGGCTTGCATGTGAGTTAGATATAAATGGCAGAGTTACAAAAAGTTGCCAGCCTCACTCTCTCTTCCAGAGTTATCTAAGACCAGTGGCAAGACAAAAGTCATGACAACTGGCAATTTACATGTATAAAGATCTATGTCTGTATGTATTTTATTATGCCTATTTGTTTACATGTTGTTTCACCCATTAGACTGTCATTTCCAGGGTTTAACACAGTACCTGGATCTTAGGAGGTACTTAATAAATGCTTATTGACATGACTTAATTTAGACTTTGCTGGGGGAATTCCTCTTTGTGTGTTAGAGCTGACCTTGATCTCTAGCGAGCTAAGACAGGGCAATACAAGCTGGTCGGGACTTTCCTAACTGGAAGAATTTTTCACACAGATCTTACCAACAAGAGACACTCTTGTCTTCTTGAATCTTTTGTATCCATCCATGCCCGATGGAGTACTGTAGTTCAAGACTTTGTTTCTCAACTAGATTATTGTGCTAAGTTGCTAAATTATATTCCTGACTTTGTTTCCTCCCATATGTACTCCAACCAATATTGTACACTCTTGCCAGACTAATCTTCTTATTATTCAGATCTAAACAGAACACTGCTTGTGATTCTAATAGCTCCCCATTGTCAACTAGATTAAAGGCCGTACTCTTTCCCTGGCATTCAAGTCCCTCTACTCTTTAGTCCCAGTCTAACTCCCTTACCAGCTTTATTCCCTACTACTGAATTTCTCTATTTCCAGCCAAATGGAATTCTTTATAGTTTCCTGAACATACCCAAATTTTTTTATATGCAAGCTTTTGTATACATTATTTCTTATCCCATTTTATCTGCAGCTATTGACATCCTTTCTGTCTTTCTAGAACCAGTTTTTCTAAATGTTACCTCTTCTGTAATTCTTATCTGGAGTAATCTATCTATTCTGTCTGAACTCCTAGTTTCTCTATTAAAAATTTACCATTCTATTCTATATTTTGATCATCTAGAGAAAGCCATAGAGTGTTGGACTTATTTGTAGGCAGGAAGACCTGAGTTCAAATCCCATTTCTGGCGTTTATTATCAATGTAACCTTGTCACTTTTTTGCATTTATTAGCATTGTGACCACATCACTTAATTTCCCTGTTTCTTGGGCATATCCTTAGAACTGATCCATTAAGTTCTTAATGTATTGCAATCTCCATTGACACTGTTCCCATTTGTGCAGTATCCCAGAGTATTTTGCATTTCTGTACATACTTTGTCTCTCTTACTAGATTAGAAATTCCTTGATAGTAAGAACCAATACCTTAATTGTCATTATATCTCCTTAAGTTTCTAACACAATACCGTGTATTCAGTAAAATGTTCATTCAGCCTGTCTTGAAGTGAAATTAATTTCTTGACTCCTTATGCTTCTAGTTGCCGAGGATTTTTTTTCTTCTGAAAGAGTAATAGTTCATTCTGTGATCCTAATACATCTCTTGCCTCTATGCTAAAATGTTTCATCCTATATCTCCTAGGTGGCTGACGAGTAACTGGTCAGAATGTTCTGTGTCTTGTGGTAATGGATTTCGCCATCGGCAGATAACCTGTGAACGGGTAAAAGCCAGCGGCATCGTTCAGGCGCTGTCTCCAAATGCTTGTGCCCATAAAGATCGACCTTTGGGAAGAAAACGTTGTTGGGGTCAAGCTTGTGGGGAATGGGCAGTTCAGCTAGGGAGCCAGGTAATCCATTCACACTCTCATGACTTTGCATCTGGTGAATGCTGGAAGGAAATCTAGTTTGAGTAATGAATCAAATTTTCTGATGTGAAGATTCACATTCCTAGCCCTGTGCTCTGCACAGATGAATGTCTAGTCAATGTATGTTGAATTTTTAAGGTTTGAATTTATCTTTAGAAATCAATGTGACAAAATGAAAAGCGAAAGAATATTGGACTTGGAGTCTTCCACGGCTCATAGACACACACATAAGCATGCGAATACATATGCACATTCATACATGTGTACTTTGAATGAGTGGTATAAATATATGTGTGTATGGTATATAGAAATAAGTGCATATAAATAAAATAGGTAGCATAAATATCTCTTTATGATGGAATATACACCAAGACCTCCTTTTACAAGATTAATGTGTTCCAGGACCTTTTTCATAAGTTAAAAATCACACATAATCACAAACCCTATTATTTAATAAAATGTTCTCCTACCAACACATCTAGGCACTCTATGATGTTGCTTAGGTTTATCAGAGCTACGAGCATCACTACTCTTATACTTTGGAGCCAATATTCATAACTAAATAGTGTTAACAAGACAAAGAGCAGCATTGTTCTGACAAGAACACGATTTGTTACAAGTGAGAACTCCAAAGACTGATATGGGAACTAATGTTTAGTGCAAGACAACGTAATGACTCACCAACGTTTCTCCGAGTGAGGAGAGCGTGTTTGGGTGTACAGCTACAAGACTTTGCTCCACTTGGGAGAAGGAAGCAAATTTAGAGTGTAATTAAATTTTTTTATTTTTTCTGTTTTTATTTTTATTTTTAATTGCCAGCGTGTATACCTGAATTTTCTGATGCTGAGTTTGCATAAAACAAGATGCTACTGCATAACATGCATATAATACTTAAACATGTGTTTCTTGTGTATATGCAGGCATATGTAAGCCCTGGAACATATGTGTATATATAGATACACACCACACACACACACACACACATATATATATATATATATATATACATTTTTTTTTTGGAGTGGTTTATATCCACCTCTCTAAGGGGATTCCACAGTACTTTTGTATGGGAGAATTTTCATCCAGTCTTTCTCTTTCCTCACCAATTCAAAGCTATACAGTTAAGAGCACACGCTGCACATTTATACATTTGTACATTGGGTATTTGTGGCCACCCACTCTTCTCCAAGCAGTAGGGAAATTTGGGATAACTAGATTGTGTCTACAGTGCTGATCTCATAGGAAACCCAATGAACCCTGTATAATTTGAATCCTGTCTGGTGCATCTAAACCCAGCACAAACAGCTAATGGAAAGTGAACCTGCTTTTGCCTTTTTAGGACATTGTTTATTCTTCCATTTTAGTGCGTTGGACAGTGTCCGGGCCGTGCCCAGGAGATGCAGCGTCTGCCAGAGCTCTGTCAGCATCGCAATGGCTCGGCAGTATCTGACCTGGACTGCAATGAAAGAAAGAGGTACAAGGCATGAGCCAAGATGGGTCCAATCTCTCCTCCCAAGTAGAGTCAACCATTGCCATAGAACGTTGGTTTAGAACTGGAAGGGACGTCTGACCTGGACTCTGATGAAAGAAGTGTGAGCCATAGGTCAAGATGGTCAAATCTCTCTTCCCTAATGGAGTTAATCATAGGAACATTGGTTAAGAGAGGTGACTTATCCAAGGTCACACAGGTATCAAATTGAGTATACTAGTCAATATCTTTCGAGTTTTAAAGTTTAAATTGATTTTTAGAAATCAGTGTGACAAGGTGAAAAGTGAATAAAGTGATGGACTTGGAGTCTTCTAGGGCTAATGTATACACACCTATGTGTATATATGTGTATACAGTACAAATGTAGACATTCATGTGTATGTATAGTATGTATATGTATATGATATGTATATACATGTAGTTTTTTTACTTTGGATGATGTTTTCTTTTGCATTTCATATATTATCCAGTTTCACATTATCATAGGATCAACAATTATTACATGCACTAACACACTACAAATATATATTATACAAATTATATATATATATATATATAATATAAATTATTTACATGCACCAACACAATACAAATATGTATTATACTAATTATATGTATATAATGCAAATTATTTACACACACCAACACACTACAAATACACACATACATAGATGTATATATGTGGTCTCTGTGTAGATAGAAAATGGTACAAATGAGATTCAAACCCATGACCTTTGGCTCCCAAACCAATAGTCTGTCCCTAAGACGCGCACTCAAATTTAAGTGATTTGATGTTTCTTTATCCTTTTATAATACAAAGTTCATACTAAACAGTCATTTTTAGAATGCTGTTCTTCATTCCTTCCACAACAGTTTCTTTAGGCATTAAAGAAGTGTACTGATACCTCTCTGGGTGGGTGAGTATCCTACACTTCGATGTGTAGAATCAGTGAATGTGATTCAATCCAACAAGCATCTATTAAGGACCTCAGTTGTATTTCGCTTAAATATGAGTTTTTAAAATCTTGTCATGTGAATGAATACTCTGCCTGCCCATCATTGGGGGGTGCCCCAGATGTGCATTACTCTAAGCACCAAGAGAAGCAGTTTTATGTAATTTGCAATTGGATACAAATCCTAAGTAATAGCTTTGACTTTATTTTATTATTTTTTATATATATATTTTTAAACCCTTAACATCTGTGTATTAGTTCCTTGGTGGAAGAGTGGTAAGGATAGGCAATGGGAGTCAAGTGACTTGCCCAAGGTCACACAGCTGGGAAGTGTCTGAAGCCGGATTTGAACCTAGGACCTCCCGTCTCTAGGCCTGGTTCTCAATCCACTGAGCTACCCAGCTGCCCCCAATAGCTTTGACTTTAAAATGCTCAGATTAAGAAAGTAGAAAAATATTCCCTACTGATGGGACATGCACAAAAAAGACAGTTGCAGGTTTTACACTTGTAAACTCAGTGTAATTTCTGTGTGTAAGAGCCAAATCCTAAATTCCACTGAGGCCACCCTTGCTGACCACCTGAGCTCCCAGTCTCTTTAGACTCTTCCCATTGGAAGTAGCAGTGATATTCAGCAGCCCCCAAGTATCTGAGCAGCTGTTTTTAAAGATCACATTGCTCACCTCTTAACGAGGAGAAGAGACTAGAATGGCACAGACTGTCAGACCTGGCAAGGAATCCTTGGGAGGAATGGAGTCAAAAACAGAAATGATAATGGTCACTTACGGCTAAAAACGTATGCATCTCATGATCTTTTCATCACCAGCGCTATCATCCATTTACCCAAAAGCAATAAAACTTCATAGATGCATCCTTAAAAACAAATATTGGCATTTGATTAAAAAATATTAGTATATGGATAAGAATCAGAAAGTCATCACCTTTGCTTTTAAGGTGTTTTCTAGATGTAAATCTATGATTATATTCGTCAGCTAGCATGAATTGGTAGGGGCTTGGCTTTGACCGAGAAAGAGTTATGAAGTTTTTATCTCAATAAGCAAGAAAATCAGGGCTTTGGGCAGTGCATTTTCAAATTCAGGAGTTTTTAAGTTTAATTGTTTGTTAGTAGATTGTAAACCAAAGGAATAGAAATAAGAGGAGAGAGAAGAACCCAATGGCCCTTAAGAGTCCTAAAATGTAATTATATATATATATATATATATATATATATATAACATATTAAGAACTATTTGCAGCATTTCCTGCTTTGCTAATACAAAGTTCTTTTTTGTTTTTAAACCATTACCTTCTGTCTTGGAGTCAATACTGTGTATTGGTTCCAAGGCAGAAGAGTGGTAAGGGTAGGCAATGGGGGTCAAGTGATACAAAGTTCTTCTTAATGAGAATGTGACTATGGAAAGCTTTTAAAACTGATGTCTACATGAAGCAGACCCAATACGTGGTCGCCATCCAGTGGCAAAGTAGGATAACTACTGCAGTTTTGACTTCTGAGATAGTCCAGGATGTAAATGACATCAATGTAAAGTATCAGTCATTGTTCTTTTTTGTTTTTACAAAAATATATAATTTTTATTAAAGCAGATGAGCACGAATATTTAGCAGTGTGGTAAACACAATAAACACATAAGTATTAGCTATAAATGAAGGATTCTTCCCCGAAGATCAAACCTAAATTTTTCATAGCCCTGGTGGTATAATTCTTTTAACTTGGTTAAACTGTTTAAGCTGGCCAGAGATAAAGTAAATTAAGATAAATCCAATGGATCCAAAAAAATTATTGAATTATGATGAGCTAACCACTGTCAAGCATTTGATTATTAGTTTTTCAGGTTCAGGTTTCTATTGTATTGATTCATATAGGAATAATCTACTAGAAATATTCTCTTATCTTATAAACAATGTTTGCACAATGCTCTATAATTTCAAGGCAATTTATACAGATCATTTTGTTTCTCAATAGAGAAATTGTCAAAGGATATTAGTGAAGCGTTCTGAAATGAAGAATTGCAATTAACAACCATGTGAAAGAATGCTCCAAATCACTAATGATAAGAAATTCAAATCAAAATATCCCTGAGGATGAGAATAGGCAATTCTGGAGAGGTTGTAGAAAAAGGCACATTAAGGCATTGTTGCTGTAGCTGTGCATTAGTATAACCTTTCTAAACACAAACATATATATGTACATATAATATCTATAATAACCTTTTCTAAAATAGTTTGGAATTATGCAAACAGTCATTAAAATAAACATATTCTGACTTGGCAATACCCTCCAGCTGAGGAATAGCTAAAGAAATTGTGGTGTATTTATTTAACAGAATATTTCTAAGATGTAATAAAAATACAGAGAAGCTTGGAAAGATTTACATGAACTGATTAAGTAAGCAGATGTAGGAAAACAATATACACAGTAACTACAAAAATATAATTGAAAGAACCACCACAAAATAGTTTTAAATGATTGCTTTGAAATTATAAAGAAAAAGTTCAGATCCAAAAACATAAGGATACCTTGTTCTTTTGCAGAGGTTAGCGAGAAAAAAAGGAGGTGCAGTCTATAGCTATGGGACATTACATGTAATGTCAGGTTGTTGGGTTTTTTGTTTGTTTCACTCTATTGATTGTTTTTGCTTGAAACTTCTCTTCTTTCCCTTTTCATTTTTAAGTGTTTTTTAATTATTTTTATAAGACATGGTTCTCTGGCAGGATGAAAGAGGAATAAAAAGAGAAATCTAAGCTATGTAAAAAAATCAATGACATTTTTAATTGAACAAAGAAAAGAGGGGAAAGTCAGTTCCCCTTTAAGAAACAGTCAGAAAGCAACTCTAAAAATAAATGCAAGAAATAAAGCTGTGGTAAACCAGTTAATAAATACTATTTACTGTTTATTACAGATACAGGGCATAAAAGGAAGAGGGAAAGAAGTAAATAAAATGGGTTCTTTCCTTCTGATTATATGATAAATGTCTATTAAGTACCTACTATGTGCCACACAGTGATGGGCAAACTTTTTAAAGAGGGGGCCAAAGGAAAGAAAACACTCATCTCTCAGTCTTTTCTAAGGCAACTCTTTCGAAGTTTCATTGTATTTGTCAGATTAGGAATAATGCTGCGGGGTGGGATAGAACATTTCAGGGAGCTTCATCTGGCCCACAGGCCGTAGTTTGCCCAACACTGGTTAGAAGATACACATTAAAAAAGGAAAAACAGTCCCTGACCTCAAAGAGTTTACAGTCTAATATGGAAAGATCATGTACAACAGGAAGCTAAAAGGAACTGAGAGTACCAGAGGGTCCCAAGTAGAGGCATGATGAAGATGATGGTGGAGTAAAATGGAAGAAGAGCAACTTGTGATAAATGAAGTATCTAGCATTTTTAACCTCTATAAAGAAAAGCTGTGGGAGAAAGTTTTTTTGTTCTATTGAGAGAGGCAGAAGCACCTGAGGGTATTGATGAAATGTTAATGACAAAGCTGAAGCCAATGAGTTTATCCTGGCCAAGGCATGATGAAAGTTAGAACAAAGAAATCATGGGGAAATAGAACCGAATTCACAACTCTTTCCATAATCATAGTGTGGATGAGATCCATGCATAGAGATAGAGAACGTAGGTGCCTCAAATAATTTCTTTCTCAGAAGGAAGGCGTGATGCCTTCACATGACAGGGAGAAGGTAAAAGTATTTGTCTTCATTTTCTTCTAAGGAAAGATAAGAAGAAAGACATCGAGACTGGAAAGAGCAAACCAAAAAAGCAAGGCATGGTTTAAAGCCCCAGTATATGAGGAGGTCGTAAGAAAAAAAAATGTGTTTGGTGAAAGTTTAGGCAAGAGGTAATGAGGACTAAAACTAGGTTGGTGTCCGTATGTGACTAGAGAGAAGATGAATGTGAGAAATACTTTGGAGATATATTTTAAAAGATTATTGGCATTTCATTAGATATGGACATTAAAGGAGAGGAAATAGTCAAAAATGACTTCAAAGTTTGGTATGTAGGTAACTAGAAAGGACTGATGTGCCTTCAGTAGAAAAAGGAAATTTTGAAGGAGGGATGGAATAAGGGAACAACAATGAATTCTGCTTCCAGTATGATGAATTTGAGATACTTGATGGGACATTCAGGTAGAGAATTTCAGCAGACTAGTCAAAGTGAGGTGGGAACTGAAGCTAAGGAGAGAGATTAGAGTTTATATATATATATATATATNAATGTAATTATATATATATAACATATTAAGAACTATTTGCAGCATTTCCTGCTTTGCTAATACAAAGTTCTTTTTTGTTTTTAAACCATTACCTTCTGTCTTGGAGTCAATACTGTGTATTGGTTCCAAGGCAGAAGAGTGGTAAGGGTAGGCAATGGGGGTCAAGTGATACAAAGTTCTTCTTAATGAGAATGTGACTATGGAAAGCTTTTAAAACTGATGTCTACATGAAGCAGACCCAATACGTGGTCGCCATCCAGTGGCAAAGTAGGATAACTACTGCAGTTTTGACTTCTGAGATAGTCCAGGATGTAAATGACATCAATGTAAAGTATCAGTCATTGTTCTTTTTTGTTTTTACAAAAATATATAATTTTTATTAAAGCAGATGAGCACGAATATTTAGCAGTGTGGTAAACACAATAAACACATAAGTATTAGCTATAAATGAAGGATTCTTCCCCGAAGATCAAACCTAAATTTTTCATAGCCCTGGTGGTATAATTCTTTTAACTTGGTTAAACTGTTTAAGCTGGCCAGAGATAAAGTAAATTAAGATAAATCCAATGGATCCAAAAAAATTATTGAATTATGATGAGCTAACCACTGTCAAGCATTTGATTATTAGTTTTTCAGGTTCAGGTTTCTATTGTATTGATTCATATAGGAATAATCTACTAGAAATATTCTCTTATCTTATAAACAATGTTTGCACAATGCTCTATAATTTCAAGGCAATTTATACAGATCATTTTGTTTCTCAATAGAGAAATTGTCAAAGGATATTAGTGAAGCGTTCTGAAATGAAGAATTGCAATTAACAACCATGTGAAAGAATGCTCCAAATCACTAATGATAAGAAATTCAAATCAAAATATCCCTGAGGATGAGAATAGGCAATTCTGGAGAGGTTGTAGAAAAAGGCACATTAAGGCATTGTTGCTGTAGCTGTGCATTAGTATAACCTTTCTAAACACAAACATATATATGTACATATAATATCTATAATAACCTTTTCTAAAATAGTTTGGAATTATGCAAACAGTCATTAAAATAAACATATTCTGACTTGGCAATACCCTCCAGCTGAGGAATAGCTAAAGAAATTGTGGTGTATTTATTTAACAGAATATTTCTAAGATGTAATAAAAATACAGAGAAGCTTGGAAAGATTTACATGAACTGATTAAGTAAGCAGATGTAGGAAAACAATATACACAGTAACTACAAAAATATAATTGAAAGAACCACCACAAAATAGTTTTAAATGATTGCTTTGAAATTATAAAGAAAAAGTTCAGATCCAAAAACATAAGGATACCTTGTTCTTTTGCAGAGGTTAGCGAGAAAAAAAGGAGGTGCAGTCTATAGCTATGGGACATTACATGTAATGTCAGGTTGTTGGGTTTTTTGTTTGTTTCACTCTATTGATTGTTTTTGCTTGAAACTTCTCTTCTTTCCCTTTTCATTTTTAAGTGTTTTTTAATTATTTTTATAAGACATGGTTCTCTGGCAGGATGAAAGAGGAATAAAAAGAGAAATCTAAGCTATGTAAAAAAATCAATGACATTTTTAATTGAACAAAGAAAAGAGGGGAAAGTCAGTTCCCCTTTAAGAAACAGTCAGAAAGCAACTCTAAAAATAAATGCAAGAAATAAAGCTGTGGTAAACCAGTTAATAAATACTATTTACTGTTTATTACAGATACAGGGCATAAAAGGAAGAGGGAAAGAAGTAAATAAAATGGGTTCTTTCCTTCTGATTATATGATAAATGTCTATTAAGTACCTACTATGTGCCACACAGTGATGGGCAAACTTTTTAAAGAGGGGGCCAAAGGAAAGAAAACACTCATCTCTCAGTCTTTTCTAAGGCAACTCTTTCGAAGTTTCATTGTATTTGTCAGATTAGGAATAATGCTGCGGGGTGGGATAGAACATTTCAGGGAGCTTCATCTGGCCCACAGGCCGTAGTTTGCCCAACACTGGTTAGAAGATACACATTAAAAAAGGAAAAACAGTCCCTGACCTCAAAGAGTTTACAGTCTAATATGGAAAGATCATGTACAACAGGAAGCTAAAAGGAACTGAGAGTACCAGAGGGTCCCAAGTAGAGGCATGATGAAGATGATGGTGGAGTAAAATGGAAGAAGAGCAACTTGTGATAAATGAAGTATCTAGCATTTTTAACCTCTATAAAGAAAAGCTGTGGGAGAAAGTTTTTTTGTTCTATTGAGAGAGGCAGAAGCACCTGAGGGTATTGATGAAATGTTAATGACAAAGCTGAAGCCAATGAGTTTATCCTGGCCAAGGCATGATGAAAGTTAGAACAAAGAAATCATGGGGAAATAGAACCGAATTCACAACTCTTTCCATAATCATAGTGTGGATGAGATCCATGCATAGAGATAGAGAACGTAGGTGCCTCAAATAATTTCTTTCTCAGAAGGAAGGCGTGATGCCTTCACATGACAGGGAGAAGGTAAAAGTATTTGTCTTCATTTTCTTCTAAGGAAAGATAAGAAGAAAGACATCGAGACTGGAAAGAGCAAACCAAAAAAGCAAGGCATGGTTTAAAGCCCCAGTATATGAGGAGGTCGTAAGAAAAAAAAATGTGTTTGGTGAAAGTTTAGGCAAGAGGTAATGAGGACTAAAACTAGGGTGGTGTCCGTATGTGACTAGAGAGAAGATGAATGTGAGAAATACTTTGGAGATATATTTTAAAAGATTATTGGCATTTCATTAGATATGGACATTAAAGGAGAGGAAATAGTCAAAAATGACTTCAAAGTTTGGTATGTAGGTAACTAGAAAGGACTGATGTGCCTTCAGTAGAAAAAGGAAATTTTGAAGGAGGGATGGAATAAGGGAACAACAATGAATTCTGCTTCCAGTATGATGAATTTGAGATACTTGATGGGACATTCAGGTAGAGAATTTCAGCAGACTAGTCAAAGTGAGGTGGGAACTGAAGCTAAGGAGAGAGATTAGAGTTTATATATATATATATATATATATATTGCATTATTGTTATTTACCTATTATGTTTTATGTATATAAGTAAGTGATCATTTAAAAAAATAACCATAGGAAACTGAGAAGTAATAGTTAGGCAGGTAAGAGAACAAGGAGAAAGTTATGCTACTATGATCCAAAGTGGAGTATCAGTGAGGGAAAAGATATCCAATAGTATCAAAAGCTGCAGTGTCCTTACAGCAGTTGGATTTATCTCAGTAAAATAGGGTCTGGAGTTCTGCTGAGAGGGAGTAGTGGAAGGTTGGCATTAGAGAACTTAAGAATAGATGGTTTGTAGTAATTATTATTGTTTTGCACCAAATGTTAGCTCCCACATTGCCTATGAAAAGTCATGTCCATGTCAGAGTTGTGCTTCTCTTTGTTTCATTAACACTATTTAGTTATTATTAATGGCCCCAAAGTACAAGAGTATTGATGCGGATACTTCTGATAAATCTAAAAAAGCCATAAAATGTCTAGGTATGTCATATAAGAAATACTTATAAAATAATGGGGTTCACTATTATGCCTGATTTTCAACTTAACATGAAAGGTCTTGGAATGTATCGGTTGTGTAAAAAGTCTCACTGTACTAAACTTCTTGGAGAGGTTAGAGAATGAACTAGAGGCCAGTTTGTGACTGCAATAAGAATGATTTAGACAAAGAAGAAGCTGCTGAGAGATAATGCCAGAGAAAGGTTCTCCAAGTTCTCACGACAAGAGTACGTTTTCTTCTCTTCCTAGCCCAGAGTTTTTGGAAGCATGAGAGAAGGAGCCAAAAATACAGAGGGTGACCAGGAATGTCTTGTCTTTTGGAGGGAACCAAGTTTCCATGAAGTAGTGTGGAATGAGGAAGTATAAGATGAAGGAAAGCTTGTTAACTAAATACTGGAATGACTATGCTCCAGAAAGCACAATGGAATAAGGTGGAAGGCAGAGATAGATAGGGATCGGGATGGGAAGGGTAAAGAATAAGATGGATAGGGGTGAAAGAGTGGAAGAGTAGCGGAGAATATATTGTTGTTTTTTTAGCCTCAATAGGCAATAGCTGAATCATAGGGAGATGAAGGAAGCACTAGTTGGCTGTGATGCCTATTTCCCAAAATCTTTTGATAGGGGTAGGCAGTATCAGGCTTTTCATCTCATTCCATTCTGCAAGAAAGTAGTGGGTTGATCTGATGGAACCAGACCAAACTGGCTCCTCAGAGCCAATTATTAATCTTTTGTTGGAGCACATACAACTCAGATAGTCAAATGCTACAAATCGGGGATTGATTTATTGTCTTGTTGATTTCTAGATTTATGAAAGTGACTGAGAAAATGTTAATAATGCAGATTTAAACTTAACAAGTTTGTCCTGCTTTTTGGAAAGCCTATTGTTCAATATTTATCAGCACATCATTGTAGTTGGTTCAGTGGAATAGTTGAGTATTTGGATTGGTAATACTATACTCAGTGCCATTTTTTATATCTCAAGCAAGGAATGATGCATAGGAGATACCTTGTACATTGAACATGTATTTGGTTCTTAATTGGAACTAAAAGCTAAATACTCTGAACACAAAAAAGGGCATGGCAGTGATCAAGCATAGAGAACCCTGGTGTCTGGATGCCTCAGGATAGAAAAGGCTAAAGTGGTTTTCTCAAAGAGACCTTCACTTTTCTCAGACCATCCCCCTTCTTCGCATCACAATCTTGAGCTTACATTTGACCATACATACTTGTGTACTGTATTTATCTAATTATCAAGCATTTATTAAGCACCTAATATATTCCAGGCACTCTGCCAAGCACTGCAGAGACAAAGAAAAAAATAATTACAGTCCTGCCCCTCAAGTGTTTTTTTTACCTCATCAAATAGCTTTATTCACACCAACATCTCTCAGTTTACAAAATATGTACCATTTGTATACATCAGGGGATCCACAGTTTTTGAGGAACTTAAATACAAAGTTTTCAATCCAACCCAAGTGAACTGAGTCCAAAAACGTATTTATATAAAATTGTTCAAATGTGGGTCCTAGATTATCAGCCTCTGTGAAAAAAAGACAACAGAAAAATAGCATTATTAATGAGTATTTTAAACCAATTTTGAGCCTAAGTTTATATTTTGTATTTTGAATTCTTAATATTTAATTCTATTCTATCTTCAAAACCCTTTGTCCTTTGTCTTACCATTGTTCATAGTCAGCTAAACTTATTCATGGGCTCCTTGGAGTAGGGAAGGAATAGGTGTTATACTTTACATTGCCTTTACATGAAGTCCTGAGACATAGAGTTCCACATGCAGTATCTGAAAGAGACTGGGGCTAGGAACATGCTCCTGTTTCTTGAGCAGGATCCTTGGTGTCAAAGTTAGCTTCTACCTAGGGAGCTGATAACAGAAGGCTAAGCCATTGGTTTTGGTTTTGGTTTTGGTTTTGTTTTTCTGAATGGTCTGTGTAAATGAATATAAGCTCTTTGACAACAGAAACTCTTTCATTTTTGTCTTGTATCCCCAGCCTCTAGCACACAGTATCTTGTATATAGCAGGCATTTCATAAATGTTGATTGATGCTAGTCAGAATAGAGATAGTCTCCATACAAGGAAATAAGTTCTGAGATGAGGAAGGCTCCAAGTCCAAGTCCAATGACCCTGCTAGGGCTGGAGCAAGTAGGTAGTACAATGGCTAGAGTGTTAGACTTGGAGACCTGAGTTTGACTCTTACCTCAAATATTCACTAGCCGCATGACCCTAAGCAAGTCATTCAGCCTATCTGAGGCTGTTCTATCATCTATAAAATGGGGATGATAATAGTACCAACCTCTCAGAGTTATTGTAAAGTTAAAATGAAATAACACATACAAAAGACTTTCCAAACCTGAAAGTACTATAGAAATGTTAACCCTTATTATCTCCTCTAAATAGTTGATCCACTATGATCCACTGCCCTCAAACAGATGAGCTGAAGAAGTATGTGCAGATTCATAGTAAAATTGTGCATTTATCTGAAGAGTACCAATTAAAGGATGATGGATAGAAATTTGTAGCATTGTGTCATTGGCACTGAATAAGATACTAGAAGGGATAGCCAATAGGATTGATGGCAGAGTCAAGGATCAGAATGTTCTCAGTGTTCTTAATAGCTAGCAATATTCGATGAAGTCAAAAGTCGTTCAATGAACAAGCCTATTATGATTAAATGCCAACAAGAAGAAACTCATTAGTATAGCAGCTGGGGGCTTCCCTCAACTCACAACTGGGTCCTTAAATTCATCATACTTTGTGGGTTCCCATCCACTCAAACCCACAGTTTGTGATTCCCCACCAGCATGTTTGCCCTTATTACTGGACCAAAAGAGGCAATTCAAATAAAAATAAAAGAATTTTATAAGTTGAATAGTAAGAAAAGTAGTGATAAAAGTGATAAAGAGCTCTGTAGAAAGCTGCTTGCTCATCAAATGTGTTACCTTGAGAGTGGAGATGGATGGACAAGCATCTGTCAGAGGTTTTATCTGAAGGATTCTTGCATCTGGTTGGGAAGTGGAGCTAAATGACCTCAAGAGCCTCTTTCATCTTCCAAATGTTCTAATTCTTCAATTAGCAAAACTCAAGCAAATAGGATCTTGATTTTGTGATTAGAAAGCACAGGATGATTAAAGCTTTTCGTAGTTGAACTGACTCAAAAAGTGGAGAGCTTTGAGGCCAAGTCACGATTGTTCAAAGCTTCAAAGTAAGCAAAGCAAGAAAGGGGAATGCAGAGTTCACAAGCCACCTAGAAACATTAATTAAGCAATATCCCAAAAAGTCAGTTAAAGGCTTGCTTGGAAGTAGAAAGAAGCAGTTAAAGTAAACTTAAGCAGTAATTAAAACAAAAATGATTTCAGCAAGTAAAAGGACGAAATGTCTATGTAAGTATTTTATTTCTTTAAACTGTGTTCTCTGAGTAAAAAAAAAAAAAACAATTGAAATGATTAGCATTTGTTCATTTTTTTAAAAAATAAAGAAAATGCTTAAGAAAAAACCCAGAATGTTTCTTTAATTTCTTTTTTTCTTTTAGTTATCCAAAGAGGAGGTGTAGTGTAGTGGGTAGAAAGCTGGTCTTGACATCTAGAATATCAGGATTTGAGTGCCTCCTTTGAAATAGACTAGGTGTGTGACTTTAAGCAAATCATTCATCTTTCGTGACGCTAAGGAGATCTAGAGGTTTTAGAAAGATCTAGATACTGACATTAATAGGGAGAAATTTCTTCACTGGGAGTTCTCTTGCAAATGAAATAAAAGATCCAATACCTATCTCATTCTTAGGATACAACTTTGTTATTGGACCAGAGGATGTAATTCAAATTTAAAAAATAAAAAAGAACCCATCATGTATCTGAATTCACCAAATTATTACTCTCCCCAATGATCCCTGAGCATACAAAATTAGATCCTAGGCACCACCTTGTGACATGTGTTTGAATTACAAGCCAAGTACCCATCAGTAAAAATAGTAGGTCTTGCTATAGAGTTAGATTTGCATTTCCACTCTTAATAACTTAATGAAAACTTTACAACTTAATCTTAAAGAAGTACATTTCCCACTTTTATTCCGAGAATTTCACCTTACTTCCAGGGTTTGTATTTCTTTGACCTTTGAATATCAGCAAGGCGGCCTTAGTTCATTTCTAGCATCTAAAGAGAGCCAAAGTATGGCCTCCTGATGTTGTGGGCCCCTCTGACTCTGTCACATCCTCTCTCATCACAAGGCTGAAGTAGACAGAGAAAAATTACAACCCCATAGGGGATCTGTACCCTCTGGTGCAAAATACCAAGATCTCTTTTTCTAATTAGAAAGAGATAATTTTCCATTTGGAAGATAAAGAAACAGAAAATATTTCTTCTTGAAAAAAAAAGTGTTTTCAAATTAAAATATTGTTATTTCAGTTTTTCTCTTAACAGTAAAGCTGCCCACAAATAATTAACATCACTCACAGATAAGATTTTGAATCATAGAATCTTCAAGTTGGAAAAGAACTCTGTGGCCATCAAATTCAAACTACACTATAGACACAGCTCAGTAGAGCGGATGAGGCACTAAACCTGAAACCAGGAACATTGAGTTCAGATCTCATCAAAGATGCTGAGGCTTGGGATGGCTCTGGGCAACTCACTTCACATTTTAGTGTCTTAGTCTCCCCTTCCATGACATCTCTGACAAGTGGTCCTGCAACTTCTGCTTATGAGGGGCAATCTACTACCTCTCGGTGCCTTCCTTTTCATTTTGGGATACCTCTAATTATTAGGAAGTTTTCCCTATCTTATACATATATTTCCTCTTTACCATTGTTCCTGAATCTGCTATTTGTGGCCAGAGAATGTCTAATCTTTCTTCTATATAACAGTTCTTCAGAGGTTAAAAGGCAGTTTCCATGGTCCCTCCTATCTCCACCAAGCCAGACATGCTCGATTCCTTCTGTTCATCTTCATATGACATGATCTCAAGGCCTTTCACTATCATGATTGAAACAGATAGCATCCCATTACAAGTATTAGTTTTGACTAGGCTTTAAGTAAGGCTAAGCAACTGGATCACCCAGTGGATAGAGTGCAAGGCTTAAAGTTAGGGACACTCATTTTCCTGAGTTCAAATCTGGCCTGAGACACTTGGCAGCTGTGTTTCCCTGGGCATGTTCATCCTTTTTGCCTTGGTTCCTCATCTATAAAATGCTATAAAAGGAAATGGCCAACCAATCGTCTTTGCCAAGAAAACCTCAAATGTGGACACAAAGAGTTAGGCACAATTGAAACAACTCAACAACAAATATAAACATTAGCTATTTTTATGAATGCATAATTATCACCACTCAGAAATTAATCATTTATCTGCTTTGTCAATTCAAAGAGAAACATGTTTGAGTATGTGTGGACATGTGAACATGCATGCATGTATATGTGTGTTTAAAAGCAGTTATACTCACCAAAGAAGACATATTAAGTAACATTTTTTTCTGATCACTTTATCTAATAAGTTTTTGTTCGCAGCATTATAGATTCAGAGATGGAAGGGAGACAATTTGCCCTGGATCATGCATCAAGGAAGTCAAATCACAGGTTTTAGATTCTAACTCTCTCTCTCTCCAGGTCTAGTACCTTTCCCTTTCCCCACCACATTGTCTTATATTCTTAAAAGAAAAAGTAGAATATTAAAATATTCTAATAATTCTAATTCTAAAAATTAATTCTAATGAAAATCTTAAAAGAAAGAGACAAGATCCCAGGTTCAAATCTGGCCTCAGATACTTTCTAGCTATGGGATCCTGGGCAAGTCACTTAACCCAAACTGCCTAGCTTTTATCACTCTTCTTCCTTGTAACCTATACTTACTATTGATTCTAAGATAGAAAGTAAAATTTAAAAAAAAAGTAATGGAAACATAAAGTCTACTATAGTACTTAGAAGGCCATTCTGTTTTTCACCTGAGAACAAATAGATAAAAAAGAGTTCCTTTTTTATTTGTAAGTCATCAACATGACTTATAGTAAGCCTTAAAGCTGGTAAAACCACTAAGGCTACCCCCCATCTAATAAACGGAAATCAACTCAAGGCCAAGCCACCCACACAATTCATAAACAGAGCCCAAACTAGATTAAAATATAATTGGGAAATGTTTAACAAATAAATAAAAATACTATACAACCTAGATAGTTATTTTGTGGTTTTCTCAGTTAAAATGAGGCCCAGAGGACAATCAAATGTGGTAGATTTTGCTACTAACAGCAATACAATGATTCAGGACAATTCTGAGGGATTTAAGACAAAGAATGCTATTCAACTCCACAGAAAGAACTATTGGAGTAGGAATGCAGGTGAAAACATATGCTTTATCACTTGTTTATTTGGGTATATATTTTGGTTTTATAAGATTATTCTCATTCAAAAATAAATAATATGGAAATATATTTATGTAATAATGCATGTATAACCCCAATATATATATATATATATTTTTTTTTTAAATGGGGCCCACAAAGATCCATTTCTATTTGATTTTGACATCACTGATTTACTCCATTCGTTTGTATATACCTACTATTTATTTACATGTTGCCTCCTCTTTTAGAATGTAAACTCCTTAAGAGCATTTTTTTGTATTCTCAACCAAATAGCCCAGTCCAGTGCTTCACATATAGTAAGAAGTTGATAAATATATAGTGATTGATTGTTATTGATATCATTGAGAGCAAGAAGATAGAAGTCGATCTGAGGCAAATAAAAGCCTAGTTTGAGACTTTATTCTCAACTAAAGTTGGAAATGAGAGGTAGGACAAGATGGGAGACAAGAAACATTGGGACTGAAGAGAGAGATCCATATGCCATCCATATAAAAGGGTAATGGATGAAACTGAGGGAATCAATGGGATTGCCAAAGTAGAATGCTTGGAAGGAAAAACAAGCATTAGACATAGGACCTTGGGGAAATCCTATAGAGAAAGGATGAGAAGAGAAAAAGACCTAGTGGAAAAAACAGGGCAATTGAGTGTAAAAAAGAGAAAGAGGATAGTATAGTCTCATGGAAACCAGTGGAGAAGATAGTAGACATCTTCTTTTCCTCTTTAGAGCAAGCCCTCAACCCTCTTCTTCATTTCTTCTGCCTGGGACTCTGTGTGTGACTTCCCTAGATCCCTTGCCATAAATCCTTTCTTCCTCACAGAGGTTCCATGCCTCATCTGACATCTGTACCTGATTGGACAGAGGATGCTTGCTCCCCATCTCTAATCCCCATCTTATAATAGATGCAGTTGATGTTCCATTCCCAATAAGTTCATTAAGCTTATTTTGTTTTGCCCTCCTTACCTCAGTCCATCTTTTCTTCCTTGGAATCTTAGATATTTTTGTTACTTTAGATTCCTCATTCCTTTGACTTGGTTTGGTCTTTTTGACTTGTGCTTGTAGGCACTTTGTGCTCACCTTGGCACTGCAGTGGCTCTTTTGTTCCCTTCTTCTGGAATCAGACACAAACATTTATCACTGTCCCACAATATTTATCATTCAATGGCAGGTTTCCATAGTCTAAAGCTTTTGGGTATGCATTAATATTACAGAAAATATATACACACATATTTTAACTCATAATACTGCAAAATCAAAAAAGATTAATATTGATTATTTGTACCTTAAGTACAAGAAATAAGAAAAGGGGAGGATCAAATGTTCTAATAAAATAAAAATAAAAGCTATAATAAAATACAAATTCAGGAATTCAACGTATTCCCCAAAACAGTGTCCACTTGTCTATGGACTTTTATCTCCAATGCAAAGACTTTGACACCAAGTCTCTGATTTATCTGAGAAAACTGGAGGTGAAATATGTAGAATTTGGTAAGTGCAGGGCATTTGAAAACAAGATTTTGCTTCCTTGAGTAGGGTAAGCACTCCCCTGAAAATTTCATTTCTTTATTGAAACCTTACTTTCATAGGCAGCACCAAGACAAATTTCAGTTAAATTCTTGAGTTATTATTACTACTTTAAAAAAATCAGCAGGGGTAGGTAAATGTCTGGATTACTGAGTAGTTTGAAAGTAAAAAATTATTCCCAAAAGTACTCACCCTTCCTCCTCCACCAAACTTTCCTAATTCTCCTACTTTTTTTCCCCTCTAGATCCAACATGAGGAGAAACTGCTCCTCTGAGCCATGCGATGTGTATTGGCGCACTGGCCCTTGGAGGCCCTGCACAGCAGCCTGTGGCAATGGGTTTCAATCCCGGAAAGTGGAATGTGTGCACCGAAAGAGTGGCCAACCGGTGGCGGTTCACCACTGTGGTTCTAGACAAAGGCCAGTGAGCTGGAAGCACTGCAATGTCACTTCCTGTGGTAGTATGTACCCATTTTAAGTACAATCCTCATTTGGGGAGCTTCAAAGCAAGGTGTAGTGAGCGTGGAGAGCACTGGACTAGTTGTTAAGTCATTCTGCATTTGAATCTTACTTGCTACTATATGGTTATTATGGTAGTTGGCTTTTTGGATTAAAGGTGATTTGAGTGACTTGTTAGAAGGTATTGCTTTTTCTCTATTAGGTATATCCAAGATAATGTATAATACACCTTAAAGCTACTTGAGCCTTCTCCTCTAAGGTTATCTTCCATCTGCTTTGTGTCTTTTATATCCACCTATTGATTTGTTTTCCCTCCATAAAACATAAGAGGACTATTTTGACTACAGGCCAGACTTCAAAGTCTTTGGAGAAAAAAATCCTCCAAAAAGAAAAATCCCCCAAGAAATGTCTTGTTTTGCTAGCATGACTATGATATTTGGTTTTGCTATCAGCAATGGCAAGATTTTCTGAAAACCAACTTTTCCAACCCTTCCAGGAAGGTGCTTCAGCTTTTAAAGAGACTGCTGCAAATGCCACCATAAATAACTGTTCTGTGCAGCAACCAAAGAAGTAATAATCTTTTTTTACCCAAATGAGTCTGGAATTCAGATCACTGAAAAGACAAAGTACTGACAAAGTTTTTACCAATGATCACTATGTCAATAATGGACTTATAACTAGAGACTTTATTATGTTTATTCTATGACTAGTTGAGCCTTCTCTTAGAAATACAAACTTTTAGAATTAGAGTTTTTAATTTCTGGTTAATTCATCGATTATGCATTTATTATTTAATAATAAAATATATTACTTAATGCATATAGGGGCACAAATAGGAATATATGGACAAGATTTGTGATTTCATTGACATAAGGAATTCTCATGTTAGGATACTGCCTCAGCCAATGGAGGTCCACACCTTCTCTGAAATGTATAGAGATTTGCCTAGAGCACTGAGATTTACCCAGGATCACAATCAGAATGTGTCAGAGGCAGATCTTGAAGGCGGATCTCTCTGAAATCAACTCCAGCATCTATTGTACTGCCTATCAAATATCTTTTTAGTTAGATTTATTTAATTAAATATATTATATTATATTTACTATATGTGTATATATTATATTCATATATAATAATAAATTATTTAACTTTATTAATTTTAAATAAGTTTATTTAATAACTTTTATTAATTAAATTACAATTAAAACATTGTTTATGAAAATAAATATTCCTAAAAATATATAAAACAATATTCACCAAAGTAAGAGACAATATGATAGAATAAAAGACCTATATTTAAGTTTTTCTCTGACACATACTAATTGTAATGACCCTAAGTAGGTCATTCAGCCTCTAGATTTCCTAGACAATTAATACTTAAATGAGTTATTGCCCATCTTCTTCCTTAAGGAGAGTTTCAACATTGATAATTCCTGATGCTGATGAAAACATAGGTCATGTCTCAAAATGAAATAAAATAGTTAATAAATCCAACTAATTAATCAATTATTATTGTTTCAGGAGAATGCAAGGACACAACTCACTATTGTACGTTTGTAAAGCATCTAAACTTGTGTTCAATAGATCTCTACAAACAAAGGTGTTGCCAGTCTTGTCAAGAAGCATAGCTCTGTGCAGAGTTCATGGTGCTGCTATGAAGAGGAAGGAGAAGTTCTTTGCATGTAGCTGGTTCCAAAGTATGTATTCAATGTAGGACTCCAAGCTTAAAAGCAAAATGGATGTTGANTTCTTTTCCTCTTTAGAGCAAGCCCTCAACCCTCTTCTTCATTTCTTCTGCCTGGGACTCTGTGTGTGACTTCCCTAGATCCCTTGCCATAAATCCTTTCTTCCTCACAGAGGTTCCATGCCTCATCTGACATCTGTACCTGATTGGACAGAGGATGCTTGCTCCCCATCTCTAATCCCCATCTTATAATAGATGCAGTTGATGTTCCATTCCCAATAAGTTCATTAAGCTTATTTTGTTTTGCCCTCCTTACCTCAGTCCATCTTTTCTTCCTTGGAATCTTAGATATTTTTGTTACTTTAGATTCCTCATTCCTTTGACTTGGTTTGGTCTTTTTGACTTGTGCTTGTAGGCACTTTGTGCTCACCTTGGCACTGCAGTGGCTCTTTTGTTCCCTTCTTCTGGAATCAGACACAAACATTTATCACTGTCCCACAATATTTATCATTCAATGGCAGGTTTCCATAGTCTAAAGCTTTTGGGTATGCATTAATATTACAGAAAATATATACACACATATTTTAACTCATAATACTGCAAAATCAAAAAAGATTAATATTGATTATTTGTACCTTAAGTACAAGAAATAAGAAAAGGGGAGGATCAAATGTTCTAATAAAATAAAAATAAAAGCTATAATAAAATACAAATTCAGGAATTCAACGTATTCCCCAAAACAGTGTCCACTTGTCTATGGACTTTTATCTCCAATGCAAAGACTTTGACACCAAGTCTCTGATTTATCTGAGAAAACTGGAGGTGAAATATGTAGAATTTGGTAAGTGCAGGGCATTTGAAAACAAGATTTTGCTTCCTTGAGTAGGGTAAGCACTCCCCTGAAAATTTCATTTCTTTATTGAAACCTTACTTTCATAGGCAGCACCAAGACAAATTTCAGTTAAATTCTTGAGTTATTATTACTACTTTAAAAAAATCAGCAGGAGTAGGTAAATGTCTGGATTACTGAGTAGTTTGAAAGTAAAAAATTATTCCCAAAAGTACTCACCCTTCCTCCTCCACCAAACTTTCCTAATTCTCCTACTTTTTTTCCCCTCTAGATCCAACATGAGGAGAAACTGCTCCTCTGAGCCATGCGATGTGTATTGGCGCACTGGCCCTTGGAGGCCCTGCACAGCAGCCTGTGGCAATGGGTTTCAATCCCGGAAAGTGGAATGTGTGCACCGAAAGAGTGGCCAACCGGTGGCGGTTCACCACTGTGGTTCTAGACAAAGGCCAGTGAGCTGGAAGCACTGCAATGTCACTTCCTGTGGTAGTATGTACCCATTTTAAGTACAATCCTCATTTGGGGAGCTTCAAAGCAAGGTGTAGTGAGCGTGGAGAGCACTGGACTAGTTGTTAAGTCATTCTGCATTTGAATCTTACTTGCTACTATATGGTTATTATGGTAGTTGGCTTTTTGGATTAAAGGTGATTTGAGTGACTTGTTAGAAGGTATTGCTTTTTCTCTATTAGGTATATCCAAGATAATGTATAATACACCTTAAAGCTACTTGAGCCTTCTCCTCTAAGGTTATCTTCCATCTGCTTTGTGTCTTTTATATCCACCTATTGATTTGTTTTCCCTCCATAAAACATAAGAGGACTATTTTGACTACAGGCCAGACTTCAAAGTCTTTGGAGAAAAAAATCCTCCAAAAAGAAAAATCCCCCAAGAAATGTCTTGTTTTGCTAGCATGACTATGATATTTGGTTTTGCTATCAGCAATGGCAAGATTTTCTGAAAACCAACTTTTCCAACCCTTCCAGGAAGGTGCTTCAGCTTTTAAAGAGACTGCTGCAAATGCCACCATAAATAACTGTTCTGTGCAGCAACCAAAGAAGTAATAATCTTTTTTTACCCAAATGAGTCTGGAATTCAGATCACTGAAAAGACAAAGTACTGACAAAGTTTTTACCAATGATCACTATGTCAATAATGGACTTATAACTAGAGACTTTATTATGTTTATTCTATGACTAGTTGAGCCTTCTCTTAGAAATACAAACTTTTAGAATTAGAGTTTTTAATTTCTGGTTAATTCATCGATTATGCATTTATTATTTAATAATAAAATATATTACTTAATGCATATAGGGGCACAAATAGGAATATATGGACAAGATTTGTGATTTCATTGACATAAGGAATTCTCATGTTAGGATACTGCCTCAGCCAATGGAGGTCCACACCTTCTCTGAAATGTATAGAGATTTGCCTAGAGCACTGAGATTTACCCAGGATCACAATCAGAATGTGTCAGAGGCAGATCTTGAAGGCGGATCTCTCTGAAATCAACTCCAGCATCTATTGTACTGCCTATCAAATATCTTTTTAGTTAGATTTATTTAATTAAATATATTATATTATATTTACTATATGTGTATATATTATATTCATATATAATAATAAATTATTTAACTTTATTAATTTTAAATAAGTTTATTTAATAACTTTTATTAATTAAATTACAATTAAAACATTGTTTATGAAAATAAATATTCCTAAAAATATATAAAACAATATTCACCAAAGTAAGAGACAATATGATAGAATAAAAGACCTATATTTAAGTTTTTCTCTGACACATACTAATTGTAATGACCCTAAGTAGGTCATTCAGCCTCTAGATTTCCTAGACAATTAATACTTAAATGAGTTATTGCCCATCTTCTTCCTTAAGGAGAGTTTCAACATTGATAATTCCTGATGCTGATGAAAACATAGGTCATGTCTCAAAATGAAATAAAATAGTTAATAAATCCAACTAATTAATCAATTATTATTGTTTCAGGAGAATGCAAGGACACAACTCACTATTGTACGTTTGTAAAGCATCTAAACTTGTGTTCAATAGATCTCTACAAACAAAGGTGTTGCCAGTCTTGTCAAGAAGCATAGCTCTGTGCAGAGTTCATGGTGCTGCTATGAAGAGGAAGGAGAAGTTCTTTGCATGTAGCTGGTTCCAAAGTATGTATTCAATGTAGGACTCCAAGCTTAAAAGCAAAATGGATGTTGATGCAGAAACACCACAGAATTTTATAGAGTGGAATTTCCCCCCCCCATAATTTTGGGGTTTGTTTCCCCTTGATCAACATTTCCACGGTGAACTTTTTAACACTTAACATTTTTTTATTGTTCCAAAATTTAAGATGCCATAGCACATAATCCATTGAACTGACTAGGCCCTTGTCACATGATTGTAATTGGAAAAACATTCTTATCACCAGTGCATCAAATACTGCTTACTTCCTGTGATTTGTAGGAAATTATAGTAGTTTAATGCATCCTGAAGACTTGGGAAGTGCAGCAACTGATGACTGTTTCTCAGCTTCGTATTTTTAGTGTTTCTTGGAATTTACAAGGTACTGAAACTTCAGATGCTCTGGCCAGTAAGCTGTTAAGGTGGTAGTTGTGTCATTGATTGTACTTTTCATAGCTGGCTTTAAGATTGAATTATGAAAAAGGGGCAAACTCTCAGGACAAGTTTTCTCAAGATTGGCTGGTGACTGGATACACAATGTGGAAGGGCATCTCTCATGCCTAACCAGTGTTTATGTACCAAATGGGAAAGAGCATTCTTGACAGTCTTGCCATTTTCCACTGCAGAAATCTGTATTTTTTTAATCAAAGGAGGCGTTGCTTGGCTTGGTTCCTATCTTCTTCCACTCAGATTAAAATATGATCAGAGGGAAGCTTTGCTTAGTCCTTTTCTACTGACTGAATTAGATGCGATGTTTCCCTTAGAAGAGCTGTGAATGACACTTTGGTAAGCACTATTCTCTTGCACATGACCAAATAGGAAATCTAAGTCTTATTCGGCCCAGTCTGTGTATCAGATATCATTCCTCAGTCTTTTATGTTCTTTCAATCTTGAAACAAATCAATAAGAAAGTGGTGTTCTAAATAGGGAGCTTAATAGTGAAGCTATTGATCATTTTCATACATTTTGAACTCCTCTCATTCAAAAAAGGAACTCATGCTTGCACATTATAAATTCTAAACCTAACATTGAAAGAGACTTCCTATATGTATCACCAGTTCTAAGACTGGCTGACCAAAAAAAAAAAAAAGGTGAGGGCTTGAGGGAAGCAAAGAAAGGTTTGAGAATTCAGTGTTCAGATGTCCCAGCAGTTTGAGTAAGGTGCCACAGCTGCTCTGTTTACATGCAACATTTTACCCACGTTGTAGAAATGATGAAACCTGAAGGGGAAGCACATCTCACCATTGCATTTTGGCTTTTGATTTCTTGGAGGACAGAAGTGGTCCATAGTTGGCACACTATAATTTGGAAAGCCACAGGTCTCCTAAGCCATCATTTTTAGCATCACTGAAACTGAGATGAGCACTACTGTATCCCAAGGGCTTAGAAGGCACCGCATTTGGTGGCTGTGAGGGACAACACTCCAGATAACAAGCTTTTTTTTTTTTTAATCAGTAATGGGTCTTGACTGTTGAAACAGGTTTTTAAATTAAAAAGACAAAGAACATTTGTAAGATAACTTTTGTATATATTTATTGTATGATTCTTAAAGTGCAATATTTTGTTTTGTACAGTGTGTAATAAAGATTATGGAACATATATTTTTCTTATTACCAAAAATTCATATTAAATTACTTTGTATTTGTATTTAAACTTCAAGAGTTAACATTAAGCATTTCTTGTTTTCTATTATACCCTCTGGGTTGGGTTGAGTATATTCTCGCAATAAGGAAGTTGTGTTTATTACCATCAAAAAGACATGCCTCTGTAGTGATTTTGCTACTGTTACCATAACAAAAAGTGTTCACCATATATTTGTCATGAAAATCGCTTCAGCAATTCAGAAATAAAATTGACTTTGGTTATTCAGCTGCACCATAATTTATGGAAATCATTTCTTTTTGTGGCTTTTCTTATGGCCTTTCCGTATGGGAATATCCAGGGAGGGGCCTAATCTTTGAATAAATCATATTGTGTGCCCCCAACTCTTCGCCTCCTCCATTCACTCAAACCATCCATCTTAAGCGAAATAGTATTAAAATGAATATCCAGGGCAATTGGGAAGTAGAAAAACATCACAGACAATATACAACCTGTGTTGGGGGTGGGACATATGGGTGGAATGAGGGCCCTGGTGACATGGAAGATGAGGAAAGTTAATGAACGGATTTTATATACATATATATATTTGTTTATTTTTATATATATACTTATTCATGTATGTAAGACTTAAGACACCTTTACCCCCATTTGGGTGAACCATCTTCCTCTGGCTAATTACATTCTAGAGTCATTATCTAATGTTGTGAGAGAAGAGGAAAAGAGAGAAAAATACTCCAATGACTATGGTCAGAGTAATGATCTAATGACCACATTTGCTGTGTCCTAGGGATGGCTCCATTACTGTCATTTTCTTTGTAACTGGGTATTTTCTGGCTCTATTATAACCACATGTTAAAGGATTGCTGTGCATAAAATCTGCTGTCACTCATTTTGGGAAGGCTCTGGTTTTGATACTAAACCCTATTCCCAATCGTATACTGAACATGGAAAGGATAAATACTATATTTTAGTATTTATACTTCATTGATGATTATCCAAACCATATGTGTACTCAAAACTAAATTGTTTTCTTTTTAAAAAAGGAAAAATGATTAATGTATTAAATTGAAAAGATCTAAAACCCTTAGAGTTGAGACATACTTCCTAACACCAAAACCTAAGTTTTCATGTTTATCTTATAATTTTTATAGAGACTCTTAGTGATATAGAAAAATACTCTTGCTATGGAGTAATAAGTAAAAAGAGACCTTAGAAATTATCTAATCCAAAAACAAACCAAAAACAACAAAAAAGAAATTAGTCCGACTTTTTTTATTTTATAAGTAAGGAAGTAAGACTCAAAAAGGAAAAGGGACCTGTTGAACACAATACTGAAAGTTAATTTTAAAAAAAGATAGCTGGATTAGAATCAATGTTCCCTGACTCCCCAGCTATTATTTCATTATGCAATGATATATGTATTCATTTCTGTAATATTTTACATAAATGATATCATTTCCAGAACTGTTTTTTTAAAACAACAAGGAACACCTATTGTGTTCGAGATAATAGTATCCAATTTGGGCATTATCCTCCATTCCCTTCTTTCACTGAAATATTTCCAGAAGGCACAAAAAATAATATTTTTGTGAAAGTAGCCACTGACATGCTTCCCACATCAGTAGATCTCTGATCTCATCCATATAAGTATTCCCTCTTTCAGTACAGATTGCAACCAGTCTCAACTTCTCATGTAATTCTTATGATTTTCATATATGAGATTAAAATGGTCTATACACACTAAACTTTACATTAATTATAAACATACATTAATGAAACCACACTGATAAAAGTAAAGTTGAAGGAATTTTGATTTTAAAAAAGGCATCTTTTCTGTTCTTTGACCTGTTAATAGTATCATTCAAAATAGGAAAAATATATTTGACTAGAAGTTTTTCATTTCTTTCTGGTTTATACAATCAGAATTTGTGTAGGAAAGAGATTTGACTAGTCACCTCATGTATATGTGTGTGTATATATGCATATATATAATACGTTATTTGACATTTTCCCCAAAATGAGATTTTTTTAGGGTAAGATGAAAGTAGAAGTCCTTTTTTTCTGAATTGGTATTATGTAGAAATGAAATTTTAAGTACCATTTGTAATTTCACAATAATGTGTACAAATTTAAATTCACATTCTTAAATTTATCATAACAATATAATAACAAAATTTCAGTCTAAGAAGTATGTGACTGGTTCATTTTAGGCCCCAAGTTGTAATAGGAAGCTAAAATTCACTTCATATTAAACATATTTATTCAGGCAAAAATATTTTCAGTAACTTTTATATCTCTGTAGGAAATTATGGAAATATTTTCTCATCTACTACCAGCTTCTTGCTACTCTACTAGCAGAATCCCTTTCCTTTTTCCTTTAAGCACATATTTTATTGCAAGACTGGAGGAAGAGGCAGAATGGGAGGGAGATGATGTATAGGCATAACCCCAGATTTTATGACTCTCTGAGTCTGTCATTAAGGCTATATATTATAGCTGGCTATTGTTGCCTCTTATGGGTGAACCTAGAAACTCTCATCAGTCCTACCAGAACATAATCTAACACCACCTTTCCAGATGCTCTGAAGACTTTAAGCAATTAGTCATTGTTGACATGTCTTTTATTTAATAATTCTTCACCATAATCATAGCCATAACAGTTGACATTTATATACCAGTCTTTAAGATTTACAGGGAAATCTCACAGCATTTTTTAAAATTTGAGCTTCATAAAAAGTCTTGTGTGTTAAATGTGACATATTATCCCCATTTTTATAGCTCTGGGAGGTACAGAGAGGCTCACACATTGTCACATGGCTAGTAGGAGTCATAGGCAGGATACAAATCCAGGTCTCCCCTTGATTCCAAGTTCCACACATTCAATGCCTCAATTCACATGCTTTGCTTTGTCTTCAGCAAACACTATCATGCAGACTTCTTTCACTGATCAGACTCCTATACTCCCTGTGAAATAGTTTTCTTATGCAACTTTTGAAATTCTGGAAGACAGAAGCTTATTCTTCACTTTATATTCAGGAGAGCATCCTGCTTGGGAACTCAAAGAAACCCTGGACTGTTGCTTTATGATCTTTGTGATGTACTTAGGAAAGTAGATAGAAAGAGCTTGGTGACTCAGTGGATAGAGACAAGAGTGCCTGAAGACTCTTGGTCCTGGTTCAAATATGTCCTATCTTGTGTGACCCTGGGCAAATCACCTAAACCCTATTGCCTAACCTTTACTGCTCTTCTGCCTTGAAGCTGATACTTAGCATCAGTTCTAAGGGCAAAACGTAGGAATTTTTTAAAAAAGAAAAGAAATTGTATATTAGGAAAACAGACATTATTAATCCCTGTCTTAAAGAGAAGAAAACAGGAAAGGACACCTCCATCACCCCAAGTCCAAATCATCTCTCCCTCAGCAGATTCCTCAGTCCATAGCCTGGATTTTACCTTTGCATCTGACTTAATATTCTTTCACTTAATGATTTATAGAATCCTACATTTAGATTGAGATCTTAGCATTCTACTATTGGCTCTAATCTTTATTTTATACTAACAGAGAGCCTTTCTGGAAGAAGTGAGAGATGGTGAAAAGAACTCTGGTTTGGAGGACAAATTCCACCAGTGACACTACCTATGTGACTTTGGGCAAAATGAGTAACCTCCTTTAACCTCAGTTTCATCATCTATAAAATAAGGAAGTTGGGCTACCTAGAGAGTATCTGAGATCCCTTCTATCTCTAGACCTATGACCTATCATCCCGTGCCCAAGGAGATTAAACATATTGTCCAAAATCTTATGGGTAGTTGTGACTTTCCCCTATAAGACTGTAAAACTGTTTGAAAGCAGGTTCCTGTATCCCTATCACCTAATACAAAATACATTAACATATCTTTTTAAAGGTTGAACTTGTGAATTCATTATCTAGGGAGCACTTAATTAGCATTTGCTCCATTAAATTAAATTACTGTGGAATAGGGATGGTGTTACCTAGTGCCTCACACTTTCACATTCCACAGAGGTGTTCCAAAGTTTCATCATGGAGTAAATGAGACCCCATTAGATTGTAGGCTCCTTGAAGACAAGGATTGTCTTTTTGTATCCCCCTGATATTTAGCACAGTGCCCAACATATAGTAGGCACTTAATATTGAGTGAAACTTCTGAATTCTCAGAGGCTATGAAGCAAAAAACAAACTCTAATAGGTCATACCAAAATGTACAAGCTTCTCAGTTGAAATACTAAAGTGGGTTTTGGGGATGGGATAGGATATTATTTAGGCCAGTATCAGAAGAGTAGCCTGGGTTTTGGGATAGGCCACCCAAGCACAGGGCTGGCAGAGCCAGACTGAGATGACACACAAACACACACTTAAATGATATAGAAAAGTTGTTTAATTTAACAAGGGAAAGGTAAAAGGTAATTGGATAACTTAAACTAAAGATTTCTATCTAAACCCCACAAGATCTAAATGTCCTGTTGTCAGCAGTCTTCGTGGATTTTTCCCTACACTGAGCTCACCTATCTAGAGACGCAGACCCTGATAGAAACATCCTACACTAACCCCAAACAACCCCCCTTTTGCTGTTAATGGAGGTTAAACAATTAGGCAGAAAAGGGTCCAAGAAGTGATTTTGAATCCAAAAGGATCCCAACCAAAGTCTCATAGACACATGGCTCAGCTGTACAGGATCACACAGGAAGCTCAATAGATGTTTCAATCAGGTATAACAGGGAAGCAGGTAGGATGGAGAAATCCAGATATTATCAAAGCCAGCAAAGGAAGGTGTCCAGTCTTCTCTTCAGGTAGAGAGAGAATGAATTCTTCAGCATAAACTAACTGACTCTCTCCAGTAGAATTCTAGAATTTCTTACTCTGCTTTCCCATGCCTTTGCCCTCTGCACATACACATAACTTTCCTTATAACACAGTGGACTGTGTTTCTGTCATTGAAAAGTCAGATTAAGTAATCTAGGAAAGACTGGCCACCATTAGGTTGACCACCAGTTAAGGTATTTGTTTGTCCATTGCTACTCATAAAGAATGCCTCCTCTAGTATAGAGGGATTGTTATCTGCTGTCCTGGAGAGATCCTTGAAATACAGTTGTATGATTTCCCAAACATTTTCTCACTTGATCCTTAGAACATCCTGTTGAGGTAGTTGGGGCTTATAATGTTTCCATTTTATAAATAAGGAAACTAAGACTCCAATATGTTAAATGACTTGCCCAACATCAAGTCATATGGCTCCTATGCAGTAAAGGTAGCACTAGAACCCAACGCTTGCCCATTATGCCCTATTTCATCTTGCCCTACTGAAGAGAGTGAGGGATTCATTGAACATTTCACCAGTGGCCTCTAGATTCTCATGTCAGAATTCTATGCATTAGGTTATGTTACTTTTCATCAATTACTATAGGAGAACAAATTTGCATGATGCTCTGGTAAAAATGAACCTTTCAAATTCAATTTCAAATGTAACTTTAAAATTATTTCAAAACCTGTATTGAAGATTCTCAGGTATTCAGGTATACTATAATGTCTTTATTCACTCCTTTTCCTTAAGATAACAAAAACAAAAACTGGGAGCAGTTCTATAGAAAGAGTACAGAGCAGAGTCTAAATTGCTCTAGTCAAGTGGGCTGAGGCTCCTTGGTAAGGAAGGGACAGCTGAAGCTATCCAAGGTAAAGCTAACGTGTGTTGATGTTAATTGTAATAGGCTCTTTTAGTGCCCTACTCTTAATGTTTCCTGATGTTAAGGATGTGATCCTGGTTCTTGGAGGCTATGCCAGCAGAAGGCAAGCTTTGGCAAGTGTCACCAAACTGGAAAAGCTATGAATGCAAGCCTATAAATGACATTTCTCTCTTCTAAGGACCAGCCTGGGTAAGTTCAGAAATGCTCATTAACAGAGGAATGGTTACTTATTGATTTTTTGGCCAAAGAAAGTTATGAAGAACTGTCTACTAAGGCATGGAGGGGTTATAATTAGCTTTGGTGAAAGGAGTATCTATTCTAATTTCAATCATAGACCTTTTGAAGTAATTTTATCAGCAGCAATATTAAACTCCTTTGATAGATTTAAATCTCCTTAAGTTAAAAAAAATCTAGATGGAACATTTTACTACTAATCTTCATAAAAACAATCTTCCATAATGATTTTTCTTTTTATCGCCAAATTAAAATGTCTTGAATCTCATAGGTCCATTGGCCTAGGAAATCCGGCATATCATAAAAGCCATTTAGTTGGAAATCTTATTAGTTGATGAAGTAAAGTCCTCCCCTGGTGGACTATTCTTGCGAAATAATTTGTGACCATGGAAATCAGTATTTTCAAATCTATATCCTGGAGGGGGAGAATAGCTAGCTGGGCATGTCTCCTGTTTCTTTCCTGTATAATGGAGAGAGTATAATGTTCTACCATCAAATGGTTCAGAGCTGTTAACAATAAGAGGGACAGGTTTGAAACTCTTTGTTGGGATTAATTCATGCTCTCTATAATGAGTTCTGAAAGTGGTCAAGTCTTCAAACTTCCCAGATGGACTGGAAAAATCATGGCCGGGCTTACTCATTACTGTCCTTCTGTGATAATTGTCCCATTGTCTGAAATCATCTTTCATGGTGCTTTTTCCTTGAAAGGGAAATTTAGTAATATGTGAATAAACTTGCTTTTTAGGAGCCCCTGTGGTCATTTGAGTTGGAATAGAATCTTGATGGCTTTTGCTACTTTGCTCCATGTGATCTGATGGGGGAACATACTGAGTTAACTTTCTAATCTTGGGCAATGGCATTTCCCATGAACGAAAATTATCCTGGAATTCCGTGTTTCCCCTGAATTGAGCATTTTTTGCCACCCTGGTGATTGCAGGTAGACAAATCTTTGCAGGTTCCCCATGGAGGCCTTGGTAAGCCTGGCGGTTGGTTGTTAAATCATCAAAGGGTTCATTGTTTGGCTTATAAACTTCTTTTGGTTTTATAAATTTGGGTCCTAGCTCATGAGGCCTATATGAAAAGAGATAGTTTGTAAAGGCTTCAAAGGGCTGAAATGTAGATTTCTCAGTAGGCAGTTGCTTTGCAGGTTCCCTTTTCTCAATCCTCCAAAGTCTGAAATCATCTTAAAGATAAGAAAGCCTTTCAGCATAAAATAAAAATTCAGAAACATTGATTCTTAAATAATTGTCCTATTAATGTCACCCTCTTCTTTCCCTGCCAATAAATCCTCCTATCTTTAGCAATCTGATCAACTTAGCTTTTATTCCCTGTAGCATATATTCATTTGGCAACTAATCACAAATTGTCTTATGGCATCACTTATTCTATTAAAATATTTTTCTCTTAAAGTATTTAACATTAAACAATCATGCATTCATGTTGTCTTCCCAACATAAGTTTGTGGAGGGTAACAGTAGTGTTATTGTACTTATTTGTATACTCCAGTGATTCCCAAAGTGGGCGCTGCCACCCCCTGGTGGGTGCTGCAGGGATCCAGGGGAGCGGTGATGGCCACACTTTTTTTTGAATTACATTCTATTCTGAGTTCAATAAATAGTTTCATAATTTCCAGGGGGCGCTAAGTAATATTTTTTCTGGAAAGGGGGCGATAGGCCAAAAAAAGTTTGGGAACCACCGGTATACTCCATAATGTCTACCTTTAAATATAGTAGTTACTCATTAAGTATTTACTGGGTGATCAATTACTATCCAATGTGTCTAGCAATTCATAGTTTCTTCAAACTATAGTACCAGAACTTGGGACTCACATTAAGAACAAGTCTTTTCTCTTAGCTGTATTTTTTCCTTCTCCAAGTTCCTTCTCCCCCTGCCCCCGAACTCCCAGACAGATGTCTATACTCAAAGTCAATTCTCATTGTTCCCTCCCTCCTATTCTGTGCTATCAGATTTGGGTACATGTGATTCTGTTTGTCTCACACTATTCAGTGTCCAGGATATTAAGGACTGATGCTTCCTATGTCTGGCTATTTATGGGGAGGAGATGCTGTCTAAGAGCTCCACCTAAGAAAGGAGTTTTAGGGAAGGATGGGCTAGGAGGTTGTGTGGAACCTTTGCCTTGATCCATGAAACAGGAAGGCATGGAGCTCAACAGAACCAGCTTTTAAGAAATTGAGTAAAAACCTTTGCTTTTTATTAAATGCATCAGAGAGAATGCATGTGTATATATGTTTAAGAGAGACAGAGACAGAGGACTAAGAGACAGAAGAGGAGGGAGGAGAAGAATTTAACTATATGGTGTCAAGAAAAATTGATGTTATTTATATAGATCCTGGAAAATTTAATGAAGAGAAAAATTACAAAAAGAGATACTAGAGTCACATTGTGAAGGACTTTAAATGCCAGAAGAGTTTTCATTTTATTCTAGAGGCAATAGGGAGCCACTGAATCTGTTTGAGTAGGAAACTGTCACATACTTATACATTAGGAATATCAATGTGGCAGCTATGTAGAGGATGGGTTGGAGAGGGAAAGGGCTGGATGTAGGGAGTACTTTTAGAAGAATAGTGCAGAAGTCCAGCTAGGAGGTGCAGTGGATAGAACTCTAGGACTAGAGTTAGGAAGACTTTTTCCTGAGTTCAAATCCGGCCTCAGACACTAGTTGTGTGATCCTTGGCAAGTCATTTAATCCCCTTTACCTCAGTTCCTCATCTATACAATGTGCTGGAGGAGGAATGGCAAACCATCCTTGTATCTTTGCCAAGAAAGCTCTAAATGAGGTCCTTAAAGAGTCAGACATAACTGAAAAATAACTTAACTGCAGTAGTCCAGACTAGAGGTGATTAGGGCATAAATTAAGGTCATTATACTGGGAGTGGAAAGAAGGGTACTAAAGAAAAAAGAATGACTTATTTTTTAACAAGTTGAATGTAAAAATGCTTGAACAGATAGAGATGTCCAGATGTGGGACTGGTACTCAAAAGAGAGATGAGGCCTAGATTTGTAAATCCAGTTTTCTCTACTTATTCTTTTAACTGCTCTTTGTACATCTTTCACTAATTCCTTCTTCTCTTATACTTTATACAAACCCTCATGACCAGTCTTCTTCTAACAGATCTTTCCATCTCCACTCCAACTCCCCTGTATGACATTCTTCACATGGCTTATTTTCCTCATGAACAGATGAACTTATGTTACTTCTTTGCTCAAAGCTTTTTCCAATGGCTCTCTGGTCTCACAAATAAAATCCAAGAACATTTGACTGGTATTAGAGGCCTTCTACAACATTTCTAAAATCTTTCTTCCTTCACTTTGCCCTCAGGCACTGCCTTCCAAGTTCTACCCTCTTTCTTCTTGCTTATTGTAAAAGCCTTCTAAATGAACTTCCTACTTGCATTCTCCCCTTTCTAAAATCCATCCACCATACAGATGCTCAAGCAATTTTCTTTACAAAGTGAAGATATGATTAGGTCACTCCCCTCCTCAAAAAAAATCTTTCAAAGCTCCCTGTTACTTCTAGGATCAAATATAAACTCCAAACTTAGCAACTAAAACTTTCCATGATATTGCACAACCTTCCCTTTCTAGACATTTCATTCTCCTACCTTCTCCACCATCTGTCATTCTCATCTAGAAACTAAAAAGCTTGATAAATCTAATTTACACAGCAAGATGCCTGGTTCTATCATATTAGTTTTGTTGTTCAGTTATATTAGAATCTTAATGACTCCATTTGGGATTTTCATGGTAAAGATTCTGGAATAATTTGTCATTTCCCTCTCCAACTCATTTTACAGATAAGGAAATTGTGGCAAAGAGGATTTGATGACTTGCTTGTGATTACACAGTCAGTAAGTGTCTGAGCCCAAATTTGAACTGAGTAAAATTAATCTTCTTCCTGACTCTAGGCCTGGTACTCTATCCCTTATATCACCTAGCTGCCCTATTATGTTATACCAATAGTATAATTATAAACTTCTTGAGGGCTAGATTTGTTTTTTTTTATCTCTATACCTTCCCCCTCCTACTTAAAGCAGTCCACTGTATGTATGATATAATATATGCAAAATGCTTTGAATACCTTAAAATGTCATATAGATGTAAATTGTTATTTTTGTTATAGCAAGAGAATTTGCTCACTAAGTATTTTTAATAAAGTGGGGCCCTGGGGTCTTTCATTCATTCCCAAGTCTGATTCTCAGTTTTTAAGTAAAAAAAAAATTTCACATCTAATTTCTCACCAAAAAGTAGACATTGGAGGTGTCATAATCCTTTTTCTCAATAATGTTCTCATGAACTTTCCCAGTTTTATAATACCTTCCCCTCCAATCACTATCACTGTCTTCCCTATCCAGCTATTGTTTCCTCACATCATTAACTTCTTGTTCTGACTTCTTTCAGCATCCAAGCATTCCTTTGTTACCTTTATTCTTAAAATCATTTCTTTGGCCCTCATCTTTTCAGCATCTTCTTGCCTCTAGACGATGGCTATTATTGTCTTTGCTTTCAATAAAATATTTAGATATAAATACTAGTCCCCTGAGAAGTGCTATTCTACTAACATTCAATCATTTTTCAGATTAGAAAACTGAGACTGAGAATTACCTAGATCAGGACTTCTTCTATAATGCAGTCCCATCACTTATGATCAAAGGAAGATAAGACATCCTCCAAGAATATTGTAAACTAAATTTAATGAGATACCATAGCCATTATTTTACTACTAAGGTACCATATTGGTGCAAATATAGACCACTTTCTTTTAATCAAATCTTATTTGTATAAAACCTTTTTGGCCTAAATGAATTATTTTTCATTGTATATGTTTCTAAATATTCATGCATACCCATATGTACACATACATATATGCATATCTCTACAAATATAGTCTGCCCAAATGCCTTTGAAAAGACATATGTTCACATATATTTATAAGTATAATCATAATCCCTCTTACAATATATGTATTATTATACATGCATATATATGCGTGTATGTATATATATGTATGCATATACATATACACAAACATATGTGTTTCTATATTTCCTTTCAGAGACATTTGGGAAGTTCATATTTGACCAAATAAAATGTATGAAAAGTATCTAAAAATCACTACATTAAAAGTAAGTACTGACTACATGTTACTCCTTTGGAAAATATGAGATGTTACCTTTATAGGTAGGAAGAGTATCCATCTTTCCTTCTTTAGGAAGACTTTTCTCCAGAGGCTTCATTGTTTTAGCAGGTTGTAATGGAAGCATTTTAAAATCCTGCTTATAGGTGCTTGCAAAATCAATTTCCTTCTTTTTTGGCTTGTATTCTTCTTGTACAGAAGCCATTTTTTTAATTATGCCATAGGAAAGGCATTCAGACCTGAAATATCATAACATGTGACATTCCATAAAGGATATTTATTTTTGACTTCACATAATGTGGGGACTGCGGGTGTCTGGGTTTTGAAACATGAAACAAAGCACAATTATAAGAAGTTCAGAGTTAAAAGGTAACATTTGTATCACACGTAGCACTTTTTCCTGGTCTCCACAATCTTTCAAAGATCATGAGCAGGGGCTTCACAGTCATCTCCCCTGGGTCTTGTGCTGCTTGATATATTTCTCAGAGTTGAAAATGAACAACTAAATCCTATCTATTTGGTGTAGACTTCCTCTGAATTTTAGCAATATGTTAAGTCCTGGAGGGGAGAAAGAAAATACAACATTCTCCCAACTATTTTTGAAAGACTTAAGTGTGGTACAATGGAACTTACATTATATTTATGTCCAATGGCTTGGACTCCTATCTTGCTTCTGTCCATTAGTAACTGTGTGTCCTAATGCATGTTAGCTTATCTCTTTGGGCCTTAGGGACCTTATCTGTAAAACGAGGGAATTAGGCTAGGTTTCTAAGTTCCCTTCCATTTCCAAATCTGTCATTCTGTGTCTTCCTGCAATGAAGGGAAGGCCATAAGGGGAGAGACAATATACTTGGGAACCATGAGAATTAGGTTCTAGTCCAGGTTCTTTCACTAAGTAGCTGGCCAAGTTGTTTAACTTTTCTAGATCTCAATTTCCTCATTTGTAAAATTAGGTTAGACTAGATGGCTTCTAATGCCTTTTCAGTTCCAACAATCCATGTCTCATTTCACTGATAAAATTGATGGACTTTCTCAAGTCTGCTGTTCAGTCATTTCAGTTGTGACCCCATTTGGGTTGTTTTGTGTTTTGTTTTGTTTTTTAGCAAAGATACTGGAGTGGTTTGGAATTTCCTTCTCTAGCTCATTTTACAGATGAGGAAATTAAGGCAAACATCTTTAAGTGACTTGCTCAGGATCTAGTAAGTGTCTGAACTCAGATATGAACTCAGGTCTTCCTGAATCCTGGCCTGGCATTCAATCCACTGCACTACTGAGTCTAGATATATCTATCTTCATAAAGGTATATATATATAAATAGAGAGCTTATTCCTACTAAAGCTATTCCTCTTCTATGGAAAGAAATTAAATTAGTTTGCATGTTAGATTAGACAATTTTTCTTTTTATCTTCTATTTTGCGGGGTATTTATCATAGGAATATAAATTTAGAACTGGAGGGGACATCAGGGTTCAACTTTTATAACGCTTGTATTTTTTTATAGATGAAGAAACAAAACCCCAGAAAAGTTAAATTGTCAGCAAGTATTTATTAAGTACCAACTGCCATGCATAGCATTATGCTAGGCAATAGGGGATTCAAAGACAGGAACAAAAACAGCACCTGATTTCAAGGAAGTGATAGTCCTAACTGATTTGTGATTTGGCCAAGATGACATAGATAATAAATGACAAAACAAGGTTCACAAACCCAGAGCCTTTGACAACAAATTCACCACATTTTCTACTAAATCATGATAGTGCCATGTCATAACTATCAGAAGATCACTTCCTACTACGATTAGCCAGATAAGAGGTCTACAAATAATGGAATAAAATCCTTTTTCTTACCTAGCTATGTGGTTCACTTACCTTTGTGTGCAAAATCATCAGCTTCCTGGGATTCAGTAGTCAAAGTTAGGTTGCCTGGCAGGGACCCAAGATTTCAGGGTCATAGTCTCTGAAAGATTGTGGTTTTATAACTGAAAACAAACTTTTGGGATAAGTTGATGCTTTCAGGTTGCTAACAACTGTTCACATATTTTCTGTACTTTATTCTTAAACTTTCAAAAATTTTACCCTGAATTGGAAAGCCATAGATATTCACTTGAAGGTAATTTTTCTCTGAACTTCAGTGACTATCTAAAAGAGCTGGATAAAATGAAGGAACAGTATATTCTCCACCACTGGTATACACAAATGGGTTTGGCTCTACCTGAATCAAAATAGAGCCAAGATGCTAGCAAAACAAATAAAAATGTAGTAGAACAACGTAAAAAATTAAAAAAAATTTGAAGAAAACTGATGTGTGGAAAAGTAAGAAAATAATCAGAGAAGATAAACCACTTGATATGCCAAATAAGCAGAGTGACCAAAAAATCTGCACCAAAATAGGAGCCTTGGGAAAACTACCTTTTTTTCCATCTACTTCTTTTTGCTCTCTTCTTTTCACTATTCCTCCTCTTAACTCTTTTTTAAATAATATTTTTCTGAATCTCTAAATTTAATGGTTTGGTTTCACCTTGGGAAGTCCCTACCTAGTTTAATGTAAAAGTGAATATGTCACTACCCACAAGGATGCTGATAGAAAAGATGGAAGTCAGGTCTGGCTTTCTCAAAAAGAAACTGATATAGCATGGGGGGAAACTGGCAGTTAGAGTAGAGGAGAAACAAATAGAAGAAGTAAAGCTAAAAGGAACTTCAGTTTTCTCACTCTCAAAAAGACATGGAGAGAAATAACAAAGGACCAAGGTGACCCAAAACCTATTTCAGGAGTAACAAAGAACTCCAATCCTCTCCAACTGTGAGAGGATATGGGGCACAGCTAATATGATTCCTTGTATTTGTATCTCAAACCACAACTTGCTCAAACCAATCTTAATTGCAGCAGAGAAATTCTGATAGGATGTGACATCATGGTGGTAAGAAGGCATTGTGGTTGGAACTGTCATTTAGCCCAAATGTTACGGAAAAGTTTGGAATAATATTTAATAAATATTTAATAAAGTCACTAGACTGTACATAACCTTATACTCAAGTGATACCACCACTAGGTATACTCCTTGGGGATGTCAATAACTGAAGAAAAATTCCCATATATGGAAAGAATATTGCAATAGCAAAAAAGTGGAAGGAAAGTGGGTGCCTGTTGATTGGGGGAGAACTGATAAAAATGTAAATTTAGAGTGTAATGCAAAATTAAGAGATGAACATAAAGAATTCAAAGGAATCTGAGGAGGTGAATATGATCTGATGCAAAGCAAAGTGTGCAAAATCAGAATAACCACAAGTCCATAAAAGATAACAGAAGTGAAAGACTTCAGAATGCTTATCAATGTAGCATCCAATTGTGACCAATGGTGACCACCTATGACCAAGATAACAAGAAGATTGAAGCATTCCTTATGCCACTTAGCAAAAGGATGGTAGATTATAATAATATTTAATAATAATAAATTATTAATGTGCAAAACAAACTATACTTTTTCAAACACAGTCAATGTGTTGATTTGCTTTGCTCAGTAGAACTTATTTGTTGCAAGAGATATGACCATTGGGTGGGAATAATCATAAGGAAGAGACAATAGTGTCATTGAAAGTAAAACACATTGATAAAAGACTTTTAAAGGCTAAAAATACCTTTACCTCCATTGCACAGTGCAATGTAAACTATTTGCTTAAATGCTATTATTCCTTACATTTTACTATCATCTGTTTGATGTTCATGCTGCAGAGATTTAATATTTTGTGAAGGAATAACATTTTCAAATTTGGTATATTTTTCCAAATATTCAGTTGTGGGGTAACTCAAATCTACATCTTCATAAATCCTTGTAGGCTTCCGAGGACAGCGATGGAGTCTGTGTAAACACAAATAAATGAATTGAAATGTGGTTTCAACTTTTAAAAATATTTTGCATATCAAGAAATTATTGTATTATATTTATGATGCTTTTTACTCCTAAGTCCCATATGAATTTAGGGATCTTTACTTAGGAGGTATTTCAATTCCTTTTCTGTTTACGTTATGGTAAATTGAGAGATGTTTATTAAAAACCAATCAATCATACCAGGATGGCCTTAGATTGCCTATACAATGAAAGAAAAACCTTGGGTATTGGTCTAAAATCCTGCCCCCTGCCAGGACTGGAATAAAACCTAGAAAATCAAGTAGGTGCCACTCCGGGAAAGGCAGGATCTTGGAGGAAGATAACTGTACTCTTTAAGAAAATGTCTGAAATATAGAATCATAGAATCTCAGAACTAGAATAGCTACCTATCCAGGCCATACATAAACAAGAATCCTCTCTACAATATGCCCCTTCAACAAAGGGCTTTTCCTTGAGGACTTCCAATTAGAGAAACCCACTACCTATCAACCAGCATTATCCTTTTGAATAGCTCTTAATTGCTAATTTAATTCAATAGGCATTTAAAATGTACCTTCTGTTTTTAGGACACTGTGATAGGGATAGAAAAAATGAAACTCTCCTTGACACCAAGGAAATAATATTTTTGGAAGATTAATTTTTCCTTATATGAAGCCAAAATTTTTCCTCTTTTCAGTTTTTTCCACCCTTTATTCCTAGTTCTTTCCATTGAAATAAAGAAGAATTCCATCTTCCCTATAGAAACTCTTCAAATGCTTGAAAATAGTTATTGTATCCCCATTCCCATATATTATCTTCTTCAGGCTAAATAGTACTAATTCCTTCAACCAATTTTCATTTGTCAATATGAATAAATAAATAAATGAATTAAAATTTGTCAATGTGAATAAATAAATAAAATTTGAAATTCTTTGTCATCCTACTTATTCTAGGCATTCTCCAGATTATCATTGTTCTTCCTAAAAAAGTGGTACCCAGAACTGAACAAAATATATGTGGTCTTGGACAAGGACAGATTAATGCAGGATGACCTCCTAGTCCTAGGCACATCCTTTTTCAATACAGCATAAGGTTACATTAGCTTTGTTGGATTTTCTTCCCCACAGTTACATTATTTTGAACTTTTAGTTCACTAAAACTCCCATTTTTTAAGACAAACTATCTAACCATGCCTTCCCTAACTTATATTTGTAAAATTTAATTAAAAAAAAATCTAATTGCAAGATTTTATAATTCTTCCTATATAAGGTGTGTATGTATAGTCTTCACTTGGCTTCCCTTAAGACTATGAAGCTGTATAAAGTATGGGTGTATGGTGCTAGCAAACCTTTAGTGTTAGAAAAGGCTTAGCATCACCCCTTTTCCTCCTATCCTCACTGCTCTGCTTAAAACTCATTTGCTATCGACTTTTTTCTCTATTTTCAAAAGATTGGTTATTGCTATTATTCCTTAGTTGTTTTTCAATTGTGTCCAACTTTTTCCTTTTTTCCCCTTTTTGGAGTTTTCTTGGCATAAATACTGGAATGGTTTCCCATTTTTTTCTCTAGTGCATTTTATACATGAGGAACTAAGGCAAACAGGGTTAAGTGACTTGTCCAAGATCACAACAGTTAGTGTCTGAGGCTGGAACCAATACACAAAAGTAATTCTAAAATGGAAGGTGAGGATTTAAAAAAAATAGCCTGTTTTAGAATTTTGCCAGGAATCAAAGTCAACCTCAGTGGCTCATAGTTTTCTGTCTCCATCCTCTGCTTTTTTGAAAGCTAGGACATTTGCCTCTTTCCAACTATATGATATCTTTCTCCTTCTTGATCACAACCACAACAACTCTTTAGACAACTCCTCTCCATTTTCCTTCTTCTCAGACCTTTTTTCTCTTGAATGTTTTCTTCTTATATGATATAAAATATTTGCATTTCCTGAGTTCAGAGAGAAGGCTGGACTCAACAGTTCCCCATGGGCATACTGACAAAAAGAGGTGTCATTTATGAAGGAAATTAGATAATCGCTAAATGAGCTACAAATATGAATGTGTATGTGAGGGAAGTGAGTTCCTAAGAGGATGAATCGATCAATAAGCATTTATTCAGCCAGACCTGCAGACAGGAATTCCTGAGTTCAAATCTGGCCACAGACACTTCCTTGCTGGGTGACCCTATGCAAGTTACTTAACCCCAATTGCTTAGCCCTTACCGCTCATCTGCCTTTGAACTAATACTTTGTGTCAATTCTAAGACAGAAGGTAAGGGTTTAAAAAAAAAAGCTTTTCTTCAGAGCCTCCTATATGCTAGGCACTTTTATTGAATGGGGCTATAATGAGAAAAGCCCCGGGAACTTTCTGAATGGAGAAATAATCAGTTGTATTTAAGGAATATCACTGACAGCTGTGTGGAGTAACTGACAGGAGATTGGAGAGAGGAATGACTAGCAGAAAAATCAATTAAGAGGTTATTGCTGTAGTTTAGGACCTCAGGTGAAATGTGATGAGAATCTGAAATAGGGTGTTGGCCAGGAGAAAGGAGATAAGGGATAGATTCTAGATCATGGACCTAGAATCCCAAAAACTTGTAAACTGATTAGATATGATGTATAAATATGAGAGTCAAGAGTCAAGAATGATTCAGAGGAGTGACTGAAAGATTGTGGTGCCTTTGGGAGAAAGGGAAATTAAGAGGAGGGATGGGGGTTAGGGGAAAGATAATAAATTCAATTTTAGACAATGTCGATTTTGTGATATCCCCTAGACATCCAGTTGGAAATGCCCAAAGGATATTAAGTGATTTGGGACTAGAGTTCAGGATGGAGTAGGACTGAATATATAAATATGTGAATCATTTGCAAAGAGATGATAATTGAGCCCTTGAGAATTAATGAGATCACCAAGAGAAAAGTCATTAGTTGGCTTAAAAAGGTATTCATCTATTATCTATATCTTAGGACTGAGATAAAAGAATTAGAGGGTATTTATCTTTGAAATAGGACAACTATATACTCATGTTTTAACATTTTAGTATTGTCACACCTAATATTTTGCTTGATTTTTCACAATAATATAATGAGGAAAATAGGGTAGAAATGATTGTCTTCATGGTATATATAGGAAAAATTGAAGCACAGGCTGATTTTCTCCATTTCATACCAAAAGTCAAAATCTGTGATTATAAATTCACATTTCTAGACTCTAAATTTAGTATACTTTCTACCACACCATGAATTCTCCAACATCATAGTGATGAAATGTTACTAACTTTGTTATTTCCAAGTGAAATTTTCTCCATTTAGCATAAAGTGATTGAAGTGACATGAGCTCATATTTTGCAGTATGAACATTTTCTTGCTAGCTTTCTGTTGATGGTACGGAATAGATGCCCAAGATTATGTCATCCATCCTTGCTAAAGGAACTTGACATAGATCCACTAGCAATGAGGCATATTGAAATCTAGAAATTTAGAAGTTTCTTATATTTATAAGAAAAAAGAAATGATTAAAGGTAAAGGAGACTGAAGATGAATAATAATAGTTCATATTAGATATGGAGTCATAAGACCTGGGTTTGAATACTTGTTCTGGCACCTTGTCACCTTGTAACCCTTTAGATAAGTCCCTTTAACTCTTTGGGTCTGTTTTCTCATCTAATGAGCTAGATAATCCCTGAAGACACTTATTAACTGTGTGATCCTGGACAAGTCAGTTAACCCTATTTGCCTCCATTTCTTCATCTGTTAAATGAGCTGGAGAAGAAAATGGACAAGCATTCCAGTATCTTTGCCAAGAAAATCCCCAAATAGGGTCACAAAGGATTGAACACAACTGAAATGATTGAATAACAAAATAACAAAATCCCTCCCAACTTTAAAATCTAATGGAGTTTTTTAAAGTTTAAAGTTGGAAGCAACATTAGAGATTATGTTGTCCAAGCTCCTAACTCCATTTTCTAGAAGGCAAAAGTGAGGCTCAGAAAAGAGAAGTCAATTATCTAAGGAAGAGTTCAGAAAGCCAAAAAAAAAAAAAAAAAAAAAAAAAAGGATGAAGGACAACGTGGTTTATAAGAAAGGTTTCTTTGTCACTGACCAATGCCATTATATATTATGGCATTGTAGTGTTAGAGGTGAATATTGATTTTTAAAGTAGTTTATAGGTAAAATTCAATGAACGAATATTTAGTGAATACATTCACTTAGCTCTAAGTTCAGTAGACATAGTAAACGCTTACGATATGTAAGGCTATACTAAATACTAGTGGATATATAGAGACAAATTAAAAAAAGATCTCTTCCCTCTTAAGAGCTTCTATACAAAGTATAAAAAGACATAGTTACCATTCCCAAAGAGCTTACAACCTAGTTGTTAAAAGAATGTCAGTGCAATATTGACAATGATTGTCTTTGCCCTCGAAGGAACTCTCTAGTGCAAGGCTGTTCCTGAATGCAAGAATCATTTCTGAGAGCACAAACTTGTTAAAGACATAATTAGATGGGAGCTGGAATGTTTGGAGGATAGGGACAGTTTCTTCACCCCTGTTTAAGTTTTCCCTGGGAGCTTTTTTCTTTATCCTATGAGGTATGACATTTTGCTCCTTTGTGTACAAGATACTAAGAATTTGCTCAATTTAACCCTTGTTATTTACATAATTTTTCTATTTTATTAAATGTTTTTATTGTGTTTGTGACTCTTACATATTCTGTGAATAGACATTCTCAGGGATTGGGCCATGATTTACATAACCAATTACCCAAAACATTACACACTGAACATGGCAAGTTCTCAAATAGACTTACAGAAATTCTAGTTACACATGCAAGAAAGAATAACCAATACTGGGCCACTTACAATGAGCATCAGATAAGTAAACTATTTCCCTGTAGGCCTCAGTGTCCTTCTCTGTAAATGTGTGTGTGTGTGTGTGTGTGTGTGTGTGTGTGTGTGTGTGTGTGTGTGTAGGGGGTTACTAGAAGATCTCTAAGGTACCGTTCAGCTCTAAAGTTCATGATATTATGAAATAAATGTTTTACTTGTCCCGTTGCTTAGTACTATTCCCTCCATTCAAGAAGTCCTTAATTAACATGTTTAATTAAGTATTACCCTCTTCTGTTTAGCTCCACACCAGTATTTACAGAGTGTGTAACTAAATTAGTTCATGATGTTTTGTGTTAGACCCTGGAGAATTTAGACATGAAAGATGAGTGGATTGAAGGCAATAGAAATTATAAACTATCCATAGTTGTCTCCCTACTCTCAGACTATAAAAGAATATTCAGATGTAGGAATGCCTGTGGTTTGGGGAATGTGTTAGAAATATGAAGAATTTGGAGATCAGTTGTGCAGGTGTGAATATATCTGTGAACATTAGTGAGAGACTGTGGCGAATGAGAGTTGAAAGACTGTAAAGAAGTACTGAGTTATTATAAATGTTTTGTGGGTGTGTCTGGCTGTGACTCCTTGACAGACTAGGAATGAATCTGGTTGTAGATCCCTGGAAGGCTGAGTTTGCTCCCATAGTAATATCTTGATTTAGGGAGTATGAGGATACTTTTACTTTAGGGTAGCAGGCAACATTCCCTCTAGCCTGTGCTGTTAGCTAGTAAGATTATATAGGCTCTGGCTTCTAGTTTTGAGTTCTTAGATTAGAATAGAATAATTTCAATATTCTGGGAACAATCATGGAAGAGGCCTATCAAATGTATTGTGCTTAAATGACACAATTCTGAATTCCTGATAGTCCCTAAATGAGAAAAGAAAAAGTAATCAGGATATAAATGGATCTAGAACCTGGAGAACAAACAAAATCATAACGCTGAGTCTACAACAGTTTGCTCTGAATAATATCTGTGCCACCTAAAAGAGGCAAAATATTTTCTCTATCTGAAAGGTATTTTCCAAACATTCTTTATTCTTTGGACATTCCCTGCATTTTTTTTCTGCAAATGAAGCACAATAATAATTTCTCTCATTCTGTTTCTCTAAAAAACAGATCACATTATGATACCCAGAATGAGTACTTCTTGTTGGACTACATAGTTGTGAATCCCTTTCAGTTTTGGAAGACTATAATTCTTAGATGACATAAAGATTGAATATATTTTTATAAGCATTTGGAAGTACTTTAAATTACAGAATTGATTCCCTACAGCAGTGAAGTCTGTATGTGGACTTAGAAAACCACGAGTTAACATGATCTATCTTGTATTAAACATTTCTTAACTATATTTTAATCTGCTATTCTGTGTGGATTTTTAAAATTATAGTTCTTAGAATGACCTCCAGGAATTGATGCAGTGTGAAAGGAGCAGAACCAGGAGAACATTGTACACAGAGACGGATACACTGTGGTAAAATTGAATGTAATGGACTACTCTACTAGCAACAATGCAATGATCTAGGACAACTATGAGGGACCTATGAGGAAGAATGCTATCCACATTCAGAGAAAGAACTGTGGGAGTAGAAACATAGAAGAAAAACAACTGCCTGATCACATGGGTGGATGGGGATATAATTAGAGATATTGACTCAAAATGAGCACCCTACCACAAATATAGATAATATGGAAATAGGTCTTGATCAGTGACACATGTAAAACCCAGTGGAATTGTGCGCGACTGTGGGAGGAGGTGGAAGGAGGGGAGGGATAGAACATGAAACCTATAACCATGGAAAAATGTTCTAAATTAATTAATTAAATAAACATTTTAAAATTAAAAAAAAAACTATAGTTCTACAAATTCCCCACTGATCTGTTTACTTTTCAGCAGTCATCTAGAGGATATAATTAGCTCAAAGTGAAGATATTTGTTGAATGGCATGGTAAGAAAGGTAACAACAAAATATTTCCCCATAAACCTGGGGTACACTCTCCCATAAAAAGCCCAGCATCATTAGGAAGAGAAGATATGCATAGATACTATGAGTAGAGCATCAGATATATAAGATAAATGAGCTTTAGGGTTTGCAAAGTGCTTTACAAATATCTTATTTTATCATCACAACAATCCTGGGAGAAAGGTGTTGTCATCTCCACTTTACCCATGGGGAAAATGAGGCCGATGGCCACATGACCAGGATTATACAGCTAAGTGTTTGAAGTGAACCCAGGTCTTCCTGACTCTTTTTCTATCTCTAATGCCATTTAGCTGACCAACAAATGGTTGTTGTTGTTTAGTCATTCTGTTGTGTTTGTCTCTCTGTGATCCAATGGACCATAGTACACCAGGTCCTTCTATCTTCCACTATTTCTCAAAATCTGTCCATGCTCATGTTTGTTGTTTCCACAAAACTATTGATCTATCTCAACTTCTGTTGTCCCCTTAATCCTTTTGCCTTCAATCTTTTCCAACATTAGGGTCTTTTCCAGTGACTCTTGTCTTCTCATTATGTGGTCTAAGTAGTTACACTTCAGCTTCAGTAATTGACCTTCCACTGAATTGTCTGAATTAATTTCTTTACGAATTGACTGATTTGATCTCCTTGCTGTCCAAGAGATTCTCAAAAGGGATTCTCAGATCTTCTCCAGCACCATAATTCAAAAGCATTGATTCTACAGCACTCGGCTTTCTTCATATAGTTCAACTCTCTTAGCCATATATTGCTATTTGAAAAGTTATAGCTTTGACCATATGGACCTTTAGGTCTAAACAAAAAGTTTTCCATTGAGTCCAGTTCAGACTCACACCATGCTGGGACAAGCAAGCTAAATTTAATTTAAAGAAATTAAAATAAACTCAGAAAAGTTCCAATGATGTTAAGTTTGAGCACTTGAGATGTTTAGGCTATTGGGCAAACCTCACCCTATGGCTGTGTGAGAAGGATCTCAGAAAGTTCTCTTGTACCACAATAGTGCAAGCAGTCTAGATTTGCTCCAAAGTTAACTCCTGGAAAAAATAATTAGTGTGGATGAGAATGATGATGTGCTTCCACTATAGTTATTTCTGTAGTCATGAGGAACTCTGTTTGCTAAGAAACCTCTCTGTGGCTTTAGGTGTATTGTAGGCACCAATATTTTAGGGATGTCAAGCATCTATATTATTCAATTATTTTTAACCCTTGTACTTCAGTGTATTGTCTCATAGGTGGAAGATTGGTAAAGGTGGGCAATGGGGGTCAAGTGACTTGCCCAGGGTCACACAGCTGGGAAGTGGCTGAGGCCGGGTTTGAACCTAGGACCTTCTGTCTCTAGGCCTGACTCTCACTCCACTGAGCTACCCAGCTGCCCCCTATATTATTCAATTTTTAATTAACCATTTTAGATTTTCTTGTAAACTTTTCCAAGTCCTTTTCACAGAAGAATGAATCAAATTTGTACCTAATTAGGTAGGAAACTTTCTACAAAACCTTCAGCCTAAATATTGCTTATCACAAGGGATTCTAATACCTTGTTGTCTACTTATAGATACTATTACTTCTCATCTCATCCTAGAAATTCCTTAAATTATTTGGCCTACAGTTCACACTTTGCCTCTATCAATAGCCTCCTAACTGATCTTCCTTTCTCAAGCCTTTTTCTCAGCCTACTCATCTTTAATAATAATCTTAGCTTTCTTTATGTCACTTCCCTATCTTGGGTTATGTACTCAGAAATGAGTGTCACCAACTAGAAATGGCTAAACAAGTTGTGGTATATGATTGTAATGGAATAATGTTTTGCAATAAGAAATGACAAGATGATCACAAAACCTAGAAAGACTTATATGAAGTGATGTAAAGTGAAGTGAGCAGAATCAGGAGAACATTAACTAGTAGTAATCAGCAGTAACAGTTACAGTAATAACAGGAAAACCAGGAGAACAGTAACCAAGAGTAACAGTAACTGTAATAATAATGAACCAGAAACAATAATAATGTATGATGATTAACTGTAAATGACAATTATTATCAATAAGGCAAAGATCCAGAACTCCAAGGGAGTCATGATGAAAAAGGATATCCACCACCATAGAAGGAATAGACAGAGTCTGAATGCAGACTAAAGCATGCCGTTCTTCACTTTATTTCCTCCATTAGTTTTTATCTTGTGTAAGCAATATGTCATTTCACAACATGATAAACATAGAAATATGTATTGTACAATAACATGTACAACCTATATTTTATATTACCTGCCTTCTTGGAAAGGGAAGAAAGATAGGAAAGAGAGAGAAAACATGGATTGCAAAATGTCAGAAAACAAACATTACAAATTGTACCAATATGTAAACTGGAAAAAAATAAAAATAATTATTTTTAAAAAGTGGGTCAGTGTTCCTTAAGAAATCATTTATAAGGTGCTCAAGACCATTCCTTTTACTTAGCAGCATTTCAGGAGACATGGTCATTTCACAGTTAAACATCTTGGTTTTCTCTGGAACTTGAAGGAGTGCAATTGTTTTTTTTTTTTTTTAATTCCCACATGATTCTGTCCTCTTACTCTGACCTCAAGAAAGTAGCAATAACTCTCATTTATGTGATGTTTTAAATGAATAAAAACCCTTTCTTCACAATATTCCTGTGAAGATGGAAGGACTTAAATGAAGGGGGAATAGTAGAGATCCACATCATATTCATTCAAATGAGCACTGAGTTCAAACTTATGAAACCTGAAACCATTGTTTTTCAAGGTTTCCAAAGTTAACTATTTCATTTTGATCTTCCCAACAAGCCCTAAGTGGCTTAAGTATTATTTACCCATATTTATAGATGTAGAAACTGATACTCAGAGATAAGCTGACTTGCTCAGGATCACACAGGCAGTCATTATCAGAAGCATTGGATCTTCTCAGTCCAGTATTAATCAAATTTCTATTCTTCTTGGAATCAGACAACCTAGTTTCACATCCAATAAGTCTAGTTCCAACATTTATGAAATAACTTATTTGAATTCTTACTATGATCATTTCTTATCATTTCTTCTAGCCTTGTTACTTCCTGGATACATCATTTGATTCTTCACTATCTCACTGCCCATAATCCAATCTATTGCCAATACCTAATGATTTCATCTTTGCAACATCTCTAGAATAGCCCCTTTTCTCCTCTAACACTGCCACCACTTTGGTGCAGGTCCTCACTAACTCACAGCTAGAATATTGCAGTAGCCTGCTGGTGGGTCTGCTAGTCTTCAGTCTGTCCTCCCCTCTAATCCTTTCTCCATTCTGCTCCCAAAATGATTTTCCTAAAGTACAAGTTAGATGTCATTTTCCTCCAGGATTCAAATGCAAAAAATTATTTGGCATTCAAAGACTTTCATGACCCCTACCCACTCAAATCTTTCTAGGCTTCTCATATCTTATTCCTGGACACATACCCTTCCATCTAGTGACACTGGCCTCCTTGAAGAAGGAAATCTTTTGTCTTTTGTCTCTAGGCAGTTTCATTATTGTTCCTCATGTCTGGAATGTTCTCTCCTCAGCTCTTTATGTCTTCCTTTAAGTTTCAAGTAAAAGCCCACTTTTACAAGAAGTTTTTCCTGATCTCTCTTAATTCTAGGACCTTTTTCCTATTTATTCTGTATATTCATTTTGTACATATATTTGCTTACTTATAATATCTTCCCCATTAGATTGTGAACTCCTTGAGGACAGGGACTGTCTTGTCTTTTTTTTTATCCCTAGCACTTAGCACAGTGCCTTGCATATGATAGACCCTTAATAAATGTTTATTGAATATTTATTAATTTCATTGTGCCTCCCAGGAACATAATCAATAGGACCAACACAGTCTATCTGAGTAAATTAATGAAATTATAGACCTAGTGTCTATTATATGCAGTGGAGCCATATCCTTTACCTCCCTTCTCCCCACCCCACAAACCCAGTTACACTGCAAAGTACAAACTACTTTTCTATTGCCTCTTTTGACCTCTTATTACCTGAGTTAGCCCAAATGTGATAGTGATGGCACATTATGACTTTGGATATATTACCTCTACAAGAGCTTTGTCTGTCTACACTAATAACAGGTTTTCCTTGATAATATAAGTAATTCTTCTTGGAAATAACTATCTTCAGTATTTTCTTTTCTTCTTTAGTTACAGAAAGTTATAAGATCCTAGTTCTAGATTGTAAGGAACGTCTAAGGTCATTTAGTTTATCATTCTGATTTTCTAGATGAAGGAGCTGGAACCCAAGAAAGAAGTAATTTGCCCAAAGTCACACAGGTAGTAAACATCCTAGGTGTGACTAGAATACTCTTGAGTCAGGGTCTTTTCCTCTCTCTTTCCCAATTGGGTATTGTCACCTCCATGGACTTGAAACTTTTGTAGCATAGTTCACACAGTAAGTGTTTATCACTAAATTCTAACACTTGGCCTACTCATCTTTGACCTTGTATTAATGCTTACTTGTGTGGATTTCTGGAAAGTGTTTGAGAAAAGATTTGAACCCAGGACCTCCCATCCCTAGGCCTGGCTCTCAATCCACCGAGCTATCGAACTACTCCCCTCTCTACTTATAGTATTAATATTTCTATTAACATCAAATTGGGCCAGAAATTCACTTTATGAAGGGGCAAAAGAGGAATAATTTTTATTTTTAAATTGTCAGGATCCAATATTTATGTATAACTCAAGAAATATCATCATCTACTTCTTGACATTGTTCTATATACTTCAGGCAATTTGGTTTTGAATAAGCTCGGAATATAAGAAATCTTGTTTGGAGCTATCTTCTGGGTCGCTTGCTTAAACTGATACAGGAAAAGGAAGGGCTAGCTATTTTAATGTTAAACAAGATGAAAAATTTTTGGGTGGTTTTATTTACTTTTCCAGTATTATTTCTGTTTCATACTCTGTGTGTTTTATTTCATGTTCATGAGTATGCTCTTGAACTTACACTGGTTCTCTTCAAATTTTTATTGATCCTTTGAAGTTTCTACTTTTCTAGTTCTGCCTTATCGATATACAACTTTGTTTCCTGTTTTTCTCCAATGTATCCTGTGCTGTGGTCCTCCAGGTCTTCTTATCATGCCATTGATATTCTATGTTCAATGATACCTCAAAACCTTTATGTTGTTTCTTTCATCTGGAAAAGTCTTCCTGATTTTCTGTGTAGCCAAATCCTACCTATTGTTGAAAAAGTCAGCTGAAGGCTACTTCCTTTATAAAGCATTAGCTGCCTACTTTGGCCTGCATTGATTGTCATCTTATCTTATAAAGCATTTAGAGTTAGTACTATTTAATTTTAGATCTGCAGTATCACATAGAATAGAGCTAGAAAGGAACTTAGAAATTTTCTAGTCCACACCCATATTTTACAGAGGAAGAAACTGAGGCTCATAAAGGTCAAGTGAATTATTGGTCAAGGTCACTTATAATATATAAATGAGGCTGATTAGCCCTGTATTTTTAACTGTAAGTTTGATATAACTTTTCTCTTCCTATCTAGACTATAAGTTCCTAGAAGTCAGGGACTATGTATGCTTGTATGCTTCCCAAGAATTACTATAGTTCTCAGAATATAAAATAAATCAAAGTTTGTTGACTGATTGAGTCTGCGTTATTTCTATGTGACAGAAAACATCAGGATAAAAAGTAGAAAACTTAGTTACTCTCCAGATGTTTAGCCAAACATATGGACATTTGGAATCATTCAGATACCTGGCACTTTGCAGAAAAAAATCTGGATGTTTAATTGACATTTAAATTTTTCAATAAGATATTCTGGTATCATGTCTGCATGACAACCTAGATTTGATTATCATCATTTCTTTATTTATGCTTCTGTTGCCTGTCACATAAAAACTCTTTTCTATGATATGTTCAAAATTTCTCAGGAAAATAACGCAACTTAATAAAATGAATTATAATGGCTTCGATCCAATCCCACTCGTCTAAATCAACTAAACATTAAATTCCTTCCATAGCTTTAGAAAATTTTTCAATTGCAACCACCATGCTATACTATAATTCAAATTGCAAGGATTATTATTTAAATACATTTTATTTCTAATTCTAATCTAAGTTTTGTTAATTTTCCTATAGTTGCTCTTACAAAACTGGTTCTGATAATGAGGGTGCATATAAGCTATGTTAGTGAGTTAGTCACTTCTACCAAAAAAAACCCCAAAACAACAACAAAAAAACCCCAATACTGGAGTATTCTTATATTTGAGGAAAATGTTTTCATGTTACTATATATCATAGTATGCATTATTATTTAATGTTATTTAATGAATTAGCTGTAGTTATTTAAGTAGCTTTCTATCTTCTTGAAATTTGATAAGCATAATTCCCACATCTTTAAATCACTGATTAAGTTAGACAGAGGCAAACTAGAATAAGTTATTACCTCAAACTAACTACACAGACATTTTTGGATATTTTATACAACATCTAGATCTACACATGAATCGTGTAACCAGTGTCCTACTTATACCGGACATGTTTAAATCAGAAATGGCAACACTTTAGGGCCTGCTCTTGTGTTATTTAGAATTTCTGGGATTCCATTTAGAGGTATTTTGGGGCTCATTTGAGCCTCAAGATATGTAGACATATGACAAACTTCCTGTGGACATGTGGGGGACACTGAAACTACATTTTCTGTGATCCAATGGGTTTCCGGTTTCTGACATGATGACGTCAAACAACGCGAACCAACGTAGAGCGTGACTTAAATTAGGGGTGGAACTTGGGCTCTCTCTCTTTTTTGTACAAAGCAGCCAAAGGGGATAGAAGGTATGGACTGGTGGGCAGTTTGAATAGATCTTAGCCAGGCACGTTGTCCGATTTTATTCTATCAAGATGGGCCTAAATAAAATATTAGTTTTCCTAATATCAGCCTTGATCATTTTTAATCGTTACACTCTGAAAAAATAAGCAAAACCAAAATAGCCTTTAGGTCTATGTGGCCCCCTACTAAATCACAGAGATCCTAGCAAATGGGGGAGGGGGGAAAGGTCAGAGAATGCTATGCATCATAGTTCTTAGACTGTCTATAAAACAATAACTTAATTGTAGGTACTGTGAATAATAGTTCAGTCCTTTTATGCTGATCAACAAATGAACCTATTACTTGTCAATTTTTGTATTCTTGGTACAAGACTTGAAACCAGATGACAAAAAGTAAAAGAATGATTATAGGTTCCCCTAGAAAATAGAAGTTAAGGGAATGATCACAGAATTAGTTTTAGTTTCTACCCAAAGTCAGAGAAGCATCATGTTAGGGGATACATTTCAAGACTCAAGATGAACACTTGTAAAAAGACCATAAAGATTAAAAGAGAGTAATGTGTTATCATCTTTGCAGAGAATAAGAAGGCAGAGAACATCTATTAAGAGCTCAATAGGGGTAGCTAGATGGTTCAGTGGACAGAGAGCTAGGACTAGAGCCAGGAAAATCCTGAGTTCAAATCTGGCCTCAGATACTTCCTAGCTATGTGAATGGGCAAGTCACATAACTCCAAATGCCTAGCCTTTACTGCTTTTCTGCCCTAGAACTAAGTTTTGATTCTAAGATGGAAAGTAAAGGTTTTAAAAAATGAATTTAATAAGAATCCTTAGATTAAAACATATAATTTTAATATATTAGTTTCGATGTAAAGATGGGTATAGAAAAGGATACAGAAAAATATATTGGAAGACATGACTCAGGAGCAAAAAATGAAATATGCCAGACTTGCATTCTACACAGAAGCCTTATAACTATATATTATTCAAGGAGCAAGTAGGGAGTTGCTAGATATTGAATCAGATTTTTAGAGTTGGAAGGTTTTAAAAGATATGGAGCCATCCAATCCACCCTATATCAATCAGAGCAAGTTAAATTGTACCTCTAAGGTAGCTGTTATGCCCTCAGCACACCCTTTGCTACTCCCAAGTCTTCTTTACTGCACGCTAAACATCTTTGAATATTTCAACCAATTCTAGATATGGTATGAATCCCTATTCTGACTGTGCTCTTCTCAATACATACAAATTAATTTATATTCTTAAAATTTGGTGCCCAGAATTAAACACAGTTTCTCAACTGTTAAATGAACTGGAGAAGGAAATGGCAAACTACTACAGTATCTTTGCAAAGAAAACCCCAAATGGGGTCAAAAGGAGTTGAATACAACTGAAATGACTGGACGACAAATCCTGTACCTTTCCCCTCCCTATATATGATCTTTTAAAGACCACTGACTAGTTCAGAAATCATATTTGCTAGTTCTTTTCAATTCCTCTAGGCCTTGTGACCTGGAATCATCAAAGGCACCTATGCGTTCTCTTATTTTCCTATTTATTTTGAGTACCAATTCTGTATTAGTCATTTTTGTTCCACATTTTCTAGTCCAGAGATTATTTTATTACAAAAAATAGAAGTACTTCATTGGATCCTATTTATTCTTTTAAAGAATCACAGAATTTTTAAGATGGAAAGGATTTCAATGGCCACTTGGACTAACCAATTCCTCTCAAATAGTCTGCACTAGAGCATGTACAAGTGGTCATCTAAGCTTCTCTCTGAAGACCTATCAGGTTAAATGCACTGTCTCCTAAGGAAGCGATTTCTACTTATTATAACTTTAATCTAGCAATTAAAGTTAGGAAGTTAGGATGTAAGGAAGTTATCTTTATAGCAACCTTTAATTTGCCTTTTCTAAACTTCCATGCATTGTTCCTCGTCTTCCCTATGAAACCAGTCATAGGCCTCTTTAACATGTCAGTCCTTCTAACACTTTAAGACAGCCATTCCCTTACATTTTTTCTTCTTAAAGCTAAACATCTCCAGTTCCTTCAACTGATCCTCATATAGTGTGGACTCAAGGTCCTTCACCATCCTATTTGCCCTCTTCTGGACACACTTCAGCTAACCAATATCCTAACTGTAGCATTTATAGTCAAACCCACTATTGCAGATGTGGTCTGAGCATAATAGATGATAGCAGAACTAATGCCTCTTTATTCCCAGAAGTACTGGTTCTTATTTTGGTTCAAATTCAGAGGGCCTGTTTTAGCTGCTATGTAACACTATTGATTCATATTGAACATGACTTCACTGAAACACAATTCTTTGATAGGCAAACTGCTTTCCAAGATGCCTTTCCTATTTTGTACTTGTGAAATTGATATTTTCAATTTGTATTTCAGTTCTTTAAATTTCCCCCATGCCACTTTGTGATATAATTTATTCCAATATTTTCTCTTTTCATTTCTCTCATTGCAATACACTTTTTTGCCCCTTGATTTTTTTATATCATCCTAAATAGCTTACTACTATACCCTCTGTCCATCTATACATTTAACTATTATGATAATGATAAAATTTTTAAGAATTATAAATATCTTTCCATGTAGGAAGACGAACAATTTAACTTTATTGAGTGCCTTAAATCTTTTCTCCATATTTATCTTTTTATGCTTCTGGATTTTGTATTTGGACATCAAATTTTCTGTTTAAGTCTGATCTTTTCTTCAGGAATTTTTGGAAACCTATTAAATGACCATTTTTCCCCATGAAAGAATTTAGCCAGTGTTGATAGGTAGGTGATTCTTGCCTTCCAGAATATCATGTTCCAAGCTTTCCAGTCCTTCAATGTAGAAGCTGCCAGATCCTGTGTAATCTTGATGAGGGTTCCATATTTGAATTGTTTTTGTCTGCTTGCAGTATTTTTCCTTGGCCTGGGAGATATTGAACTTGGTTATAATATTCCTGAAAGTTGTCTTTTGGAGATATATTATAGGAGGTGATCTATGGATTCTTTCAAATATTATTTTACCTGAATGTCAGAGTAATTATTTTTGATAATTTATTGTAATATGATGTCTAGATTTCTTTTTTTTAATCATAACTTTCAGCTAGTCTGATAACTCTTAAATTATCTCCCCTGGATCTATTTTCCATACCAGTCTTTTTTAATCAATGAGATATTTAATATTTTTTTATTTTTTTCATTTTGTTTTATTGTTTCTTGATATCTTGTGAAGTCATTAGCTTCTAATTGCCCAATTTTAATTTTTAAAGAGTGAATTTCTTCCATGATCTTTATCCTCCTTTTCCATTTGGTCCATTCTATTTTTCATGGAACTCTTTTCTTCATTGGATATTTTTGCCTCTTTTTCCAGTAAGTCAATTTTTTAAAAAGACCGAATTTCTTCCATGATCTTTTGATCCTCCTTTTCCATTTTCCATTCTACTTTTCATAGGACTCTTTTCTTCATAGGATTTTTGTGCCTCTTTTTCCAGTTGACTAATTTTGCTTATTAAGTTTTCTTTTTGCATTACTTTCATTTATTTTCCTCGTTTTTCTTTGACCTGTCATGTTTGATTTTTGAATTCCTTTTTTAGTTCTTCTAGAGTTTGAGACCAATTTCTGTTTCTTTGGAGTTCTTTTTGAGGTTTTGCATTGTGGTTGCTTGGATCTCACCATCTCATGTTGGTTATGACTTTGTTCTTTGTCCCCATATAAATTTTTGAGGGTTAAATGTTTTTTTCTGCTGTTTGCTCATTTTCACAGCTTTTTTTTTTTTTGCCTGTGGACTGGTAATTCTGAAAGCTGCTTGCTGATTCTGTCTCTTCTGATGACTAGCAAGGTTTTGCCTTGGGGTAGGTCTTTGGTGCAACCATGAAGGCTTGAAAGGGCCTAGTGCTATGGATTTCCAGGCCTCATTGTGAGCTGGTGCCAGGGCCTGAGACTTTAAGGGGTGGGTCTGAAGTGCTCTTTTGCTGGTGTAGCCTCCATCCTGGGATCCTGAAGTTAGCTTTGCATAATAAGGGGGTGGGGGTAAGTAAGTAAGCCAGCATTCCTGTGTGCAACTTTGATTCCAGTTACCATTATCCCATGAAAATCAACTCTTTCTGTCTACCTTTCCAAGTTTTAGTGTTTGTTTTTGAGTCCTGTCATTTTGAGATGGTTTTTAAAGACTAGTTTGGAAGGATTGTAAGAGCAGTTTAGCTTTCACTGCTACTTGGCTGCTCTCTTAACTCTGTCCCTCCCCCCATTCTATTTTTTTTTTATGGAACTCTTTCCTTCATTGGGTTTTTGTGCCTCTTTTTCTAGTTGACCAATTTTGCTTTTAAAGCTGTTCCTTTCTTTTTGCATTGCTTTCATTTCTTTTTCTCATTTTTCTTCTGCCTCTTCTGTTTTTTGAATTGCCTTTGGAGCTCTTCTAGCATTGGAGACCAATTCCCATTTTTCTTTGAAGTTTTGCATGTGGTTGTTTAGATCTTTCATCCCCTACTGACTATTCCTTGCTCTTTTTCTCTATAGAAATTTTCTGTGGTTAGGTGTTTCTTTTGCTGTTTGCTCATGTTCCTGTGGATTGGTAATTCTGAAAATTGATGATTCTGGTTCCTCTGCTGATGGCTTGCAGGAATCAGCACTGTGAGCTATTTTGCTTCACCACAGTCTCAAAATGGCTAATTGGGATCTATGCACTTTGGAGCCTCACTGTAGGCTGGTGTCAGTGCTTGAGACCCTCAAGGGGTGGGTGTGGAGTAATTGGCCCTGCACTATGGTGCAGTTTTACTTCTACTTCCCTTTTATTCTGTGAAAATTGACCCTCTCTGGCTACCTTTCAAGTTGTTTTCTGCAAGAGAGCCCCATCACTCCATCTTCTTGTTTTTGTGACTACTTTCATTTTGAGGCACTATTTTTAAGGTTGGTTTGGAAAAATTCTTGGAGTGGTTCCAGCATTTGCTGCTACTAAGCTGCCATCTGGGCTCTGTGCCCCTCTTAAATTCTTCTTAAGTTCAGTCCAATGTTCTAGACCAGTGATGGCACCCACTCTCTGTGGGCACACAGCCATCATTCCCCCACAACTCCCCCACCCCAAGTTTGTTACTAGAAAGGCAGAGGGACTCAGCCTCCTTTCCCTCTCTACGCCATGCCTGACAACATTTTTTCATATTACTCACCCTTCTGCCCAGCAGCTCAGTGGAAGAACACAGGGCTTGGTAAGGTGGAAAACACACAGGTGACAGAGCTGGAGGGGAGCAGAGTGCTTCGGTCACTCTCCTCCCGCTCTTCACCTGCACTGGGGACATTTTTCTCATTTCACACTCCCTTCTGCTCAGCAGCCCAATGGGAGTGCTTTTTCCCTCCCCTGTGTGGGCCAAGGGTGGGGGGCAGGGATGCCTGACATTGGTGGGGGGAGGGACATGGCATGCAGTCTCTGGAGGAGTGGGCACAGGACTCAGTCTGGGGGATGGTGTGGGGACAGGGCCTGGCAATCCATCTCTGAAAGATTTGCCATCACTGTTCTAGACTGTCATGAGCTTTTTGGATTTTGTCCTCCAGTGAGTTAGCCATACAGTTTTGTGTCATCTTTAAATGTAATAAAAATGCCATCTATACTTTTTTTCCCAAGTTATTGACTATATCAATTAGTGCAAGATCAAGAACAGATCCCTGAAACAATCTATTGTTAACTTCCTTTGAACTTATCATATAGATGTAGAGATACTGAATACAAAGAAATTATCTAATTAAACCTTCTTATTTTAGACATGTGAAAACTAAGAACCAGAGAATTTAAGTGATTTATCCAGATTAATTATAATAATGGTTATGAGTAGCATAACTTAAGATTGAAAGTAAAGTCTCATGAATTTCACTTTTTCCTGTTTCATAATGGTTATTTTTTGAGACTAGCCAATTGATCAGTCTGAGTTTTTCTGAAACATGCTCTCCCAAAATAAAGAGTGTGGGGAGCTATTAAGAGAAATTAGAATCTCAAGTAGATATTTTATCTGGACCCCCTGAAAAGATCAATACAGACCGGCAGAGCCATGTATTATCTTTCCTCCCTATCCAAATATGGGATGAGACAGGTGTGGGATATCTAAAATAAAAATCTCAGATTCCTCTTTTGATTCCTTTCATAATTCTCACCTTCCTTCAAAATGCATTAGTCTTATTGAAAAAAAAAAGCTTTGGGCTCTCAGCACTCCAGCAGAAGAGGGGCTAACTCTGTTCCCCTTTGCCTGAGAACACAGAAGGCTGGTAAGGCCAAGGCCGAACCCTTGGCAGGGCATTTTGCCCAGAATTAAAGTAAAATAATGAGGATCAAAAAATTGTTTAATACCATCAAGGCCGAGAAACTGACGGGGCTTTCCGACCTAATGGAGATGTCCCAGGCTCCACTTAAAGATTACACATGTAGTTGATAGTTTAGCATAGGTTTTTGTCTACCCCTGGAGGCTTCTAAGGCTTTTGTTTTGACTATAGTAAAAATCTTGCTCTCTGTAACTGCAGGAAACTTTCTTGGGCTTTTGGGGGAAAGGGATCTTTAATTTCCTTTATAATAAAGTGGCTACTTTAGTATTTCTTGAAGTACTATGAGCTAACAAGCCGTGCTTCCAATCTGTTTCATTCTTTGCATCCAACGACCACCCAGGCCACTCAGATTAGTCTCTGGTTATAGAGCAGGATCTCTATAAAAGAGTGCATGTCAGACTATATTCAACTTCTCTTCTATAATCACAAATGCTAAGGTTACTTTCCCACCAAGATTCCAAAGTTTCTTTCCAAGTTCCTCTTTGTTAAGAATCAGATGAAGAGGGGGCAGCTGGGTGGCTGGGTGGATTGAGAGCCAGGCCTAGAAATGGGAGGTTCTAGGTTCACATCTGGCCTCAGACATTTCCTAGCTGTGTGACCTTGGGCAAGTCACTTAACCCCCATTGCCTAGTATGAATGCCAATCAGTTCAAGATTTTTCCAACTATACACTAGCACTTACTGCTCTACTGCCTTAGAACCAGTATTGATTCTAAGATAGAAGGTAAGGGTTAAAAAAAAATCAGATGTAGAATATAAATTTATCCTTGATCTTTCTTCTAACTTTTCCAATGACAAAGAAATTATAATTATTATTAAAGGCAAGTCAGGAAATTATTAATTATTCTGATTTTGGCAGAGAGATAGTTTCATATTAAAGATTTGTCCTATAACTATTTGCTTCTTGTGACAAAAAATAATATTATCCCAATTCCCTCCCATGTCATTTTCCTTTTATAAGCAACATGACTTTCAAATGAAAATTGGACTCATTTACATTATCATTGATTATAAAATTAAGGTAATGTTTTGCTATCTTAGGTTTAGATAGTAGTTAAATCTTAATTATTTACATGTGGATTATCCTTTATTTATTTACCACACAGTTTGATCCTAGATTACTTTTAATCCTCACCATTCAGCCTGTTTTCCTTTCTTTCTGCTAGTTTATACAGATACACAAACATATATGTGTAGATATATGTAAATATTTATTTAGAATATAGCTAATTTCTAAGTCTAGACAGCCCTAGAATCCAATAGGAAAATAACATGACACAAATTAGGGTAAAATTTTCATAAATACATCACATTTGAAAAGCCAGTATAAGTGGTTGATGGATTATCCATTATTTCAGATTGTCCTTTACTCTGTTATTAGTATAGATCAGTGATTCCCAAAGTGGGCATCACTGCCCCCTGGTGGGTGCTGCAATGATCCATAAGAGCGGTGATAGCCACAGGTGCATTTGGGGGTGGTGAATAACTGTAAGGGGGTGGTGATAGTATGTGACAGGGGGTGCTAAGTAATATTTTTTCTGGAAAGGGGGCGGTAGGCCAAAAAAGTTTGGGAACCACTGGTAGAGATAATTGAAAGTTGACTACCTTGTAAATGTTCTTAATATGAAGAAATTTTCTAAATTTTCCTAAAATGCAGCACAGCAAGCAAAGTGGGATCTTGTATTTCTCTGCATCTTTCAGTCAATTGACTATGAAGTTATAGGCTAATGAAGAATATTATTCACAAAAGCCTATCTGATCTCTTCTAATTCCTTTATCAAAGATATACTGAATATATGTGATTATTCTCTTACATATTTATAGACAGAAAAGTAGGCATACCCATATGTATCAAGATATTCATAATAGCACTTCTTGTAAGAAAGTGGGGAATTGGGGAATACCTGAACAAATTGATATATACATTTAATGGAATATTATACTGAAATAAATAACAAGTCTCTGGGATACTCTACTGAATACTCTTACATGTTAACATTGAACAATTAATGATTACTTTTTTGTGTCCAAAAAGTACTATCATCTAGTCTCTCTCTTTCTGACTTTTCCACAAGAACAGTGTGAAGTATTCTATCAAATGCTTTCCCAAAACCTATGTAAACTGTATTATATTATTTGTTGTGTTCTACCAGTTGAGTTAGAGGCAGTTAGGTGTTTCAGTGGATAGAGTGCCAGGTCTAGAATCAGGAAAACTCAACTTCCTGAATTCAAATATGGCCTCAGACACTTACTAGTGGTGTGACCTTGCACAGTGGAGTATATGTTCTTGCATATGTTCTTGACTTGCTGAAGTAAATATTCATCAGATATACCAAAATATAAGTAAAATATTGCAAAAGGACTATATATTTTCATTTCAATTTACCACATGAAGATCTGATCATTCTTATAGAGTTCTTTTTAAAAAAATTTATTTGTTTGTTTATTTAATTATTTTGAATATTTTCTACTAGTCACATATTTCATGTTCTTTCCCTCTCCCCCAAACCTCCCTAACCCCTCTTAGCTGACGCACAATTCCACTGGGTTTTACATGTCTTATAGAGTTCTCATAGAGATTCAACTATACCTGAATATTGTAATAATCTCAATAAAGACAAACTTTAGTTAAAGTTTCCATAAGACTAGTGTATAGCATCATTGAGCTAATTATTAAGTGAATGGTAAGATTTAAGATATGAAAGGAGAAAAATGACAAAAGATTTATAATAGAAATCTCAGTTCCATCAATTACAATCCATTAAAGTCATTGTCACTGTTGCTATTAAAAAATTTAAATTATTTGAGTAATTAGACCTGTCAGAATTTTTTGTTATAAAGATTTTTTCCTAGTTTGTTGTTTCCATTCCGATTTTGGTTGCATTGTTTTTGTTTGTACAAAACCTTTTTAATTTAATATAATCAAAACTATTTATTTTACATTTTGTAATTTTTCTAACTCTTGCTTGGTTTTAAAATCTTTCCTTTCCCAGAGATCTGACAAGTATACTATTCTATGTTCACTTAATTTACTTAGTTTCCTTTATATTCAAATCATTCACCCATTCTGAATTTATCTTGGTGTAGGGTGTGAGATGTTGATCTAAACCTAATCTATCCCATATTGTTTTCCAATTTTCCTGGCAGTTTTTGTGGAATAGTGGATTTTTGAACCAAAAGTTGGGCTCTTTGGGTTTATCTTACACTGTCTTGCTGACATCACTTACCCCAAGTCTATTCCACTGATCCTCCCTTCTTAGCCAGTACCATATTGTTTTGATGACTGCTGCTTTATAGTATAGTTTAATATCTGGTACTGTTAGGCCATCTTCCTCCACCTTTTTTTTTTCATTATTTCCCTTGATATTCTTGATCTTTTGTTCTTCCAAATGAACTTCGTTATAGTTTTTTCCAATTCAGTAAAAAAGTTTTTTGGTAGTTTGATAGGTATGGTACTAAATAAGTAAAAATACCCAAAAGAGATCATAGATAAAAAGACTTGTACAAAAATATTTATAGCCACACTTTTTGTGGTAGCAAAAAACTGGAAAAGGAGGGTATGCCCTTCAATTGGGGAATGGCTGAACAAATTGTGGTATATGCTGGTGATGGAATACTATTGTGCTCAAAGGAATAATAAACTGGAGCAATTCCATGTGAACTGGAAAGACCTCCAGGAATTGATGCAGAGTGAAAGGAACAGAGCCAGAAGAACATTGTACACAGAGACTGATACACTGTGTAAAATAGAATGTAATGGACTTCTGTACTAGCAGCAATGCAATGATCCATAACAATTCTGTGGGATTTATGGAAAAGAATGCTACCCACATTCAGAGGAAGAACTGCAGGAGAGGAAACACAGAAGAAAAAAACTACTTGAACACATGGGTTGATGTGGACATGATTGGGGATGTAGACTTGAAAGGACCACACCAATGTAATTATCAATAATATGGAAATAAGTCTTCATAGATGACACATGTTAAAACCAGGGGAAGGGGGTGTAAGGGGGTGGAGGGGAAAGTAAGAACATGAATCATGTAATCATGGAAAATTTTTCTAAAAAATTAAAAAATTTAAAAAATAAGAAAGAATTTAAATTATAGAATGGACTACTTTTCAGAGCCTTGACTAGCAGACAGGAAACCATAGCTTTTTTCTCAGGGTGCTGCCCTCTCAAAATAGTGCACTGACATCTGTCCCTGTTCTTTTCAAAACTAGCCCCAAGAGTCCCACACTTTTACAAGAGTCGACCTTTTCCCACTGTCGGGTTCTATATCTGCCACCTCCCTCTATCCACTGTTGGATAGTACAATTGATTAAGAAGCAAGCAATTAAGAATAGAATGCTCTGTGAATCCAGGAAGATTAGAAGCAGTCATCTTCAGCAGATGAAACTATATTCTTAAGTACTGAAAAAACTGGCAGATATGATTCCCCATTGTGTGTTTTAAAAATTTGTACCCTGAGGACTTCATTTCTCAGCATTCTTTACTCTTCCTAGGGTTCCCTTGTCTTGTGCCCTGGCGTGGGTTTGTATATAAATTAGGTGAAACTCACACTGAGGGGACTTTTTTTTGGGTGGGCTTTGGTTTTGGCTCCAGCGTGATAGGCGACGGGGTCTCTGGCTCTTTGCTCTGCTCAGGCTGAAGTAAACTCTTTCTCACTTTGTTATTAAATCTTATAAAAATATTATACTAGGAGGCTTTTATCAGTGTGACATCACTTTACCAACACAGATGCAACCCTTTTTGATTTAGTAGTTGGTCTTCATGAATTGATAAGGCCCCTCCAAAAATTATTTAATGGCCCTTGGATCTCTGCAAACTAAGATATATTGGTACTTAAAACAGACCCTGTCTGCAACTGAATCCACATTTGAAGCCACTGAATCGAATGAGATCTGCTTATGTGATCTCCTGGCACAGCCTGCGAGAATACAATATTACCTCTATGCCAGGATGAGACATTAGAAGACTCTAGTGGAGGTGCGACAGAATATCTGTATTCAGGCTTTGGTAACTTTTGGGTGCCCTCTTGTGAAGGCTTGTTGCCTGGTAATGACCAAGGACTAGCATTTGAATTTAGTTTGTGTAAGAGGAGCATACTGAACTAGAAATGTGGCCAGCAGAATTGGATAGCTCACAACATTCACTATCAATGCTTCCTATAATTGGGAGGCAGTTAGTAAAACATGTACTTACCAGTTTCTGGGTTAAAGAATTGAATTCTATTATTTCAAGTATTTAATTAATGATAAAAAGTTATTTTAAAATTCACAAGTACCCAGGTGCATTAATTTATTTTTTGCATAAAGACTTTTGAGGAAATCAAATTTTTTCTTCCATTCTCATCTAAACCTTCTTTGTGATTCCATATTTAATACTCGTGAATAGTTGGAAACACACAGACAGTAAAAATGAACTTTAGAGGAAGATAAACGGACAAGCACATACCAAAAAAAAGATGAGAAAAGGCTGAGTATTTATTACATTTTTTGAAAAATGAAATATAACAATTTCCAGGAGAATATTTGATAACCTTGATTGGTGAAGCCTATAAAATCTTTGATCCCCTGCTATTTTTAACTTTTTTGGTGAGAACCAAGCATGTGAAAAAAAAAAAAAACAATGCTAAAATTTGGGCATTTTCCATTTGGAGGTAGTCATTACTTGGGAGTAGAAACAATAAACTGAATGGCTGTTTATAATAATATTTATTTAGTACATACTGATTAAAGTCCTAAGTAAATAGTGATGAGAAAGCAACTAGGAGACTGTGTTTGTTTGGTATAAGAGGTTGTTAGGTGGGACCTTGATATTTCCATAAACTGGGGGGAAATTAAAAAATAAAGAACAAACCTTGAAAAGGTAATTCCAGATAGACAACAGATGTAGCCCAAACTACGCATTTGAGTATTAACAAGATATACCCTTCTTATCTGAACCAAGGAAAGAGAGATGACCTTTCTTAGACTATCTGACTATTATTGGGCTACAGAAAAGGGAGAAAGCAAACCTTCAGTCAGGATAGTTCTTGGCAAAGTTTTCAAGAAATTCAGGAAGCAGAGAAAACCAAAAAAAGACCTCAAATTTCAATAGTGTTCCTAAAGAGGCAAGTAGGTATATATTTGGAAATTTAGAAACTAAGATCATAGACTTTGGCCTTTACTGGAATAGGAGTACTTGAAGATGTAGAAGGCTTAGAAAGGAGCAGAGGCTATGGCTCTATGGAACTAAAAACTACTGAAAAATACAGAAAATTGGGTAAGAGGTCTTGATCCATAAGAGACCTGTGTAGACCCTTGGGAAATTCAATTTAATAAGAATTTATTATGTGTTTTTTTTAAACCCTTAACTTCTGTGTATTGGCTCATAGGTGGAAGAGTGGTAAGATTATCTGGGCAATGGAGGTCAAGGGACTTGCCCAGGGTCACGCAGCTGGGAAGTGTCTGAGGCCAGATTTGAACCTAGGACCTCCCATCTCTAGGCCTGGCTCTCAATCCACTGAGATACCCAGCTGCCCCCAAGAATTTATTTTGTGAAAATAACCTCAAGAGCTAAAATTGTACTAGAGGGAGAGAAGAAAGTTGGATCTCTGGAAAAGAGTTGAAGGGTGAGGAAGTTCAAAAAGGTGTCAAGTCCCTTGACGTGTGTGTGTGTGTGTGTGTGTGTGCGCGCGCGCGCGCGTGAGGGCAGTATTCCTGGAATAGGAAATTTATAGGATGTCAGGATTCTGGAAACCAGAGCTTTGGAACAGGAGAGCTTAAGTATATGGGAGTCAGGAAGTAGAAAACGACTCCCAAGAATAAGAAAATTGAAGGTCACTGTGATACTGTAACTCAGAAAGGGTTAAGAGAACAGTTTCTGGAATATTATAATTGACAAGTATGAAGTTCAGAAGGAGGAGGTAATTTGAAAAACAAAGTTTCTGGAACATAAAGAATATGGGGACCAGGAAGAAGAGTTGTTGGTACAGGTAAACTGAAAGCTATAGAAGCCAAGGGAGAGGAAAATGGGCTGGAAACTTGAAACCTGACCCCAATAAGCTTCATCAAAGAAGTCTAGGACATCCCTGGAATAGGAAATGTAAAGGCTTAAGAAAAGGGGCTAAATCTCTGGAATAAGAATGCCAAAAGATATGGGACTCCTAATGGGTGTTGGGTACTTGGATTAGGAGAGCCAAAGGCTGTGGGGTTCAGGAGGGGAACTAATCCTAGGTCAGGAGAGCTTAAAGTTAGGGGAATCAGAAAGGTAAGGAGTCTTTGGAACTAGAGAGCTTCAGGAAGGGGAGGCCAGAAAGAGGTTCAGTCTCAGTAATAGGGGAAGCTTAAGGGGCTCAGAATGGGAGTTGGTTTTATGGAATAGTTCAGATGAAGGATGTGAGGCTCAGAAAGGGAGCTAGTTTCCTGGAGAAGAAGAGTTGAAAGGGATCAGAAAAGAAGGCTGAGTTCCTGGAATAGTGAGGAAGAAGGTGGGGCTTCGAGATGTAGGCTCAGGAAGGAGGTTGGTTTCTGGACTAAGAAAAAACTGATGGGTATGAAAGGGGGCTGGCAATCTGGAAAAGGAGAACAGAAGAATGTGGGGCTCAGGAAGGGGCTGACTCCCTGGAACAGGACAGCAGAAGATTCCAGGGTTAAGAAGCAGGGCTCTGCCCTCTTCCTGACCCTTGAGAGTTAGAGGGTGAACTTAAAGCGTATGGGGCTCATGGAGTGCATGGAGTCTTTGGAAAAAGAAACCTAAAGGCAGTAGGAAAAGGAGCTGAGTCCTTGGAATAAAGGGAAGAGGGGAGGCTGAAGGATATAAAATCAGGAAAAAGTCTCATCACTGCCTGGAACAGGGCTGGTGAAGGTAGTGGGGTCAGGAAAAAAAGAGGTGAGATCCTGGAAGGGGGGGGGTGACACCCTAGAATAGAGGGAGTTTAAGAAAGCGAGATAAGGAAATAGGAGGGGAGCGGTGAGACCCCGGAACAGGGAGCTGAAGGAAGGGTCAGGAAGGGGCTGCAATAAGGCAGGGCAGGAGCATGGAGGCAGGGTTCCAGCAGTTAGGATGCGCGCAGAAGAGTGAGAGGAAGCCGATTCCGAAGGATTGAAGAGGACGCCGTCGGACGATCCTGGGCAGCGGGAGAGAGGGGCCCGCACTCACCGCAGCTCGAAGCATCCCTTACCCGCAAGTGCAAATCTGGCAGAGACACTGGAGCTTCATTTTAGGTGCCGCAGATCTTCGCTAGTCAATCTCCAACTCACCAGAATCACTGCCGTAACCATGGCAACCCGGCGGCTGCCTAGTAACGACCTCAGCGTTCTACTGACCAGGAGGGCTTCCGGTGTCGTCACAGGGGGCGGGCAACTCAAAGGTCGCGTTCTTCGCCACACCCCTAACCCCGCCCCCACCCCTCCCACTCCTGCTTCCCCATCCTCGAGTTCCGGGTTTGGAACCACCTCCTCCGCGTCTTCTGCACGCGTGGTGCCGCTGCGCTGCTGGGCCCGATATCAGCTTCTTGGCTTTTTTTTTTGTCATTTTTTGTCATCTATAACTGAGTCAGTGGGTGAGTTGGGAAACCTTCGGGAGACAGGTGGGCAGGAGAATGGAACCACTCCAGGGTGACTGCCTCCGACGTTCTCCTTCCAGAGCGCTTAGAGATCAGATCGTCTTACCTCCTTTCCCCCCCCACCGGCGTCACTCGCTGGGGTCAGAGGTCGCGCACGCCCAGGTTTTGCGAGCTGTTGGGGCCAGGGGAACTCTGGGAAGTTTTGTGACTGTCAGCGGCGCGCTTTCTGCGGGTTTCTGGTTTAAACTCCCTCCTTCCCAGGCCCTCACTCATATCTCCCGGGTCACTCTCCTGTGGACTCCCCCAAATAAAAATACAGTCCAAAAGGGACCGGAGTCCGAACTGGAGTGGGCTTCGCAACCTTTGGCTCTGTGACCCTAATTCCGGGAAAGGGTCAGCGAGAAATTTTGGCCAGTCCCGGGTGTTAGCGCCCACTCAGGACATAAGGGTGATCGGAAAGGGAGCAGGATTTGGGGTCTCGGGGCCTTGCTTTGCCTCTAGCTCACTTTGAACAGATCATTAACCCTCTTTTTGTCTCAGTTTTCTCACTTGCAATGCGGACTCTAGATCAGGACTCTGTCTTTAAATTTATTTTGGGGGGTGGCGCGGGTGTGTCACGGACAAAAGTAATATTTTTAAGTGCACGAAATAAATATATATAGAATTACAAAGAAATATATTGAAAAGAAGTTAAGCCATATATATGAGTGCATGTTTATATACATACATGTATGCATATACGTTTTACGAATGTATTTACAGATGTGTACTTACACAGAAATCTGCGTAGATATATTTATATATGTGTGCATATATATACGCCAATACATGTATATTTGTATATTGGAGGAGATTGATGAAATAAGACTGGAAAGATATATGGTTATATTGTGGAAGACTTTGACTCAGCCACACAAAAAAGCGTTTTCACTTAGTGGGTAGACAGTAGTGAGTTATTGAAGATTATTTTGAACAGAGGAATTTGATCTAGCCACTAGATCAACAAACGTTTATAAAACGTTTAATTATGAGCCACATACTGCTAAGTGTTGGGGATACAAAGAAAGTTATTTATACATATGTTTATATATCTCTGAATAGGTGTCTGCATCTGTATATATATTTGTGTGTATAGAGAGTTCACTTGAACACCAGTTTGACAGATTCTGTGGAGATGGTCTCTTAAGCCAGTCAGCAAACCTTTAGGAAGAGTTTATATTCTGGGACTCTGAACTAAGCACTAGAGTTACAAAGAACAAGAGGAACATGGTCCTTGCCGCTGAATCTATCATACTATAATTGTAGACAACAGGTTTCAGAGACAAAAAAAAAAAAAAAGACCAAGAAATTTACAGTTCTAACTTGTTACTTTGCCATAACTCTTCTCTTTGTATTAAAGTCCACAACACACCAGGTTACTTCTTTCTTGCTGATAAGGACTTAGAGGAAGGTCCAGAGTAGTTGGATATAGTATTAGGTAGTTGACTTAAGAAATCAACAGTGTACTCCATAAACTTATGCTTGCCTTTTCAGTCTTTGTTGGCATTTTACAGGTTGTCCCAAAAAAAACTCACTTTAAAGCATTATTAGTAGTGCAGTTTTAAGCTTAAAAAAGTTTAAAGACTAAGACTTTTCAGATATCCCACATATTTAAATAACCCTGTCCTGCTATTAACTCACTGCATGTTACATGGGCAAGTTACTTAATGGGCCTCAATTGTTCATTGTAAAATGAAAAAGTTGGACTAGAGAGTTGTGGTCTTTCATGTTCATTGGGTCCAACCTTTCATTTCATTAATGAACAAAATTAGCCCCAGAGCAGTTAAGTGATTTGAAAGATGAACCAATTAAGATTTTAAGTTTTTTAAAGTAAAAGCTACAGATATGGATATACTTTTTTTTAGTTATTGAAAATGCTTGAAATCATTTTTGTGTTTCACATATGTGTGCATTTTAAAATCATGTTTTTCTTGTCTTTAATGACTCATGTTAAAGATTCCTGTAAATAGCTCTAGGTCATGATGAATCAGTTTCTAACTCTACTTACTGCTTTGTATGTTTAAAAGGAGGCAAGCTTGGTGTCACAGTAGATAGAGCTGGAGTTAGGAAGACTTGAATTCATATTCATTTTCAGACACCAGCTATGTGATTCTGGGCAAGTCTGGGCAAACCTCTCTTGCCTTCAGTTTCCTCATCTGTAAAAAGGGAATAGTCTCTGATTCCTGGTTATGAGGATAGAGTGAAATACGTTTTGTAAAGTGCTTTGCAGACCTTAAGTGTTCATATGTTTTGTCATTTTTTAGTTATTTCCAACTCTTCATGAACCCCACTTGGGGTTTTCTTGGCAAAGTTACTCAAATAGTTTGCCATTTCTTTCTCTAGTTCATTTTACAGATGAGGAACTAAGGCAAACTGTTAAGTATTTGCTTTGGGTCACACAGCCACTGTGTCTGAGATCAGATTTGAACTCAAGAAGATGTCTTCCTGACTCCAGGTCCCGCATTCTGTCTGCTGTGTCACCTAGTTTATGTAAATATTAGCAATTATTATTATGTGCAGTAAGCAATGTGCATAAGAATTAAATTCTCCATGCATGTTGTTTTGTCTATAACTGAAATGCAACATGAGGTAGTAGCTATAAATATATAAAACAAAATAAAGAAATATGAAAAGTTGCTTCCTGATTCATCTCTAAGAGATTAAGATTTAATTGACTGAAATGTCATCCCTGAATTTGCAGCAACCTGTTCATTTATTTACTAACTTTTGAAGAAATTAATTGATTTTAATAAAATTTTATTCCTTTTTGAGACTATAAAGATACACTGAAAGATAAATTTTAAAATCAGCAGCTGCATCCTGAAACCAAATCCCAGGCATTGTTTTCAAATACATGTAACTAAAGCATTAAGATTATATATGTGTAGAAAGTACAGAAATAAATGCCTTTCAAGGAAGAATTATGGTGATTGACCAATCTGTTCATAGACTGCTTAAAGGAAACAATGTTTTTGCCCTGCTTAGTTCTATTTAAACAAGTAATGATGAAGCAAATTTTTCCCCCTTTGTGGAGACTTCTGACCTATAGCAAAAATGAAGGGCCATGGGACAATAAGGTAGCACAATGGAGAGCATGCCAGGTCTGAAGTCATACAACCTTGGTTCAGATTTGGCTTTAGACACTTCCTAGCTTTGAGATCCTGGGCAAATATTATAATCCTGTTTGCCTAGCTCTTGATTCTGTCTTAGAGTTGTTACTAAGACAGAAGGTAAAGTTTTAAAAAGAAAGTGAAGAGCCAAAAGGAAACTTTTTTCCTGTTGAGAAATTATAAAATATTATAGCCATCTGCTTTTTAAAGAGGATAAAACCTTATTAAAAAGACCAAAGAATTTTTTAAAGTTCCATATTATGTCCAGTTTAAGGAAGAGAGAGACTTTAAGATCTGCTTTTTCTTAAGCTGGATAAAATTAAAGTGAAGGCTAAATTTTGCGTAGAACCTAAAGCTTATGTGTAGCCAGGGTCTAAAAGTGGGACTTAAATTTTGTAGAACCTCTAATGTATTCTTTGAGGTGAGAGCTAGATATAGGAATTGGGGAAGAAGAAATTGATATTTGTATGAAAAGAGACTAAGCCATTAAATACCCCATCAAAAGCCCTTTCCCTTAGGCTGAATTTTTAGCTTTATGAAAGTTGAACCAAACTTTTATGAACTCCTCATATTCAATTTTTATTTGTAACTTGTATTTCACTTTTATCATAAGTCTAATACTGCACTAATTTAAATTCTTCCATATCTGATTCAACTCTGGAGATGAACTGTTTTGGTATACATTTTATATTAAAGTGTCTAAAGTGGATGTTGTAGTTAACAATTTCCAATTGATTTATACAATTTATACAATCTGGCAGTCAAGCCTTTCTACTACTGGTCCTTCCTATCTCTCACTACTCCCCAACATGGAAATACCAATCCATCTAACTGGTCTTTAGTCCCAAAGTCCTTCAAATATAACATTTCAATATGGCTAACTATTATAGGATACCTTCTACAACCCCTGTTAACTCCAGTGCAAGGGTTGGCAACCTTTTTGGCAATGGATAGACACAAGTTGGGGATCTGCCCTGACTGGCAGGTCAGCAGGTGGAGCCATATATAGCTAGAGAACCATACATTGCCTACCCCTGCTCCAGTGCCTTCCCTTGGCTAATCATTTCCTTTTTATCCATATGTAGCTTGCATTGTATGTATTTGTTTACATGTTGTCTTCCCCATTATATTTTAAGCTCCTTGAGGGCATGGACTCATTTGCCTTTTTTTTTCTTTTTTTTTGGGGGGGGGGGTTCCCAACACTTAGCACAATGCCTGGCATATAGTAGGCTTTTTTCTCTTAAACCCTTACTTTCCACCTTACAGTCAATACTGTGTTTTGGTTCTAAGGCAGAAGAGAGATAAGGGCTAGGCATTTGGGGTTAAGTGACTTGCCCAGGGTCACACAGCTGGGAAGTATCTGAGGCCAAATTTGAACCTAGGACCCCTTGTCTCTAGGCCTGGCTCTCAATCCACTGAGCCACCTGGCTGCCCCCCCCCCCCCCCAGTAGGCTTTTAATAAATGTTTATTGATCAATTGAATAACCTTGCTAAATGCTTATTTTCTTTATTTAGAATATGCTTCTCTGTACACTAATTGTTTCTTTACCCCTGAGAGTATAGCAGAAGCTTTCCTTTTTCCAGGATGTATACTTCTTGCCCCACTCTCTGCTTCCCCTCCTTTTACCTCCTTTCTCTTAGAACACTAATTGTCTGTACCTGTGGTCTCCAAAGTGGTTCCTTTCTCATGGGCTAGACTTTGGTATGACCTCAGGGTACTTAAACAAGTGAGGGTTCTGAAGATAGATTGCATATCTACCTCAGCACAATTTCCCATTTGTTAGGTTATCTCCTGTTTACCTTTTATCTTTCCCTGCCCTGCCTCCACAGCTTTACTCCTCTGAGGGCTGTTTTGGGTGTATGAGCCCTAGTGGTAAACTCCTTGCAATGGATAGACACTAGTTGAAGGCAAAATTCTCCCTTGCCAAACACCTCATCCTCTCCCAGATTATCACCTGCTGCACATGCTTATTGGTAGGCTTCACACTCCTAGACTGAACTTCAGCTGCTTTTATTTCCCCTCCTTCATGTTTTTGATGAGACCAGTGAATCTCAAAGGATGAGCTGGTACCAATGGTAGGTGGTTATATGCATTTCAGATCTTATTGTGAAATTTCCCTCCACTCTTCTCCTACTCACTCCTTTTCTGAATTCCCAATTTCTGTTAAGGGGACCAGCATCCTTAAAGACACCTAAATTTGGAAGCTCAGCATCATCCTCACTGTCCCTGATCCTATATGTCTAGTCAGTTGCTGAGTCTTGTTCATTTTATTTCCACAGGATATCTCATGTTAATCAATGCTCTTTCTTTGTTAAGGTCCTCATTACTTCTCTCCTTGCCTCAAGTCTTTCTCCATACCACATTGATATTCTTAAATTATAGGTCTGAGCATATCATTCTCCTACCCAGTAAATTCTTGTGGCTCTCTATTAACTCTGGGCTCAATTAGTTCATTTTTATTTCATCTTTTTTTAGTTTAATTTTTATATCAGTTTTAGAATAAAAAGCATGTAACAATTTTATGATGTATAATAGTATGTAAATAAGTAAACATACATTTATTGTGAGTGCATACTTAAACATTTTACTGATTGAATGTGTGTGATAGTTAAATGTTTGTTAAAAGTTTACACATCGTTGGTCCATTCTTTGATACTTAATTGTACACTACCTTGCGTTTGTTACTTAACAGTTTCCTACAGGCTCCTGGAGAGGAGGGCACTATATTTTACAGAGCTCTTAATATTCTTCAGTAGAGAATTACTTATCAAATGAATGAATTCAGTCCAAGAATACAAATCCAACATTGTTTAGATCATTGAATTTACAAGTCATTAGAGAACAGTCAGTTCAGTTTTTAACAGATAAAAATATTTGAGGCAATTTTGAATGTTGATTCTAGTGATTTAACGTAACTTCTCAGATTTGTCATTTGCTATGTTTGTCTTGGAGGGAATACTGTGGTCACTCATCTATAAACCAGAAGTTGCCCATCTCAGTAATTCTTTGTGTTTCTGTGGCCTTTGGAATCCTGGCAGCTGATTTATGTTCCCTAAATAGCTGCAATGTTCTATTACATTAAATACAATCACATAATTTAATACATTAATATCACATTAAACTAACACTGAGCTTTGGTGTTGATTACTTTAACGTGTATTTGACAATCTTGTTAAATATCAACATTTTAATGTATTTCTTAACCTTGATCTTTAGCTCCATTTATATCATAATGCAGCTTAATTTTTTAACCACAGGGAGAAAAAGACACCATGGTGCTCAATAGTTTGGATAAGATGATTCAACTCCAGAAAAATACCAGTAACATCAGGAACATCTGCATATTGGCTCATGTAGACCATGGTAAGCATCACGTTTGAATTACATTTTTTTGAGTAATAAAAAGTGTATGACTAGGTAGGAGTGACTAATTCTTTTAGGCAGTTTATAGAGTCCTAATATATACTAATAAATTTCATCATTTTCCAGGATGTAAGAAAAACCTGTTGCATGGCAGTTTTATCAAGTCTAAGCTCTCTGACCTATTGTGGAGGTGGTTTAGCATGTCATAGAATCATTGCTTTACAATCTGAAGAGATCCTCCAAGCCATCTATGGTCTGTGACTAATTTCATAGGTGAAAAAACAGCTGCTGACATACTAAAGGAAGATGAGTCATAGATCATAGAGTCATAGAGAGAAATAACATCAAGAGGGGAATTTGAATGTAGGTCCTCTGACTCCAGAGCCAGTATTCTTTCTACTAAACTACTCTTATTTTCGCCCATTGGACCAGAGCCTGAGGTTTCTTGGAAAGTAATTGATTTGGTTTTTATATTATACAGAGAAAATTTTCAGTATTTTATAATGATAACATAATTAGTTATTTTAATATCCTGTTTTCTTTTTTTTTGCTTCTGTACAGACATCTTTATAGGCAAAAGTACTTAATAATGCATTTTTCTGGGTATATCAGAAATTATTCCTCCCTTAGATAAGGTTTAAGACACAGTTGAAAGATAACATTTTGCTTTACTAATTCCCCCAAACCATCTCTAAGTCTAAATGATTTGGCTATCTTTGTAGTTGGAGTGAGTGTCTACACACTGATAAAAATTTTAGATCTTTTTATTGATGTTACCTATTTCTGGACTGTCACCTTGTTCTTTTTTTGGTCAGGGTTTGTTATTTGTAGCTCTAGTGAGAAGAAAGTAATGATCATAATAGTCTAGATCAAGGAATATTTGAGAGGAGAGAAAGGAACCCTGACAGTTCACATTTCTATAGCACATTACATGATAAAGCTCTTTCCAAATGTGGAAATTGATGCTCTTAGAGTTAAAGTAATTTCCCCAAGTATGCACAGCTAATCACCAGCAGAACTGGGACACAACCCCAGGGCTTCTGATTTCTAAGACCAATATTCTTTTCACTATTTCACTTTGGAGAATGTGTCAGCCTAGTGTGAGTTACTTATCTGCATTCTTCTCAGAATATTGATAAACTATGCACAGGGTTCTTTCTGCCTTAGGATGATCTTTTAAAGGTTCATAGCTTGATTGGGCTTTTAGATAATAGTGATGGGGATGATGATGATGGTGGTGGTAGTGGCAGCAGCACTTTAAGGTTTTCAAAGCAATTTACAGATATTGTCTCCTCTAATTCTTACGACAACCCTGTGAAGTGAGTATTGTTATTATCTCCCATTTTACAAGTAAAGGAAACTAAGATTGTGAGAGAGGTTAAGTGACTCAGGGTCACAAGTTTGTAGGCAGTCTTCTAACTCATATCTTTTTGTCTCCAAGGCCAGCACTCTCTTATTACTACCTAGGCTCTAGATAATTTATTTTAAGTGCTAGATTTCAGTCTAGCTTCACTTTCCAGTAACGACTATGGTATCTTTCCTAAGCTACATCCAGTGGTTAAGTACTCAGCCAAAGGTAAATTCTCATCTCTTACAATTTTACTCCTTTTTTAAGAATAAATTCAATTTAATTTTTTTTATTCATAGGGAAAACCACACTTGCAGACTGCCTTATATCTAGTAATGGAATCATCTCTAGTCGCCTAGCTGGGAAGGTAAGATATTCTTTTATCATAGACACACGTTCATCAAGTTTCTACAGCTCAGTTCAGCAAGTATTTATTGAGTATTTTTCATATGCTCAGCACTCTGAAGGTTTGAAAAATGTCTAAAGCATGGTTCCTGCTCAAAAGAAGTTAAGGTCTAGTTCAGGAGATAGGCTGATTTACCCAAAAGACAATTCAATTTTAATATGAGGGGGAATTTGACTTAAATATAAAAATGAATTGCACAGTGAATTGTTACCACAAGAATGGGGAATGATTTAATGATTAATTGAAAAATTACATTGGTTCTTAAAGGATAGGCCTTGTATTGTTGGGATGTTGGAGATGCTTTGAATGTGATGTATTTGAGAACAACATCTTTCTGAGAACAGAGTTTTTTGGGGGAAGTTTCTTAGGTTAGTATTATGGGACCCTTATTGAAAGAGGGCCTTGAAAGCTAGTTTGAAGAATTTAGACTTCATCCTGAGTATAATGGGGAACAGTTAAAGCTTTCGAACAGAAAAATAACAGAATGAAAATAATGTTGATTGATCTAAGACAAAATGCATACGAATAGAAAGAAGCCTATTTGAATTTTTAGTATTCAGGGCATGAAATAATGAGGACTATGGTAGTTAGGGAGCAGTAGTAATGGAAAGGAAGGGGTAAATACAAGAGTTATTTTTAAAGAGGGAATCATTTTGGTACCTGCCCTTTAAGGACTTTGTGACAGGTCATTAGGGAGACATGATTTGGTAACTGATTGAATGTTGAAAGGCCAAAAGGAAAAGGGAAGAAATAAAAGGGTGTAAATATTTGGGTTCTGGGGAACTCAGAAGAGTGGGGCCAATAAGAGAAATATTGAGCTTGAGGAAGAATTTGATGAATTAGTTTTTGCAAAATTTAAGTAGGAATGATAAACCTTCAAGTGAAATTATCTAGTTGCAATTGATCATTATAGGGTTGAAGTTCGTGATACAGGAAAAACCCATAATAGAAGATTCATCGTTCTCAGTTTTGAGTATTTGTTATTTTCCTTTCTATTGCTCTTTTCCATTGGTGATTTTACTCTGAACCTGTTGGGCTAAAGGAATGAATATATATATATATATATATATATATATATTTATATATATATATATATATATGTATATGTATATATGTATATATATATAATCCTAATATTATTATTATATGTAAAACCCTTACCTTGTGTTTTAGAATTGATACTAAGTATCAGTTCTAAGGCAGAAGAGGGGTAAGGTCTAGGCCAGGGGTCGGCAACGTATGGCTCTCGAGCCATATCTGGCTCTTTGGAGGGCCAGATATGGCTCTTTCTGCAGGAGCCATAAAGTCAATTTTTTTCAGGCGCTGTTACAGGAGCGCGCACTGTGAGCACTGTACGGCTCTCACGAAATCACATTTTAAAATATGTGGCGTTCATGGCTCTCACAGCCAAAAAGGTTGCCGACCCCTGGTCTAGGCAGTTGGGGTTAAATGACTTGCCTAGAGTTATATGGCTAGGAAGTGTGTGGTTTCCCATCTCCTGATCTGGCTCTCTTTCTGAGAGCTGATTCACCTAGCTTCCCCCTGCAGGAATATTTATAAAGAATTATGAATAATATTGAATTCCACTACTTTCAGAAGAGTCTAGAATTTATCCTCATAATGACAAGAACCTTCTGTTTGGCTTTGAAAATATTATAGAGCTGATAGTTAAAGGCATAAAAATAGGTCAGTTCTCTGAGAAATGAAATATGAAAAAAGAAGGGTAGAGGATCAAGGATTTGAGCCCTAGAGATTATCTCTATTAAGAGTTTTTAGAGTGGTCAAAAGAAGAGAGGCTATGGGAGTCTAAGTAGTGAAAATAGAATCCCTCTAGGCACTCTTCTTTGCTATTGAATCTAGCAGAATCACATTCAAAAGAGATATTTATCATAGTCAACAATTGAATAGTACTAAATGTTTGTAAAGCCAGATGTAATATTTCTCTAATCAAATGAAACTTTTGCTTTAAAACACTTTTGCTAGAACCAATACTAATAATTCTGCTCATTCTACCATCTGTTCACCTATTGCTTAATTATTTGCTAAACATCTGGGAATGGAAAAAGGAAAAGAAGACAGTGTTATTGAGTAATAAAAGAAATTCTGCTCCTAATTCCTAAATTTTCATATGTGTGAAATTGCTCACATCAGATATTAGAGTAAAATTGGAATATTAAAATATTTTTGGAACTAAAAATCATTTGGGAACATGAGTAGTGAGTGCAAATTTTTATTCCTTTAATAATGGTAAAAATTTACTTCTATTTTATTTGTTAGTTCCATTAATTTTTAAAATTTCTGACTTCAATTTAATTTACATACTTAAAAATGTTTTTTGCTACAGAAACTCACCATTCACCATATCACTCTTTAAATCAGTGATCAATAAAGAGATGAATATGCATGCATATTGTGTGTGTGTGCATAAACAGTATCTTTGTGTGTGCTTGTTTTTTAGTTAAGATATATGGATAGCCGAGAAGATGAACAGATTCGAGGAATCACCATGAAATCTAGTGCCATTTCCCTACACTATGAAAAAGGTAAAATTAAGGTTTCTTTACAGACCACATAATTTCATCTCTTGTTTTTTTTCCCCTTTGAATTAATTTGCTTCTTTATTATAACAATTCTTTTTTAGAATAAAATACTTTAAATTGATCTTTGCTTTGTGATCTGTTTCCCAATTAATATTCATTCCTTAGTGGACTTGACTTGTACCTGTTGTGGGGCTATTGCCATTCTATGAAATAACTATAGCATTGAAGACATAAAGCTAGAGAAAAGACTGGTGTGAATTTTTGGTGGGTAAATAAGATCAGAAAAGGGAAGGTAGAAGATATTACAGCTGTCATTTCACAACATTAGAAATAGTGATGAATCAGTTTCTAATGTTAATTTTCCTATGCATTAATGTTGTGTAGTGCCTGTCAGTCAGATGCCTACTTCTTCTGAAATGGTCCTTCCTTCATAAGTACCCTGGAATAACAGCATGGTTACAGATAAAAACTAGCACGTGTATTGGTCATAGAAGAAAGTAATAAGACTTCTACAGTATACTATTTTTACACTGTAATAGTAAGAGGCATCAGAGGATACTGAGTAAGCTTTGGAATCAGGAAGTTTTGCATCTTGCCTTTAACACATGCTTTGTCTAGGACCTGAGACAAATCACTTAACCTCTTACAACCTTTTAAGAGTTGATTGGCAGAGCAGATGGCAGTCTATACTGACAGAGGAAAATCTGAACTTTGAATTCCCTAAACCAGGGAAATGACAAACCTGATATCTAATAATAATAATAATAATAACAATAACAACAACAACAACAACAACAATAATAATAATAATAATAATAATAATAATAACAACAAGGCAGAAAAGGAATAATAATAATAATAATAATAATAATAACAACAAGGCAGAAAAGGACAGTACTTGAGGGACTAGCTTTATTTTTTTTCTGCCCATCACAGAAGACTGATAGAAAGGGGAGAGCGCTACAAAAAAAGCCTCTCTTCTTTTCTTCAAGAACCATATCAAATCCTACTTTCCTCAGTTCTCTCTCCCCTCCCCCCCCAATAGAGAATAATCTCTTTCTCTGAATTCTTGTATCCATTTGTTTGTATTTTTCTCCTGACAGTTATTTGATTATACACAGTTATCTGTGTATTTGTTCTTACTTCACTTCTTTAAATTCCTTGAGGGACAGGGAACTTTTACATCCTTTTCTTGTCTTTCCTTCATCACTTAGAAAGGCACTGGGTACATTATGTACTCAGTAAATACTTGTTAGTTGAACCATTTTTTAAGATATAAAGAGACAGAATAGAGGTAAACAGCTAAAAGCCTTAGAATAAAAAGAAAAGAAATCCAATAATGTCATAGATAAAAAAATCAGAATGGACTTATGTCTAAAAACATCTGAATTAAAAGATGAAAATTTAAAAAAATTCTTTAAAAAGCTTCAGGAAAGAAGCAAATCAACCGAGCAAAGCAGAGAGATGTTTACATAGGATATTTTTTCATCATTTTTAAAGCTACCTTTTAAAATTTACCATGATGTTTGCAAGTGTAAATTTTATACAGTTCTCAGCATGTGTATTACAAAACTGGAGGTGCCCCCCTCCCTTTCAGAACCACTGCCTTAGAGACTCTTAAAGATTTCTTTTTTGCTAATAGACCATATATAATAGCCAATAGACCATAGCAAGATGGTCTCAGTAACCTGGAGCTTCATGGTCAAATAACTCTTCTATTATTATTGAGTATCATTTAAATGTATTTAAAAATTAGCAGACTTTTGTTTATTAGTATTATAATAGTTTTTAATGTAATGCCTAGTTTGATAAGTATTGAATTATTGATGGTATCTGCTTAGTAGGATCCTAGATTTTGTGTAATTAATAAGTTAAAGATATTTTCTCCATTGGCTTTCTTAAAGCACTTAAACAGCTTTTTGGTATTATACATAGTTGGAAGATTAGTATTGGATGAGTTACAGAATAGAAGAATAGAAATGGAATCCTGTGGGCCTCATATTAACTGAGAAAATCTCAAATTAATTTATTGTATTTTTATTTTTATCAAGCATTTATAGTTACATTTTAATCTGGTACAGGAAGCAATGAGTTTTATACCTCTGTTTTAGGCCAACCTTGTAATTTACACATTAGGAAGCTGAGATCCAAAGGAGGTGACTGGCTTTAAGTCATACATTTAGCAGATTGCAAGGGTGGGACTAAACCCAGGGCCTCTGACTTCAAATTAGAACAGACCTTTTTGCCTGGCCATGCTATTTCCCCAATCTATCACCTGCAGAATTTTGTTTTATAAAATGTGAAGAATTTTACAGAGTGCTTTCTTCATAATGCTCCTTTGAGGTATAGGGTGCTATTCCATTTTATATATGAAGGAACTGAGGCTTAGTGAGGTGAATTGAGTTGCCTTTCGCCACAGATTATAAGTGGCTGAGCTGAGACTTTTGGAGAAGTCTTATATCTCCAAATTATGTGGGTTCTGTGAGAAGATTTTCCTGCTAATCATAATAGGGTAAATTGAAATTATGTCAGAAATATCTATTATATGTGATCATTTTAGGGGTATGAAAAGACAATGACCTCTAATTTATTCTGAAAATTCTCTGTTCCTTTGTTCTCAAAATCCTCTGAGAACACTTAGAGGTTTCATCAGAATATTTCAAGTTAAAAAGGATTCTGTGGCCAAACTTATTTGCAAAGCACTATTTAGAGAGAAATGAACATCAATAACCATTATTTTGAATGAAATTCAAGAGTTGGGGGTCTGATGAGTGATCAAGAGGCATTGTAGGCTCTCAAGGCGGGGAGCGACATGGTAGAAGTGATGTTTTAGAAAGGGGCTGCCATGGCAGTGCTACCATGCTGTTTGTGCTGGAACTGGAGGGAAGAAAGGCAAGATTAAAGCCAGGGGGTGGCCAGCAACAACAGTGCGGCAGTTCCCTAACCCCACAGATCACAGAATGCTTTACAGACATTTTTCTTATTTGACCTCTATGATACTGTGAAGTAGATCAGCATTTAAGGATCTGAGGTTTCATCCATGCAGGAATTACCACTGTCCACACAGATCCCTCTGCTTTTGGTTTAACTTAGTACATATGTAAATAAACTCAGAGAATGTGACTAACTTGCCCTGTCTCCTAAATCATGAACTCTGCAGAGATAGGTTTTGAACTTCCTTCCATATCTAACACTCCCTCTATTCTATCTACTCCGCTATTTATTTATAAACTAAAGAAAAGAACTGCTATTACTCTCACTTTGCAAAAGAGGAAGCAGTCGATTGACAGAGCTGGGATCTGAACTCAGGCTTTGGGACTTTGAATGTCAGTGACATTTCCACTGAACAGTGCCAATTAGGATCTGTTCCAGGATCATGGCTTATGCTGGTTTGTGTCTGATATCCAGTGTCACTTTTATAGTAAAGGCAACACATTAACTTGAAAGGTGTTAATATTTTAAAATGTTTGTTCTAGAAATACAGAAGAAAAACATTTCCTTGATCACATGGTTCAATGGGAATGTGATTGGGGATGCAGACTCTAAATGATTACTCTATTGCAAGTATTAATAATATGGAAATAGGTCTTGATCAATGACACATGTAAAACCCAGTGGAATTGCTCATTGGCTACGGAATGGGAGAGGGAAGAGGGGAGAGAAAGAACATGAATCCTGTAAACATGGGAAAATATTCTAAATCAGTTAAATAAATAAATAAATTAAAAAAATGTTTGTTCTAAAGAACATCAGCATCTCTAACTCAGATGCAGTTTTCCATTTCATATGATCTTGTACTAGTAGCCTTAGCTTGCCAAAGTATGAGTGCGATGCCTGTTCTCCAAGAAATTTTCATTTGCAGTTATTGTTAGGTTTAGTTTGCAAACTGCTTTTTTTTAATTTTGAAATTTTTATTTAATTAATTAATTTAAAACATTTTCCCATGGTTATAGGATTCATGTTCTATCCCTCCCCCTCCCCCCCCCCCTGCCCCCAATAGCTGATGCACAATTCCACTGGGTTTTACATGTGTCATTGATCAAGACCTATTTCCATATTATTGATATTTCCACTAGGGTGATCGTTTAGAGTCTACATCCCCAATCATATCCCCATCACATCAACCCATGTGATCAGGCAGTTGTTTTTCTTCTGTGTTTCTACTCCCACAGTTCTTCCTCTGAATGTGAATAGCGTTTTTTCTCATAAGACCCTCAGAATTGTCCTGGATCATTGCATTGCTGCTAGTAGAGAAGTCCGTTATGTTCGGTTGTACCACAGTGTATCAGTCTCTGTGTACAATGTTCTCCTGGATCTGCTCCTTTCACTCTGCATCAATTCCTGGAGGTTGTTCCAGTTCACATGGAATTCCTCCAGTTCTTTATTCCTTTGAGCACAGTAGTATTCCATCACCAACAGATACCACAATTTGTTCAGCCATTCCCCAATTGAAGGGCATACCCTCATTTTCCAATTTTTTGCTACCACAAAGAGCGTGGCTATAAATATTTTGGTACAGGTCTTTTTCCTTATGATCTCTTTGGGGTATAAATCCAGCAGTGGTATGGCTGGATCAAAGGGCAGGCAGTCTTTTAGAGCTCTTTGGGCATAGTTCCAAATTGCCATCCAGAGTGGTTGGATCAACTCACAATACCACCAGAAATGCATTAATGTCCCAATTGCAAACTGTTTGTTAACAAATTACTTATTTTTTCAAATAGTTCATGTTCTGGGGGCAACTAGGTGCCTCAGTAGATAGAGCACCAGGCTAAGAGATAGAGGCCCATCCTGGGTTCAGTCTGGCCTCAGATACTTTCTAGCTGTGTAACCCTGGGCAAGTTGCTTAACCCTCATTATCTCATCCCTACCACTCTACCATGAAATCAATACAAAGTATTGATTCCAAGATGGAAGGTAAGGGTTTAAAAAAAAATTTCATATTCCCTTGTTTCAAGGACTAAAGGGGGCCCTGAAGGGCTTGTGTATATTTGCCAAACCTTTGCTCTTTTTTGCCTTTTAAAGCTTCTCCTACTGAGAATAGGGTGACCAACAGAGCCATGAACTGAAAGGGAAAATGTGGCTCTGTTGGTCACCCTATTTCATAATAATCACAAGAGTTTTATTGGGAGCCTTTTGCTCCTATTTTTATGACCAGACTCTTAGGTCGGTAGCTCAATAATTCTAAAGGCTAGACTGGGAAAATAGGTTGTTACTTATAAAACCTTTCTTGCTTTTACTGACTTGCTGGGTAACTAACCTTTACTGTTCTGTTTGCCCATCTTTCCCTACTTTAACAGAAGGAAAGAAATGTTCTCTGTGTGCAGTTCTTACTTCCTTTTCCTTACTTAAGAGGTTTTATCCAAGATTGTTGCATTGTAGCCAGGATGGTCTATTTCAATAGGGAAACTTGAAGATAAAAAATGTTTGAATATAACTATGGACATGCTTTACTTTCTTTAGATATTTTGTTTTCACCCTTTACAATTAAGCAAAGAGGTAACTAACTTCCTAGTGTCTTCTTAAAAATGAAGGCAAAAGCCAAAGATGAATGGGACTACCTCTTCTCAGTAGACATGACTGAATGAATGACAAAGTACAGTACTGTGTGGAGGGCTGAGGCTACAAATACAAAAAGCAAGACCATCTCTCTCAAGGAACCTACAGTTTTAAAAAAAAACAACTGAAGGCCAGGAAAAGTGATTTGGTCTGGAAAATATGTTTGGGTAATTGATTGACAGACCTTTCCCTTCCCAGAATGGTAGCATTGGTTTGATTATTTTGCCTAGACGTAAAAAGGAGTGAGTACAAGACATTATGCATAGAAAGTGTATAGTACAGGGGAATTTCTGGGACATGCTGCTCTCACCAATCAGTCAGTTAATCAGCAGTATCAAGAGAAGACCCAGGGTAGGAGTTGGAACAACTGATATCAGGGTCTAAGGCAAGTTGGAGTGCAGCTACCTGGCAGAGAGATGGGTCTATGTAGCATAGGCTAGATATGAAGAGCTCTTACCAAAAGAAGCCCAGCACATTGAGGAAAATTGACCTGTTCACGTCTCTTTATTTTAAGAAAAGCCCTCTGTTGAATCTGTGTCTGTGCTTAATGAATAGTGGTGGTAAACTTTTTAGTAATTTTACCTCATTTGAAATAGAGAGCCTTCACCTCATCATTTTACTTGTCACAGGGGATATCTTTTGGCTGGTCCTTGTGACACATGAGCAGGCTCCTTAAATGATTCTCCATGGCTCACTGAAAGACTGGAAGACTCTTGGGGGAAAGTGAGAGATTCTTTCCCCTTAACAGTTTTTTAATAGGAATGGAGAGTCTCATCTGGATACAGCCTTTGGGTACAGTGATTTTCCCCTCCCTGTCTCAGCTTTTTTCCTTTTGTCTAGAATTTTAAAATAGCCTTAATGCTTGTGATTAGCTTGTTCCTTTCTTATAGAGAAGTCTTCTGAAGTGGTACAATCGGAAAGAGGGCAGAGATATTTTTCTGAAGGCTGTAGCAGGAGTTAATGCAGTCAGAACTTAATTCTCAGGGTGTTGTAAGAAACCCTAACACACTTAGCTTAGTTTAAAATTTTGGCTCCCCCAAAATGTGGTCTTATGGATTATTTGTTTCAAACTAGCTACTGTAGAAGACAAGATAAATGTTCTGGTTACTAACAAATTTTGTGTGTGTGTGTGTGTGTGTGTGTGTGTGTTTTCTCATTAGGGAAAAGAGGGACCATGAGAAAGAACAAGCATTTATCAAGAACATTTGTATCAGGCACTGTGCTAAGCATTTTATAAATATTATCTCATTTAATCTTTTACATTTTGTCTTAGTATCAGTTCTAAGACAGAAAATCAGCAAGGGCTACACAATAGAGGTTAAGTGACTTGCCCAGGGCACACAGCTAAAAAGTATGTGAGACCAGATTTGTATTCAGGTTCTCCTTACTTCAACCCTGAGCTACTTGGCTGTTCTCATTTGATCTTTACAATAACCCGGGGAAGTAGATGCTATTATCCTGATTTTACAGTTGAGGAAATGGATGTAGGGAGACGTTAAATGACTTAGTGACCTGGGTAACAAGACAGTAAGTGTCTTAGGTTAGATTTGTATTAAGGTCTACCTGACTTAAGGCTCAGCATGTTTATCTCCCTCTAATCTACCATGATACATGGCTGTTCCAAGGCATGTAAAGTTATTTAGTTTTCTCTTATTTGATGAGGAATACAGTGGAATGAACATTGGATAAAGAATTCTAGTCCAAGACTATTACTAGTTGTGAGAACTTGTTGGGCAAATCACTTAACTTTTAATCATTCCTTTATGTGGGTGACTTTTAAAATAATTTTTTTCTGCGACCTCTCCCCCAAAACTCTGTTATTATATTTCCAACAGTTTGTACACACATCTCCTCAAATTCAAAATGTCTAAAACAAAATTAGCATTGTGCCTCCCCACTTTCCATTTCCCCAAACCCTAAACTAATCTTTCTCCATCCAAACAACTGTCAGCTCCCTTCCTCCCAACTTCCCCCTTTCAGTTAATGGCACTATTTTTTTAGTTTTCAGGCTTGAGTTTTTGGCTGTCATCTTTGTCTCCTTTCTACCTCATTCTCATGGCCAATTTGTAATCAAGTTTTATAGATTTCACTCCTATGGTATTTTTCATATCCTTCTGTGGTTCCTGTTGCTTCCAGAATAAAATCCATACTGCTCAGCATGATACCCATGGAGCTCCTCTACAATTTGGCTCCTAGCTGTCTTTCCAGCCTTATCTCCCAGCACTCCCTTATGTGAACCTTACTCTGCAGCTCAGTCAACCTTGGATTATGAACTGTTCCTGCTGTGTCTTTTGCTTGCATTCTTCTCTACCTCTGCCATGCTATTTTTACTTGCTAGTATTATCTCTTCTCTGATTGTTTGCAGTCAAGTTTTGCCCATCAGTTCTACCTCCCCAAGCATTCTGTTATGTTCCCCTATGTACCTGTGATCTATTTTCCTTCAAAATCCCTTAAGTATTTTGCCTGTTCCTCTTGTGATATTTATTGTATTCTGCTTTGTATGGAAGGCATTTGTGTATACATCTTCATTTGTTATATACAAGTATAAGTTCCTTAAGGGTAAGGACTATGTTTTACTAATTTTTATATATTCTAAAGCCCCTGATACTATGCTTTTCATGCAGGAGAGTACCCAATCAATGTTTGTTGAGTTCATTTAACAATTCTAAAGCTAGTTCCTTTATCTATAAAATGAAAAAATTGTACTAGTCCCCTTAAGCTTCTATCTTATCAAATCTATGCAGTGTGAACATGAAGTAATGAGATTGGTTTTTGAGTCATTTATGGAATTAGTTTCATGTAACAGCTTTTCACATTTGTATAGCACTTTTTAAGAAGTTTACAGACTGTTCATACATATTCACTAGTATTTATAGATGAGGTTGTATGTTGCTTTTCTTAAGTCTGACATCTCCATGTAAAGAGTTCCCATTATCTTTATTAGAACAGTATTAATTAACTCAGTTTTCTGTGAAACTGAAGATCCTGCCTCATATTTCTTCATATTAATACTGTGGCTAGTTACTGACTAAAACCTTTATATCGCAAGGGCACTAGGAATTTCTAAGAATTTTGGGTGATTGGGAGTTTGTTGACAAGAGAAAAGATGGCCCTGTAAGACCAAATCTTTTAAAAATTATATGTATCACATAAATATAATAAGGAATATGGACAAAGTGGTATAACATAAAATAAATAGAAATGTAACTGTTTTACCATTCTCATCTTATTATGTTTTTTATGCTTTGTTATATTTATATTCAATAATATTCAATATATTTATATGTTTTATGTTCTCTGTATGTTATAATGCAGAATAGCTTCTAGAATTTTTAAACTCTGCAAAGCAATCTGGATTGTATTTATTTTTTTTATTTCTGAATAACTAATATGAAGAGTTTTTTTAGAATTCTTTTATGAATTTGGCTAAAATAAAATAAATTAGATAGAAAAGAATTACATCAAAGATGGTTTAAAGTGAATGATCAAACCTAAAAAATAGATACACACATGAGGTTTGAGTATGAAGGAGATCAGTTTCACAAGCCATCTGTGAAAAAAGTTACATCTTTGATCTTTCAATAAAATCCTGTGGTTTTTCCTTTTGAAAGGAAACTCCTGACAAAGTAAATTGAGAAAGCAGGGTGATACTGAAGAACCCTCAATTAGGAATCAAGAAATTTGAGTTCTTCTAGTTTTCCCACTAAACTAGCTTTTTGACATTGGTCATATCACCTCTCCTAGCTAGACCTCACTTTCTTCATTTGTAAGAGCAGAGGCTGAGACTAGATAGTCTTGAAGGACCCATTTTGTTTTAAAACTATGATTCTGTGAATCTATATTATCTCATAAAAAACATTTTATTTGGAGGTAGTGCTGGCTATCAGTTATGGCACAAGAATCAAGAGTAATCAGAACCTACATATTTCATTTTAGTTAGTTTTTTTTTTCACAGTTTTGCATAGGCTCCACTTTTCTTTTTATTATGAAATTGGAGCCCCAGTGCTTAATTATGTCCCAAGGACAAATGTGAGAATTGGCAATATGAAACTTGTTCATAAAGTCAACTTTTAAAAATATGATTCTTATCTCAACTGTTTGGCCCTGGAAGCTGTTAAAAGCCTGAAACTACCCTAAGCTTTTGGTACTCTTCTGTATTTGTTCTTTTGATTTCTTTAAGGTATTAGGCTTCAATTTTGCTCTTTTAGAATCTTTTCTCCCAGGATCTTGGTAGGACATGATTTCAGCCTATCTCTCTGCATTCCCTTTCCTTCTCAGTTTATCATGACCATTGAAGTTGTGAAGGACTTCAGGCTTTTAAGTTAATTTGTCAGAATGTCATGTAGTGATTTGCCCTTTATGGAATTCTAAACCATTGGGAAGGGATCACCCTATTTACTACATCCTACTAAGAATTAGAAGTCCTCAATTTGGAAGTATGGATAATAGAACTGAACTTGGGGTGGGGAAAGATTCTGGGGTTGTGATGCAGGATTTTCTGTGAAACTCCTTCATCAGTGTGGAATTTCTTTGCTTTTGTGGCTAAGCACACTTGCTGAAATCCTCTACTCTGCACATTTTAAGATTGTATATGTTTTTTAAAACTTTATTTCAGATGATCAGGAATACCTCATTAATCTAATAGACTCTCCAGGACATGTGGATTTCTCCTCAGAAGTATCAACTGCTGTCCGAATTTGTGATGGCTGTATCATTGTGGTGGACGCTGTGGAAGGAGTCTGTCCACAGGTGATGTACAGTGAGAAACTGCAGCACTTACTTGTAGTAACTCACATATATGTAGCACATTAAAGGTTACAAAGTACTTTCTTAACAACAACCCTGTAAGCAAGGAAGTACAAATTTTTGCAACCCCAGTTTTTACAGATGAAGTAATTGAAGCCCAGAGTGGTTAATTAATATGCCCATGGTTCCAGAGCTAATAGTGTTGTCAGTCAGTGAATGTTTGAACTGGATTCTTTTGACACCAAGCCCAGCGCTCCTTTTACTATCTCACAGCTATTTAAGTCTGCTTTAAACTCTTGCTTGAGGATTAGCACAGTGTTCTATATTAATCATATTATATTAAATATAGTATTTATTTGTGGAGAATGTTTGCCCAAATTCTGATGTTAGAAATGAAGGGGATTTTAAAGATCATTGAGTCTACCTTATTCACTTTATAGATGAGGAATTAGGAAACTTGAGGCTCAGTTAGCTTTAATTAGGATCCTGAATTTTCATTCCTACTTAGAAAGACAAATTGGCTTGCCCTGAGTTGCCCAGGTAGTTTTGGTTGAGATGGTTTCCTGAGTCCCTGATTGACATTCTTCTTACTCTCCATACTGCCTCCTATAACAAAAATACAAAACTGAGGAAGAAAAGTAGTCAAAAAATTCATCTCCCATTCTTGGTGTTTTTTAAGTAGCTATCACATTTTCATAGATAGCTTCTGAATTAAGCAGTCCTCCTGGAGAATGAGAAATTCAGTGTACATGGATGGTATGAGCAGAATGTGTTCTTTGGATTGTTCTTACTATCTGGCTACCATCAATGGGGTGGTGCTGCCTCTTTTTCTTTCCTTTTTTTTTTTTTTTTTTTTTTTTTTTTTTTTTTTTTTTAACATGTATACCTTCTGTTTTAGAATCAATACTAAGTTTTGGTTCCAAGGCAGAAGAGTGGTAAGGGCTAGGCAATTGGAGTGGCCACTTGTCCAGAATCACACAGCTAGAAAGAGTCAGGGGTCAAATCTGAATCAGGCTTGGCTCTATCCACTGAGCCACCTAGCTGCCTCAATGAGGTGCATATCTTGAGGTGAATGTCAACATGGCAACCTTCCTGCTGAAGCTACAGTTTTGGAGAGCTGAGGCATGCAAACTACATAGGTCTCGTGGAAGATTATTCCATTTCTTGATAGGCATATTGATTCATAAATGTGAAATAACCAGATGAGCTCAAGATTGCTTTTTTCCTTTGAAAATAACACATTTGTGGAATATCTTCTGTGTAGCTAACACTCTTCTTATCCCTAAAGCAGAAAGTCTAGAAGCAAAGGGGGCAATTAGAAGGCCCCAGCCCTAATGAAAAGATAAAATTCTTCATTAGGATAGTAACCATGGGCATGGAAAGGAAATGATCATGGATGGATCAGACCTGAAAAGGGTGAATCAGAATGATAGTAGCAGAGGAATTCTTTTTTTTTTAAACATTTATTAATATTTGTTTTTAACATAGTTACATGATTCATGCTCCTACTTTCCCCTTCACCCCCCTTCACCCCCCACCCCCATAGCCGACGCACATTTCCACTGGCTTTATCATGTGTCGTTGATCAAAACCTATTTCCAAATTGTTGATCATTGCATTGGTGTGGTAGTTTCGAATCAAAATTCCCAATCATGTCCACCCCAACCCATGCATTCAAGCAGTTGTTTTTCTTATATGTTTCCTCTCCTGCAGTCCTTCCTCTGAATGTGAGTAGCAGAGGAATTCTAAAGAGAATTTTGAGTCTGGAAGAATGATGGACTTATAGCCACAAATGGAGATGCCAAGAAAGGGAGTTTGATTTTAGCATTGAGTTTGAGGTGATAGTGGAAATTTGAGCAATTTTTCTATTCCTACTGCTTCATCCATTTCTCTTTTCATAGTTATTCTGTGACTTTCCCATAGGGCCTTCTGTATTCACTATAGCTCCTTCAGTGGTTTCTACCAGTTAATTCTACCCTGCTTGTCTTCTCTCTTTTCTTGCTCTCTTTCAGTCTACTGTTTGTCAGTAAAACTTGTCTTCTTTGGTTTCATGCACTTAGTCCTCTGTTTTGATTGTCCTTTTGCATCAGGACAGTAATCTTACAATTAGATTTCAGTTCAAAACCTGGTTCTGCCACTACTGCCACAAAAAATTGAGAATAATAATAAGATAATATATTGTCTGCTTTACAAGGCGATTCATATAAAAGTACTTTGTAAATTGCAAAGCATTTTATCAGTGTGAGTAGTTCTTATTAAAAATGGAGCATCTCCCTAACCCCACTCTCCCCAAATTTGTCACTCCTAATTTTAGCTCAGTACCCACTTCAGGAAAATTTTCATGATTAAACCAGTTCCATTTTTCTGACCTTTCCATCAAGTATCTAATAAATGTCTCCTGTATTTGCTAAGTTATGTGAAATGGATTGTGATCAGATTGGATGAAGTACATTGATTATTTTGCATCGAAGATTTAAGATTTTCTTAATATGGTTTAATTCTGTCATGCCCATAAGCTGTATTTGTATTTGTGTTTCTGTTAGACACAAGCAGTTCTTCGACAAGCCTGGCTAGAAAACATCCGCCCAGTTCTAGTGATCAATAAAATAGATCGTTTGATAGTGGAACTGAAATTCACACCTCAGGAAGCATATTCTCACCTGAAGAATATCTTAGAACAGGTACCATTTCAAATTATAACTGTTTTCAAACTGGGGAGGTCATAGGAAAGTTTAAGAGGAACAGTCCTTGGGATAAAAATTGGTACGCTGGATGGGATAACTTCTGGAAAACTGGATGAAGTTTTCTTCTCAAAAGATCTGAATTTCGAATATGTTATAGGCATCCACAAAGGGAAAAATGAGTTCAAACTCACTTTCTAAAATAGTTGGAACTATCTGGACCTGTGCCTCCAAGTAAATGGAGGGGTGCATGGGTCTGGGGGAGGGTAACAGTGGTGGGAAAATTGACTCTGAGTCCCTTAAAATAAATTTTAAGATTTATTTGTATCCCTAGCACTTAGCACAAGGCTTCATATATAGTAAGTAATTAAACACCTTCAAGTTTGCTGTGTAAAAGTCAAAATGATCAAAACTGAACCACATCCAAAAAATCATTAAAAAAAATTCCTCCTCTACTATCTGTAGTCATAGGTCATCAATTTAAAAACAATATGACTCCGGTGAAGCAATGCTTTTGTGCTGTCAAGGTTATCAATATGTGCTGTTATTTAAGCATGTTGGAAAATAAAAATGAAAATCAGGTAGATGGTTTGACAGTGTTTATTTGCTTGCATTAAAATCACAAAGATGACCTTTCAGAATACTTTTCGTTTACTCTGGACAATTTGGTTATATCTTATTTGAAGTAAGGTCAGAAATATCTTTGATAAGATAAGTTAGTCATACATTTTTCTTCATGAATTGAATATGAATTGGCAGCAACCTTTTGTTACTTCAAAAGCTAGCTACCGGGAGTTAGGGAGTATGTACCCCACAGTGGATATCCCACAGTGGCCATCTCTTACCATCTGGATGACATTTTTGTATTTTACCTGTCTTCCCTAGATTAATGCACTCACTGGGACTCTTTTTACTTCTAAAGTCTTAGAAGAATGGGCCAAAAGAGAAACTGAAACCCAAGCGAGTTCAGATTCTGTACCAGGAGAGCAAGTTTATGACTGGAGTGCAGGCTTGGAGCATACAGATGATTCTCACCTTTACTTCTCACCAGATCAGGGAAATGTGATATTTACAAGTGCAATAGATGGATGGGGCTTTGGGTAAGTCTTTGAATCCAGTAGAGATTATAGTCATAAGAAAAATAAAAGACTTTTCAACACCATTGTTGTTATTATATTTTCTGCCATTCCAAGAGGCAATATCATAGTTGAAAGAGTGAGAAGAGGTCTTATTGGAATATTGGCCCTGAATAGTAGATGCGCAGCCATGTGTAAGCCAGGTCATATCTCTGGGCCTCAATTTCTTAATTTACAAAATGAAAATACTATAGTACTTAGATGAAATGATGAGACACTATATACCAATTATAATTGTTACTATTATACCATCATTGATATTATTATGCTATCAGTTAATACTTTTTCATATGAGATAGAGAATAGTTTATTCTCTTTGGACTCTTTCTCCATTTTCTTTGTAACAAGCTTTTGATTATCCACAACAACACAGAGAAGTTACATGGATAAACCAAAATGAATGGTTGTCCAAAAATACTTTATATTTGGTTTTGTAATGCATCTTACAATTTGGTATAAGCCAAGTGATAATGCATTTTGAGTTCTTATGTTTTCTTCAGCAAAATAGTAGTCAAATTAAATGACAAGAATACAGTGCTTGAACACCTGTCATGTGCAAGATGAAATGAATAATCCCATGTATATGCTTTTTCTGGTCCCTTGCTATTTGGCTTCTATATCTTGACTTTCATTGTATGCTGTTTACTTTCTAGAATAGGTTTGGTGACTGAATTGTTTTTATTTTTGTCCATTTCCCATCAGGTTCCCATTCCACACCTTCCCAAACATTGCAACCATCTAAAAAAAATTCCAACAAAACACAAGCCATCCTCTAACACAAAAATATTGAAGAACATGTAGTGAAAAACACCTTTCTGGGTTCAAAGCACTTCTTTTCCCTTTACCAGTTTTGTTTTGTTTAGTTTTATTATCTGTTTTATCTAGTCTTATAAACTAGTCCTAAAATTCTATTACATAAAAATGATTTGTATTTCCTGTGGAGTTTCTTATAAAGGGATTTAACTAAACTTAAATTAGTTTACCTTACTAGAGCACATAGCTATTGATAATAGTATGGGGAATAAGAGGAGTAAAATGAGAATAGCAAGAAATGAATACCAGAGAAACTGAGTACGAGAATTATTTTTAGCAGACATTCCAGGAAACAGATAATCTTCATATGGATAATTCAGGGTTAATTATATGAACTAATTATATGAATTTCCTTCCAGTTCTTAGACTTTTTCCATTACTCTCTGCATTTGGGTAAGATCATGTACCAAGCTAGATAATATAGCTATTATTACACTATTTAATTTTTGAGAAGCTATTTGAATAGACAGCTTTTTTTTTTTGTCCCTAATAAAACTTAGAGGCAGTGAGAAGCAACATAAAATGTGAATAGAATTCTGATCTCTAAATTAGGAAAATTTAGGTTAAAGTTATACTTTTGATAGATACTAACTCTGTGATCCTGACTTGAGTCACATAATTTCTCAGTACCTGTGAACAGCTCTTTAAGACTTTACTGAGCAGAATTGCTATAGAAATGCATTGGTAAAGGGGACTCTCACCAGAATTTCCTTCTACCAGTGAAAGTACGATTTTGAAATCTTCCCCTTGCTCCAGTTGGACCAGTAGTTTAGGGGGATTTTAATTCTACTTTGCAGTTATGCCTCAAAAGAAGGAAAGAAAAAAAAAAGGAATTTCCAAAAGAATGAAAAAGGTCATTATTATTAATAAAAACAAAACAAAACAAAACAAAACAAAACAAAAATAACCCAAGGAAGTTTTAGCAGTATGAAACCAGATGCTTACTTTTTCATCTCTTTATGAGTATAGTATGTATTCAAGAGCACCAGTGATTGAAATGAGAAAGGACCCAGCAGAGCTTCTGTAGACAGTTTTCTCCAGCAAACTATGTCTTTTTGGACATATAGTTGATTGAGAATGAGTATCCCACATGCCTTAAATGTACAATCTCTCTATTTCCTACATATAGAATTCCCCCCTCTTCCTACAAGGTGGAGCTCAAGCACTGTACTTTTGCATTAAGCCTTTCCATATCCCCTCAAATATTTGTGCTCCCTTCCTTCCACAGCTACCTTGTACTTTTTTATATTTGTTCATTTTATATTTATACTGTTTGTCTTAAATATGTAAGTACAAATTCTTGTTTTTCCCATTAGAATGTAAACTCCTTGTGAGTAGGATTATTTTATTCTTTGTACTAGTATCCCTAGGACCTGGCACCAGTGTGTGGCACATAATTGGTTTATAGGTTTTTAATAAATACTTGCTGAATGTTTCCTATTTACCACCCTTCCAGGTTGTTATTGGCTATCATTGTCACATAAAAAGACTAGTGGCAGTTTTTGGGTGGGAGGGGTTCCTAAAACATTTTGTATTTTTTTAAAAATCCTTACCTTTTGACCCTTACCTTAGAACCAATCCTTTGTATTGGTTTCAAGGCAGAAGAGTGGTAAGGGCTAGGCAGAGGTGGTGGTGACTTTCCCAGGATCATATAACTAGGAAGTACCTGAGGCTCTATTTGAACTTAGGACCTCCTGTTTCTCATCCTGGCTTTTAATCCACTGAGCCACCTCGCTGTCCCCATGTTTTGTATCTTGATAAAAAGCAATATTTATTCCCTTTCTGTAAGCTTTTCTATTCTATAACATATTCAGAAGTTCATTTGGTTCTTTTAATGATTTGTGAGTATTCTTCCAATTGGCCACAAGATGGAGATCTTGTCTTTTTCTTTCAAGGTTACAATTAATATTTCATGTTTATTTAGTTGAAATCTCTTCACTTACAAATTAGTAAAGATTATTTTGTCAGGGAGGTTTATAGGTGGAGAAAGGACAAGAAGAGGATATCTATCTCATTAAATGTAGTTGACATCTCTTTGAGCTCTTGTGTTGTGCATTTTCTTTTTTACCAATCAGAATAAATATCAATCAATAATTCTACCTAGTTAGATATCAGTCTTTGGTAAGTTATATTGCCCACTTTCAGAGAAGCTCATTTTTGATCTGGCAGCAAGGTTTCTATATGAGAAAAGTTTAAATATTACTTTTTTTTTAAACCCTTACCTTTCTTCTTGGAATCAATATGATTCCAAGGCAGAAGAGTGATAAGGGCTAGGCAATGGGGGTTAAGTGACTTGCTCAGGGTCACACAGCTGAGGCCAGATTTGAACCTAGGACCTCCTGTCTCTAGGCCTGGCTCTCCATCCACTGAGCTACCCAACTGCCCCCTAAATATTACTTTTTAAAATAGAAATAGCTGGATGGAGGTTTCTAAAATCTGATCACTGGGAGAAAATTTTAAAAAGTAGAAAAAAAGGATACAAAATAATTGGAATTTGAATTCTTATTTGAAATCCTATGAAAATATCAGTGGATAACTTCATTGAGGCTTTGGCAGGAAACTGCCTACTTCCAATCAAATTAAGAAAAAAAAAAGCAAGTTAAAGCTTGTTATAAGTGGTTATAAAAAAATAGACGCCAGCTTAACAGATAGGTATCTCATTGTGGCAGTTTGCCATGAAAGCTACCAGAGATGACAAGGTACTAAGACTCTTTCCTGCATGTATGTAGAGCAACGGAAATTTTGCAGTGACCAGATTGTGTCTAGCACCTAATGTTTCTCTGCTGCTGGGTTTCAGACTTATGTGAACAAAATTGCCCTTTAAGAGTAGAAAGGTGAAAGGGCTGTAGGAACTATTCTTCATAGATTAATAGGAATAATGAAGCATTCTTTGAAAGAAATGCTTTTTTGGGAAAACAGTTCTATTCATTTTTAAAAGTTACTGTCATGCATCTACCATGTGCTTGGCGCTATACTAGGCACAAAACTGAAAAATGAAATACTCGTCATTCTCAAGAAGCTTGTAATGTACCATGAACATATAACACCTGTGTTCAGTAGAATAGCAACATAAGAAAAATGATTGGTGGGCGAAATCCAGGCTTCTATTGCCAGTATAAATCTTCCAAGTTCAGATACAGGAGCAAGCTACAACATAAGAAGAATAGCAGTAGAGAGAGCCAAGATTTACAAGAGATAATATTTGAGGAGATCCAACAATATAACCTATGTTTTTAGTTACATAAGTACATACATGCAAAAAATAACAATAATAAACCAGGAACTAACCATCCTAATGTAAGAAGAATAATATTTGACCTTATAAGCAAAGCAGTGTATTCCTAAGAGAAGGTAGAATGTGATTAATGTGAATGTGGACATAGGGTAAGCTGATTTAAAAGATATAGGCTAAATAAAAGTGGCAATGATATAGTACTATATATATTTTTTTAATTTAAAATTTTATTTTCGGGTCCAAATCTCTGCCTGCACTCCCTCCCTTACCCACTGAGAAGGCAAGAAAATAGCATTATATTTTTAGAAGATATATTTATATGAAGAAATCTAGCAACTATAATATGGTGAGAAGTTACTGGAGTGAGAATGGGAGGAAAAAATGAATTTATATTCTTATGAGTGTGTTCTATAGGCAACCTGAATAGGAGAAAATAGATGTGTTTAAGAAATCACATAAGACTGGGATGGTGTTGTAGAGATAGGAACTTAAGTTATCAGGACATCTGCTGAACTCAAGGGTCTAAATAAATTTTCATATGCCTTTGTCATTTTATTTTTTAAGAAATCAAGGTAGTGACCAAAGCATCTGCTTACTCTGTAGCTGAATGTGACCAGCAAATGTCTGGAAATAGAACTGATGAGAATCCTAAGAGATAATGACCATTCCATGTTAGAATTTCTGGTAGAGGAAGAGAGTTTATGCATAGTCTGATGTGTAGTATAGATTTGGAGGAAAACAGACTTTAGAGAATAAAATAAAAACAGAGAACAGAAAAAGAATAAGATTTCAAGAGCTCATTCTGGAGGGAAAAATGAGAAAATCATGAAGATAAAAAAAGAGAATTAAGAAGGAAAAGGAGTTGCTAAAGATGACCATCTAGCTGTATAGGGAACTTAGCCATAGAGTTATGTTTATAATAGGGAACTGATGTACAAAACCATGTATAGAAGACTGTAGCAAAGGAATCCAAGTGTTTGTAAGAGTAATATGTTCAGAATCAATCAAGGCTAGTTGGTAAGAACTCATAATAATGTTGAGGGTTTTTTACATATATTTAGGGGCAAAAGAAAGGTCAAAGATAGTACCACTGCTAGAGATGGGTAGGATGATAATGCACAATGGAGAGAAGGCTACAGTTAAAATAAAATCATTGTTTTAGAGCTATGGGAGGTCCTTAGAAGTCAGAGTTCAACCCCTTCATTTTATGGATGAGGAAACTCAGGCTGGGGGCCCTGCTAAATGGAGTTATACATTTGATTGGCTGACGTCTAAATGGTATGAGATTTGTTCTGCTTAAGTCCCTCATTTTACAAATCAGGAAACTGAGGATTCCAAGTGGTTTTTTAAATGTCTTCAGGTGTTTTAATGGCTGTTATCCAGATGATGGGCTAGACTTGTTCTGTTTTATGTCAGAGGGCAAAACTAATAACAGTGAGTGGAGGTTGAGACAGGTTTAGAGTTGTTGTAGTCGAAAAACCTCCAAATGATTCAAACTGTTTAATGTTGATTAGGCTACCTAGGAGGGAGTTTTTTATTCATTAGAAGTTTTCAAACAAAGGCTGTATGTTTACCTATCCAAGATGTTGTAAAAAAGATTCTGTTTTGGGTATACAGTAAATTGAACTGTATGTCCTATGAGGCCTCTTACAATATCACAATTCACTCATAAACTGTGTTGAGTTACTGATTTTAAACATTCCTTGATATCAGTCATAGTTTACCTTTAAAAATTAGCATATATATATGTATATATAAAAATATGTTTGTATATGCATATACACATATGTATATATTTTAATAATACAATTTTTAAAACATAATTTTACATATACTTTATTTTTATTTATTTTTTATTAAAACCCTTAGCTTCCGGCTTAGAATCAAGGCAGAAGAGTGGTAAGGGCCAGGCCAGTGATGGGCAACCTTTTGAGCTTGGTGTGTCAAAATTCTCCAAAAAACTGAGCATAACTCAGGTGGTGTGTCACTTCGAGAAAAAACCCATAATTTAAAAAACAAGAATGTATAATTATGATATATAACTGTATTTAATAAATCAAAATAGATAAATTACCATAGGTAGAATCATCATCTATAGTGCACAGAGTGTCTACACTACCCTTCAGCAAATGTTTCATCCTTGGCATGTGACCCCATACTTCTCTGTATGCGGCCGCATGCAGCTGTGTATCATCGAAAATGGCTTCACGTGTCATAGGTTTGCCATCACGGGGCTAGGCAGTGGAGGTTAAGTGACTTGCTAGGGTCACACAACTAGGACATGTCTGAGGCCAGATTTGAACTGAAGACCTCCCATCTCTAGGTCTACCTCTCAATGCACTGAGCTACCCAGCTGCCCCAAGACTTGAACTTTTGAAAGACTATTTTTCCAGAGTATCAGAGGCCCCCCAAAATGAAATTCTGACAATGTGATTGAAAATGATCCCAATGAGGGAAAACTTGGAGAAAGTTAAATAAAATAATCAATTTTGTGTTGCATAAAATTTGCTCAGCTTTAGAAAGGCCTCGTATGAAAGAACGAATTTAGTATAAATCCAAATCAAATGTGTGGATTGAACCCATAAGAATAGCATCAAAATTAACAAAGATTTGCCCAAAATACCAAGGACAGATAAAAAATCCTTTTTATTATATTTGGAACAAGAAGAGCAAGGAAAATATTTGTTAGAGGAGAGGGTGTGATGTTGACAGATCACAGAAGGCAAAACTGCTTATCTTCTGTTAATTCTTTGTTTTCCAGTTAGGAGAAAGAACTTGTAACTTGAAAAGGGTAGGCGAAAAAAAAATCTTAAAGATGGAATTGAAGCCCAAGATGGGTTCGGACAGTGATGAGCAAACTGTTTCCTGCGGGCCAGATCCAGGCCATAGTTTGCCCATCGCCTTAAGCAATTCCCGAATCACTACATCTGGATGTGGGGGCATAGTTATTAGGGAATTGCTTAAGGCAGTGATGGGCAAACTATGGCCTGGATCTGGCCTACGGGGAATAGTTTGCCCATCACTGGGTTAGGAGATAAGAAGTAGGTAGTATTAAATGAGTTAAGAGTCTTCTAGACCCAGATATATCACTTTTTACATACCTGAACATGTTATCACAGAACTCCCATTAGTAATCTGGAAAAATAATCTTGAGTGGGAGAGGTGTTCAAGAACTACAGGTAGACAAATATTGTCAAAATGGATGAAAAGGTAGATACTAGAAACTTGATGGGTAAGTATTGTGTTGCTCTTTAACAAAAGTCTGTATTAGATTATTAAATCAGATTGAAAGCAATGTAAATATTCAGAAAAGAAAAAGGTAATGAGCTTACTGAGAAGAAATCACATACAACTAATATAATAATTTCCTGTTATGTTAAGGTGACTAGACTGGTAGATTGGGAATGCCACAAACATAGTTTATCTTGATTTTAACAAGATATTTGACAGTCTCTTCTGAACAAGATGGAGAAAGTGTGGTAAATGATATACCATTAGGCAGATTTGTGATACATTAAAACATGGATTTAAAGTAGCTCCGATTAATGAAGTTAATCAGAGTTTCACCTTTGAAAAGGAAGTCTATAGTTTGCCACAGGGTTTGTTCTTGCTGTTAGACATTTTTAAAAGTGATGCAGATGAAGACATGTAAGTGTCATATGTCATAAATTTATACTAGCTTAGGAGAAAGTAGCTAATATGATAACAGAATCAAGACTCAAATTGATCTTGATAGGCTAGAATGATGGAATGAAACCAGTAAGATAGAACTTTACAGAGATAAATCTAACATCTTTCATTTATGCTTAACATTTTAGTTGGACAAATAGAGAATTAGAACTATCTAAAATGACAGCACTTCCCTTGAGAAGGATGCTTGTTCAATATCAATAAGCAGTACAATGTGCTGTCTCTGGTCACTTTAAAATGTGGTGTTTCAGTCAGATAATGGCATTCCCACTGTACTCTGTTTTAGTTAGATCTTCTTGGAGTTATGTTGTTCAGATCTGGGCTATGTTTTTAGAAGATGATGACAGACAGGAATCTGTTCTGAAGATAGTAATAACCAAGTTAGTGAGAACTCTGAAAACCATATCATATGAGGAATGTTTAACTTGAAGAAGTGATTACTTAGATGAGGCAGAATGGTTGTCTTCTGGTATTTAAAGGAGGGTTTTTTTGGAAGCAAAAATGACATTTATTGCATCCCTGGAAGGCAGAATTAAGCTAGAGGATGGAAGTTACTGGGAGGCATGCCTTTGGAAGCAGAACACCTAGAGATCCCTCTTCTTATACTTACCAATTTAGTCTTTCTGTGATGAATCAGGATCATATAGTGCCTTAGGAGGATTATTATAAATATTGATAATCATGACATTGTATTTTGGTGTAGGTATAAAAGATTAGGCTGAATCTCTTGAGCCAAACATTGACCCTAGACTTTTAAAGAAATATTAAGTGAATCTTTATTAGTTTGTTTTTCTATAATTTATGTCTTCTAAGTGTGTGGTTTTTTGTTTTTTTTTTTAAACAATTAGTGGCTCTCTTAAGGGAAGAGGCAAGGGGTAGCTTTAGAAATTAATATGTGAAAACAAAAGTTATCAGTGAAAATAAGATTTTCAAAGAGGGAAGTACATATAAGGAGGTCCAACTAAAGTGAGGCTTTTTACCATAAGTTGATTAAATATAAATTTGAAAATGATTTGAATCAACTGGGTAATATAACGATAGAGTCCCTAGAGTCAGGAAGACCTGAGTTCAAATTTGCCTTGGATTCTTCTTAGTTATGTGATCACGGGCAAGTCATTTAATGTTTGTCTGCTTCAGTTTAACTGTAAAATGAAGATAATTATAACATTTGTTGTGAGAATTAAATGAGATAATATTTTTAAGTGCCTGGAACATAGATACTTTTAATAAATGCTTATTCACTTTCCCTTCCTTTGATTTGGGTAAGGACCATATTTCTTGAAGTTTCATTATTGCCCTGAACATCTACATTAATTCTATTTTTCCTCACTAGTGCTGCCTCTTCCTTTTTTTTTTCCTTTTTTTTTTTTAAAACCCTTAACTTCTGTGTATTGGCTCCTAGGTGGAATAGTGGTAAGGGTTGGCAATGGGGGGCTCAAGTGACTTGCCCAGGGTCACACAGCTGGGAAGGTCTGAGGCCGGATTTGAACCTAGGACCTCCTGTCTCTAGGCCTGACTCTCAATCCACTGAGCTACCCAGCTGCCCCTGCCTCTTCCTTTTTTTAGTTGATTCCCAACCCCTTCCATTTCTCCCTATTTATTACTAAACTTAAATAAGACTGATTGACTGGTAATAAAATCAACAAATTTAAGTGCCTATGTGTCAGGAATACAAATATAAAAATCAGCCACTGTCAAGATTTCTTGAAAAGAGAGACTTTGCTTTTTTTTTTTTAAACCCATTTTTTCTCGTATTTCTTGGGCTTATTATAATTTATAATTTGCCCTATGAAGGCATATATCTTTGTTTTACCTGCCTTGTCTAGTCTGAACGTTGTGTTTAGTGTTCAGTAGAACTGTTCCTCAAGAGTACAATTGATTATGGTCTACAATTCAATAATAGGATTATTAGATAGGCCACTCTTCTCAGAGGGAAAAGAGAATTTTTGTTTTTAATGCTAACTAATCTCCAAGAAAAGAGTCTAGATTTCATAGAATAAGATAAGAACATTTAAGCTAAAAGAAGCCTTAGATTGTATGCCCCACAAGGCATAATAAAAGTATTGGACTTGGATTGAGGATAACCTGAATCTAGATCCTCCCTCAGGTACTTATTTAGCTGAGTTACTCCTAGGCAAGTCAATAAACTTCTCAACCTCAGTTTCCTCATCTATAAAATTTTGTTATTCATTTGTTTTTCAGTCTTGATCCCATTTGAGATTTTCTTGGTAAAGATACTAGAGTGATTTGTCATTTTCTTTAATACCCTATTTTATAGATGAAAAATTGGGGCAAACAAGGAAGTAACTTGCCCAGGATTGCACAGCTCATAAGTGTCTTGAGGCCAGATGTGAACTAAGGAAGATGAGTCTTCCTAACTCTTTAAGTCCAGCACTACTATCTACTTTGCTACCTAGATGCCCCTGATACCAAATTAATATCTACCAAAGGACCTCTTAGAAGTGCAAGGATCCAAGACAGAAGTGGGAACTTGGAGGCAAAAAACAAGGTCTTTGAATGCACAGGATATCGAGAGACCCAGCAAGACTTGGACTTTTAGGGTGGTATTCGCAATCTTTGCTTTGTATTGATGTATTGATACTGCTATAAGCCAGACTCATCATGTTCCTTTAGATATCGCCGTTGCACTTAGGCCGTGGACTCAAGTATACTCATTGATTTTAGAGTGAGGATATTTAGGCCCAGATAAAATGGAGTTTGCCTCACTGTCACGTATCTAGTTAGTGGCAGAGCCAAAGCTAGAATCTATATTTCCTGATTCCCAAACTAGGATTCTTCAATATTTTGTAGTGTTTATCTCTATTTTTGTCACTAAAATATTATTTTATTAGGGACAGTCCTGGAGTGAACTCATAATTGCTGTGATACAAAGAGGATACCTTTGAAACCTTCTAGTATCTCCTCCCACTTAGTGCAGGAATCTATACTTGCACATCCATGACAGAATTGCTGACATAGTCTAAACTTCTTCCATGTGCTCATGGGAAGATCGAGTGAAGTTTAGAAGGTTCTATTTTGATCAAGTGCTGAACACAGCACATCTGGGATCCCTATATAAAATCCATGTGTTGAAAGGATGAAGTCAAACTGTGTATTAGGAATTGCAGACACCAAATGAATCAGAAAAGCTTAAGTTTTATTGCCTTTGGCTTACCCTCAGAAAATGCTGGCATCTTTTAAGACATCATCTTGAATACCGTGCTTTTTGCAATATCACTTTTTAGAATGTTTAAAAGAAACGACCATTGTAAATGCCTTTTTGGATTTTTAGGTTCAGATACTCACAACTAACTTAGGTCTCTGAAGAAATAAAGTTCTCTGAAAAACAGGAATCTTTCTCTCTTTGCCTTCATTGCAAGTTGCATGCTAAGAGAAGTTTATTTTTTCTTATTTGACATTTGAAGACCAGTAATTTATCCTTTACAGGCAGTATTGAAAAGTACATTCCAAGGAACGTGGATTGGGAGACCTGTATTAGTCTCCATCCTGCCATTAACTCACTGTGCGGTCCTGGGGGAATGACTTTATCTCTTTGAGAATGTGACAGTTCTTTAAGAAGCACCAAGAATGGGAATAAAGTTTTTGACTTCTTTTCTCCTCCATTTCCTCTTTTTATTAAGGGAAAGTGGTGTGGAAGAAGGCAATAGTAGTTTCACTGAGGATTTCACAGGTTTGCTTTCTAATTGTAAGGTGCAAAAATCAGTGTCATTTGCTCTTATTAGGTTGAAGGTGATGACCCTTGGTCATCAAAGACTGCGCAAACAAATGCCAGCTATGGCATGCTTTATGTAGAAATTTAGAAAGGCTTTGAGTGCATGCCAAGCAATGGATTGAATGTCTGGCATTTGAGTTACCTGCCTCATTTCAAAGAAAATCAGTTTCAGATATAGTGGCTATCATGTGACAGAAATCTCTGGCCACAGCAATTGATAAATTTAGGAATGTGGAGGGGTTGTGTATGATCTCTGTCAGGGGAGGAAGTTCCCCCTATTGATGAAATCTCACAGATTTTAATGTGTAGAAAAAAGATTGGGGGAGAAATAGATGCTCTATTTCCCTTGGAGAGGTGACAGAGCTAATATGTGTGACCATAGGCAAAGTACTTGACTTCTTAGTGCCTCAGGCATCTCTGTTAAGATTATAAGCCATTGAGGGCAGCAAGGTGGTTCAGTGGATTGAGAGCCAGGCCTAGAGACAGGAGGTTCTGGGTTCAAATGTGGCTTCAGACACTTCCTAGGTCTTTGACTGGGCAAGTCACTTAATTCCCAGTGCCTGTGTTGGCTATTATATACACTATTGTATATTGTATAATACTATACATGTATAGTATACAATATATAGTTTTGATTCTAACATCGAAGATAAGGATTAAAAAAAAAGGGATTTATAAACCACAGAAGAAATGATTTCCTTGATGGGAGAAAACTTTTCATCCTAGGATTCTGTACCTTGATAAGATCAGAGGCAGTGAATACTCTGTTCCTCTGGTTTGAATATCCCAATTCCCATCTTTTCCTTAGGCCATTTCTTTTTTTACCTTACTTTTGAAATCAATAAAGCATAACATTATATTGTATATTATTCATATTGCTATGGAAAATCACTTTCTTTCAGGATCAAGCATTTTGCCAAACTCTACAGCCAAAAACTTGGCATCAAGACTGATGTTCTTTTGAAGACCTTATGGGGAGAGTACTACCTAAATACAAAATCAAAGAAAATTATGAAAGCTGACCAGGTAAATACAGTAAGATGAAGAGGCACTTTGTAGTGGGGCTCACTATTGATATTACTAAAGAAAAATTAATCTGAAGTTTTCTACCAATAGATATAAGTAATAGCTGATATTTTATGCTCTTCATTATTCAATGTTATATGGAAATTATGACCTTAATAAAATTTTTAACACATGTAGCCCAAATACTAATAATATTCTCTTCATGTAGGTTCATTTATGCCATTTAACAGTTTTCTTTGGATTTCAGAGATGAAGTTGTAATTTTGAGCATTGAAGAAAGTTATGTCTATATTCAAACAGTCACATAAAATGTGGTATATAACATTTTTATATTTAGTTGCATTCTTTCTCTTTGTATATCTAATATCATGTAACAGCTTTAATAGACTTAATTCATCTTCTATTTGTCCTGCTTATACCATGAAAGTCTTTTACTCTTTGTAGTTGGTTAAAAATTAAAAGTCTTCTTCCCCAGTTATTGTGCTTAGATAAGAATTTTTATTTGCTTTTTAAGTTTAGATGGCATAACAACTCATTTCCTTATATAGTCAGGAATTAAGCTCTGATTCTTGTGTAACTGGGTAAATCACATCCCCCTTCTGACCTCTGTTTTTCTATGCTTCTAAAGTCAGACGTTTAGACTTCCATATCTTACAGATCTAAAAAACTGTATCATTAAGGTCACTTCACTACATGAGAACTCAGGGGAAATGATGGAGAACCACACATTTTAAATGTTAAAGATGTATATTTGCCATTTATTATACATGTTGCAGCAATCTGGGGCCACTTAGTATAGTGAAAAACATTCTTTGGCATTTCATTGGTCCTCATGGGACTCTTTGTGTTATAATGCAGCACAGTATTTACTATTCATAATGATGGCTTGAGAATGTTGACTTATATGTAGTATACTCTGTATAAGAAGTAGGGAAATGGATATGACATTGAAGAAAGAGTTTCATATAAAGGGGCCCCTTTAAACCACCTTAGCCCCTGTACTAGGGTAGATAGCCAGTGTCACTATTGGGCATTTGTGGCAAGAGCAATGGAAGTAACTATAGAAATTAATGTTGGTTTAGTTGAATTGAAATGGCATTATTAATGGTGGGGCAACTGCACAGCAAGGTTTCCCTTTTTCATTGTTAAGTATTATTTGTGATACTGTTTTCCACCATTGATAGGTGTAATTGAAATTTGGCTCTGAATGCCAAACTACAAGTTATGTCAAACTGAAAATTATGTTGAGTAAATATTTGCCAAGTGGTGAGACATATAGTAGATAAAGAATCCAGAGTGAAATTGAATCATGTTAAGACATGTCAAATGTTCCAGGTCTCCAGAGACAATCTGGTAGATTCCAGAGAGCAGAGAAATCAGAAGAAGTGGGTAGGAAGTCTGACTCTAGCTTTTAAAAACTAGATTTGTGACCATGGCCAAGAGGCTTCACAAACTCTTTAAGCCTCAATTTCATCTTTAAAATTGTGAGTTAATGCCCTTTGCACATTATTGGGACTCTATAAAGCCTTTTGTAAAATATAAAAGTGAGTTATTATTCCAACCATATATTTTTTTTTACAGACAAAAGGAAAGAAACCTTTATTTGTTCAGTTGGTCCTAGAAAATATATGGAGTCTCTATGATGCAGTCTTGAAAAAGTAAGATTACAATACAGTGTTTGTTATTCAGATCAGTTCTATTTAAGTAATATACTAGTCTTATGTACTTACCACATTTCAAGAAGAATGTGGTTGACAGGGAAAAGTAAAAGAAGTTTTCAACAGAATTGGTTGTGGTTGGTGAAACCAACCATTACTGTTAATATTCTGTCTGTATAAAACATGGCTAAAGGGTGGAGTTAGCCATGATTTTACAACGTGGCATGGTGATGGACTGATGATAATGGCTATATGTTTTCAACAAGCCACTAAAAGAAGATTAATTTGATAAAATCTGTCTGAAAGTGAAGTGAAAATTAATTTTATTGTTCTAGTTCCATTTTGAATGATAGGCTAGTCATTTTTTTCTCACCATTTGTAAGACTATATTGTTGGTAATGTGGTTTGTCCTAAAAGTTTTGGAGTCTCCCACTTTGAAAATTAAAAAAAAAAAGATTGTTTTTGCACTATGGCAATAATTCACTTCCAAATATTTATAGTCTTTTGTTGAAAAATAAAGGTTGGGGAGCAAATAGCTAATTAAATTTTACTTCTCTTTTAAATTTCTGTGTGTATAGAAATATAATCTTGTGTTTTTATTTTGTTGAATGATTATAGGGACAAAGAAAAAATTGACAAAATAGTAAGCTCATTGGGATTAAAAATTGGAGCACGGGAGGCACGACATTCTGACCCTAAAGTTCAGATTAATGCCATTTGCAGCCAGTGGCTTCCAATATCAAATAGTGTTCTTGGTATCCTTTTTGAAGTTCTCTACTATTGATGAATCATGAAGACTTTTGAAAATAGACCTCTCCAAGTTGAAGCTTTTTGTGTTATTGTGTAACAAACTTTTTCTAAAGCCTTGCCTATATTTGTTTTTCTCCTCTTAGGGATTTCTTTGCCCCATAACACCTCTTCATTACTAAATCTAGCACGTGTAGGGAAGAAATTGACCTAAATATATCATAGATGATGTACATTTGTCATACTTATTATCTGTAGTTTAACAAAATACATTTTTCCTTAAGTTTTGCTGTTGGCTAATTTGGGAATGGTTTCTACTGGAAATTTGTCTCCATTTTATTATTACTGTATTGTCAATTGATCACTGTTTCTTATCATAATGACCCTTTTCCACTTCCCTGTTCTTCATTGAGCCAATTAATTAACTACATTTAGTGTTTTCTTTAATGGGACCTTTCAGTGGTTTACAACTGTATAATCCTGCAAAACTATATATATATGTCTATCTGTACATATAATTTCAAAGAAGTCTAAATATTTTGAAAATTGAATAATGATGCCCTTAATTTTTTTTTAAGTCCATATTTTTTTGTATGAGAAAAGTTCATATTCTTTAAATGAGAAGTGTAGTTACAGAGTGGCTAGGGAGCTGGCCTCAAGGTCAGGAAGACCTCAAGTTCAAGTTCTGCCTCTATGTTAACCCTCAGTGCCTCAAACAGCTCTCAAAGACTAGAAGCTACAGTATAGGTGCCTATTTACTTTGGTTTTCCAGGAATTTTTGATACTTATTGAAATGACAGATCTTGCCTGTGGATAAATTTTTAAATAACTATTTAACATTTTTCTTTAAATGAAATTACTGTTCCCTCCCACCCCCCAACAACCTCCCCAATTATTAAAGCAGCAGCTCTATATTTAAGAGTTTTGCTGTTTCTGGGGATTACTTAGTGCAATAATTAAAATAGGTTGGACAAATATAAGAATTAAAAAATTGATGTAGTCACTTTTTATAATAAACTCAAGTCAAAAGGCTGTTAGTAGTTTTAGTAGCTTTATTACAGCAAGGTAGAGATAGTAAAGGGGGAAATGTAGGAAGGAGGTAGAAGATATTGTCTAGCTAAATTTTTTTTTTTTTTTTTATCCTGGTACTCCATTCTAGGAGCATAGGGCCACAACCAGTAGGCAATGGGTCACACAGTCGCTCAGGGTCACCCAGCTGGGAAGTGTCTGAGCCCGGACTTGAACCTAGGACCTTTCGTCTCTAGGCCTGGCTCTCAATCCACTGAGCTAGCCCAGCTGCCCCTACTTTAGGTTGCAGTTTCTTTAGCAGATGTAGTTTTTACAGGGTGGGGTTGCTAGCCCCATGCCCAACCCTCCTCCTTTTTCATCCGGGCTAGGGACCATCCTTGGCCCAGGAGTGGTAAGGGTGGGCAGTAGGGGTCAAGTGACTTGCCCAAGGTCACACAGCTGGAAGTGTCCAAGGCCGGACTTGAACCTAGGACCTCCAGTCTCTAGGCCTGGCTCTCAATCCACTGAGCCACTCAGCTGCCCCTTCTAGCTAAATTAACTAAGTCTAAATCTGAGTGCTTCACCGAAGAGAGTGTCCCACCGAAGACAGGAGAAGAGCCAAAAGGCCAGTGTCTCTCCCAGGGTCTCCTCAACCCAGGTGAGACACTAAAGCTGAACTCCTTGAACCATCAACATAGAATCATCTTTCAGCAAGAGGCACTGATGCAGAAGTCTTCCCTCAGCAAGAGGCACCGAGGCAGCAGAATGACTCAGAATGCCCTCGGCTGGCTTTTATAAGCAGTTTTCTCTGCATCACTTCCTGTCTCTCTGGTGTCTAGTTCCTTTCACTGTGGGCTGGTGTATCACATCTCAGAAACCAATCATAGTCTCCCAATTTTCCTAGCACTTGGGGGAAGGTGGACAGGGGTGGGGTGGGAGGGTGGGCCCAGCTTTTGTGGTCTTTTAGGACTAAGTGCTAATAACTAAGTGTGAAAAGCAGGAGACTCCAAGTTCTTGATTGATTAAGTTAAAATAAACAAATTCCCTTTCACACTAGTACATATCTCCCAGAAATTTCTAACTATAAGTATCCAAATGGTAATCCTTGGAGGTCTTATAATAGGATGAAGCCTTTTAATAATTGCTGGTATTTGTTTTTGTACTAAAGTATTAAAAATTGCAGTTTTTATTTGTTATGTAGGAATTTTACATAGTATCTTTATATTGTATGAAGTATAAAAACTCCTTTTATAGTCACTTGGGTAAATATTATATAAATCTATAAGGTTCAGTTATAATTACTTTTTCAGTCAAATGAGGATATTGCTCTGTCATACCTGCCATGTGGAATTGTGGTGAATATCAAATATATGCAATGTGCTTTTGTTAACCTTACAATGCCAGATAACCCATAATTTGTCTGTGATTATCATCTCTCCTAATCTGCTGATCTTACCCTATATCATTTGCTAATGAAACCTTTTTTAAAATCCAGTACAAAGAAATTGGGGGCAAATTCTAGCTCATTAGCTTTGAATCCTTAACAGTGAGTTTTAGACATGGTATGCCAGAAACTCCCTAGTCCTCTTGACATCCCAGCTGAGCGAGTAGAGAGGCTGCTATGCACTGGAGCAAGGACATTTGATTCTCTTCCACCAGAAACCCAGGAACTAAAGACAGGTAAGCTAAATTTGAACAAATTAATTTAGAAACAATTAAGGGCAGCTAAGCTAAGTGGATAGAATATCAAGTCTTAAGTAGGGAGGACCTAGGTTGAAATGTTGTCTCAGACACTTTCTAGCAAGTCATTTAATCCAGATTATCTAGTTCTTGTCACGCATCTGCCTAAAATTGATACTAAAACAGAAGGTAAGGTTACTTGGGAAACCCCCCCCAAAAAAACTATTAAAGCCCATTCAAAGCTCTATAAATCTAGGATTTGGTGTTCTGATCACTGGATATGTATAATTTCAGCTTTGGAGCTAGTCTTGATAGTAATGATTTTTTAATTCATCTATTTGACCTTTAAAATCTTTTTTATATGACTCCACTTGTCTTAACATACTTTTTTTTTTTAAGCCCTTAACTTATGTGTATTGACTTATAGGTGGAAGAGTGGTAAAGGTAGGCAATGGGGGCCAAGTGACTTGCCCAGGGTCACACAGCTGGGAAGCTTCTTTGGCCGGATTTGAACCTAGGACCTCCCGTTTCTAGGCCTGGCTCTCAATCCACTGAGCTACCCAGCTGCCCCTCCACTTGTCTTTTAAACTACTTGTTTTTTAGGTTTGGGATTGTTACACTTTTTTTTTTAATCTCTTTTACAACTAGCACCATTGCCTGGATCATTTTAAGAGCTCATTATATGATTATTGATTGATTGATTGATTGATTGTGGTTGAACTAATGGTACTCAGTCTCTTCCTATGTTCTTGTTAGTTTTTTTCTTAGTTTTTCTTCCTTTTTTGATTAGATTTCCTTTCTTAAGAGTAAAGATGAGATCTGAAATCTTTATGACATTTTGGGACTATAAGCAAATAACACAGCGAAGCAATTACACACATGTTTAATAAACCTTAAAACCTAACCTGCCATCACTCAAATAATGTTAATACTGTTCTTAAGAAACACACACGGGGCAGCTGGGTAGCTCAGTGGAGTGAGAGTCAGGCCTAGAGACAGGAGGTCCTAGGTTCAAACCCGGCCTCAGCCACTTCCCAGCTGTGTGACCCTGGGCAAGTCACTTGACCCCCATTGCCCACCCTTATCACTCTTCCACCTATGAGACAATACACCGAAGTACAAGGGTTTAAAAAAAAAAAAGAAACACACACACACATTTTTAAATTTTAAAGTGACTTTTTTATGGTATCATTTAACCTTATCCTGTGGTGAGCCAAGTTTCCAAAAATAGGTATATTTAGGTGTACTAAGTGAGTTCTTAAGGGAATTGTTTTAGATTCCCCTTGGCAAGAGTTTTATCAGAAGATTGATTCTCACTTTGGATTAAAAATGTAAGTGCACTTTGCCAGAAAGGAGCTCTGAGATATTCAGTGGCAACTTGCTCAGAACTCCATTTATGCTCTTTCTTCCTGTAGACAAAAATGTTACTTCATTGCAATATGAAGTTAGATGATGTTCTTATAGCTTTTAGATGAAATCTTTCAGGCTCTTTTTTTTTGTTTGTTTGATAGGATCTACCCTAATATGATAGAAGGTAGATTCCCAAATTGTGTAAATGTTGTGGGGACTAATTTTTGATAGGGCCCAAAGAAAGCAGACTGTTCTCTTCTTTTTGCCATTTTGATCAGGAGTGCTGGCAGGAAAAAGCCCTTCATAAAAGTACAGGGTGCAAATAGTTTATAAGTAGCCTATAATTTATACACATTTATGTATATTTGAATAACTCATACCTAGGAATTACTATGTCATCCTCAGCTTGAGAGCTTTAACTTTGGGGCTTGTTAGAACTCTCCATCTTGTATTGGTATGGAAATTCCTCAGTAACTAAAGCCTCTTCCCCAACACCAGTATTTCCATGATTGGCTTCAAAGGAATTTGTTCTGGAACATTAAAATGGCCATTTTTGAAACTGTTTCAAGAGTTTGGTGGCATTTCCCTATTAACAATACCCTGCCATCTATGTATCTCCTGGCATCCCTTTGATATGGAATTATATTATGGAAGTCATAGGATCATTGTTCTAAAGCTAGAAGAGCTGTCTGATGCCACCTAGTCTTCAGGTAATGTAGGTTGGATTACTTAAGGTTTCCTAAGTTTACAGGTTATCCCATCCATACTGTGTGGATACTTGTTAGCTCTTCTCACAGAGCGTGTCCCTTTTCAGGGTAAGATGCCATACCCTCTCCTAATTTATTATTTCAATTATTTCTTCTACATCTTGAGAGTCCTTTGGGGCCTATAGTCCAACCATTCACTACAAATAGCAGCCAGACAAATAAGTCATTATAAATTACTTTGATTTTTTTTCCCGAGTCTTCAAAGAAGGGAAGCATTTTGTTCTTTGGAAAAGCAATTCTTTAAGTAGAATTTAAAAAATAATTAAGATCACTGGTTGGTTTTAGTTCTAAATGTTGTTTTATTCCAAGTCTCATTTGTTCTAATGAAATTTGGTTTTCTTATAGTAGGTAAAGAAAAAGAGTGACTTTTGTTTCTCATTTCTTTAGCTTTTATGAAATGTGGAAGTGAAGACACAGCTCCAGTTATCATCTTTGTTTCTAAAATGTTTGCAGTGGATGCAAGGTCTTTGCCTTGTAACAAACCAAGGTAAGGCTCAAGGAGAAAATGGAGATTTCTCCTCCTGGGAGCTGGTTGAAGGTAGGATGTGTGTACTGGTGGTAGGGGTAGGATTATAACTTTTCTTGACTAGTTCATAATTTCTGACCACCAGGAATAACTCCTAAGATTCATTCTAGATGATAAAACACTTTTGCTTGTGGCCTTCCCTTTGTAATCGTGCCATGTATATGGTACTTTGTTAATTATCCATTTCTCTTGATATGTTGATGTATGTGTATATGGTTATTTTGTGTGTGCTTCTTGCCTTTCTAATCATCATGTATGTGTGTGTGCGTGCATGTGTGTGTGTGTATGTGTGTATATATAAATATATACACACATATTATATATATATATAATCAAAAGCTGGAATAACATGTTTGTGTGCACTGTGTAAGCTTATGCATTTATTCTCTGCATTTAAAAAGATGAGCTCCCCTCTCCTGGAAGTTCTGTGTTGTCAGCCTAGCACCTGCGACTTATCACAAAATTCCTACCCACCACAGAGAACAGGATTTTTTTCTCCAATTAAAAACTTATACATTTCTCAAATTAACAGGATCTAAGGCCTATGCTTTCTTCACTATTCCATGTTCTCACTGATGAGAGCAGTCTTAAAGTACTTCAGTAATTTGAGATTTCTTTCTTTTCTACTGTCCATACCTTTAGAATGGAAAATAAAATCAACCCCAACAGTGAAAGAAAAATTATGACCAGCAGCAATAGAAATACTTATTGTATCTTTTAGCTGAAGTTGTTTTTTCCTCTATCTAGGAAGCTTAAAGTTTATTACAAGCTGTGCAGGTTGACTAGTCTAAAATGAGATCAGGTCTAGTCAGAATCAAGACACCCAGATGCTTAGTCTGTTTAGAGTACTAATATAACTATTGCTAATGCATATTTTTTGCTATTAAAATGTCCTTTTGACTTAATTCACTAATTTAATTTTTAAAGAAAAACTATTTTATATGACTCTTGTTCAAGAAAGTAAACATTGTTTTATAATTGTGTAGTCAGATTGAATGTGAAGAAATAGTCAAGTTTTCTTCAAGTGACTTGGCATTTTAGCATTTGAATTAGAATAGTGTAATTCCTCAAAGTATATTAGGCAGCAGCTACTGAAAATTTCACCATTGTGATTCAGTTAGACTAGGCCTTTGATCTTGGTGAACCACATGAACATATTAAATGGAGTTTTAAGTGGGTTTTACTTCTCTAGTGAATGATCCCTTCACATCTGTGGTATCATGAATTATTTTGACAGGTCTTTGGTGTGCAGTGAAAGTTGATGCTGTGCAACATTTTTGTTTCTTCTCACCAAATGAAATTTTTTCATACTAACTTTGCAGGTTTAGAAAGGTCTCAAAGTTAGTTCAGTACCTTTTAGTTTAAGTTTATTTAAACTATTTATTGCTGCATTGAATATTTAAATCTAAAGATTTCTAAAATATGGAGCTTTATAAATGAAGGTCTGCCTTTGGGACTTTAGCATTGGCTTTACATCAGATCTTGGTATTTATAGTTATAACACAAGGAATTAAAACATATAGCTGAAGCACTCTTTATTTTCTGATACAAAACATTTTATATTCTTCAGTTTTCAAAAAGAATGCTAGAATCATAGAATACCTGAGCAACAAGGGACTTTTAGATGCATCTTTAACTCTGTTTCTTCATTCTACAAGTAAAGAAATAGAGGCACCCCCTGCAAAATGCCTTACCTAAGATCATCTGCTTAAGGAACCAACTAGAATTTGAAGTCAGCTACCTTAAATAGTACTTTCATTTCATTTCACCTTAGAGGATTCTTATGAGACATCAATTAGTGTTTGTGAAAGTGCTTTATAACTGCTAAAACTGCTGTGATTCATAAGTTTTCTTGTTGTTCCTTCTTTTCTTTTCTTTTTTTTTCTTCTCTCCCCTCTTCACATCTCACTCATATGCATCACCATAAGTACATAATGCCTTATCTGAGCCAGAAAGTCTTCAGATGTGGCCTTGGCTGAGAGCTATGTCTTTCAAAGTGCTCCTCTCATTTGATGAATATTTTTGGCGACAAGGACCCATAAGACAGAGCATTACAATGGAAAGAATACTGGGTCCAGAGTCAGGGGAGCTGGTTCTGACATTTATGTGTGATCAGATATACACAAATCACTTTATCTACATATCTGACCTTCAGTCTTTCTTCATCTGTAAAGTAAGAGGATTGGTTTAGATAACTCTGTGGTCCCTTGCAGCTCAAGAGCTGGGATCCTAAGTAACATCTGCAAGAATGGAAGAGTTGGGATCTGTGTTGGTGGAGATCCCCCAATGGATGAAATCGTAGATGTTTTGAAATATCAAAGTACATTTTATCATTACTACTCCTTTTCCTTCTTCTCTTCCTCTTCCACTCACAATTACAAAGTGTTGCTACAAGGTCTCTTTCCATTCTTTCATGCTATTATTACAAATAAGGTCTAGAGTTTAAATACCCTTGAGTCTTTGACCATTTCTTAGTCAGTGGTGCCTAAGATGTATAGAGTGCTGGATTAGAGTCTTTGGACCTTGCCATTGCCACTTGTACTTGTGGTACTTTGGATCAGTCTCTTTATTTGCCTAGAAAAACAAGGGGTTTAGATATGGTGATTTCCAAGGTACCTTGAGCCCAATTTGTCTAAAATCACGAGAAGGTGGAAATGAATGACATCAAATATTTTCCTAAGAGCAGATTTTGATAGTAGAAAGAATTGATAAAGACTAATATGTAGGATCACCTTGATAAAGAAGGAAAAGAAGCTTTATATCCTAGTGATAATCTTTACACACTTCTTAATTTGACTAGTTTATAGTATATTGGGGCCGGATGAAATCCTAGAGATCATATTATTTTATAGAGGAAAGAACTGAGAATCAGAGTGAGGTGGTAATTCTGAAAAGCTGGGACTAGAGTCAAGAAGACCCAAGTTCAAATGTGTCCTTACATATTTATTACCTGTGTGACTCTGGGCAAGTCACTTAACCTCTATCTGCTTCTATTTTCCTCAACTATAAAATGGGGATAATACTACTACCTACCTCCTAGGGTTGTCATGAAGATCAAATGAGAATATTTGTGAAGCACTTAGCCCAGTGCCTCTTACATTGCAAGTAGGGGCTCTATAAATGCTTATTTTCTTTCTTTCCCCTTATCCAGGATTACCTAACCAGTTAATGATAGAGCTGGGATTAGAATTGTGCTTTCATGAATCCCTGACTATTGCCTCACTATTGACTGTTTTAATTTTCAGTAACCTTAGAATGATACGTATGCCTTGTTTCTATTTTTTCCTATTCATTATTGGGATGAAATGATACAACACAGTAGACCACTAGTATAGTATCTGACTCTCAAATCTTTGAGAATTGGAGCCCTGGTACAATTATTGTACTGGTCATTCATTATCTACAATTTTGATTACTTTAGACAGATACCAAATGACAGAGTTGGTGGGTATGGAAGCCACACCATAATAATTGACATCTGCCCCTGAGGGAATTCTGCCATCATAAGGTCATGTATCCTGCCCCCTTTTCAGGATTTTGGTGGATCTGTAATTTCATTAATGTGACTGTTTCATCAACTAATACAGATTATAAATCATCCATGCCTTTTTATCTATTATTATTTTTCTTCTCTTTCCATAACTATATTTCCTTAAGCGTCCAACCAGTGTATTTCAGGCCTTCTCTGAAGCACCATATGACTGTCCATTCTATCTCTGAAGACTGCTGCTGCAGAACCTATTTACCACTTTGCAGGCCAGTCATATCTGGTAAAAGGCTTTAGCCTACAGAGATCCATATTTTCCCATTGTCCTTTGGGTCATCTGCAGTCCTGGGATTGTGTTTTTGCATGATTGTGTTGTTCCATGACAGTGTTCTTGGGAATTAAGTGTATCAAAAAGATGGACTTTTATAGCACTGAGTAGCTTGAGGTCAATGAACCATTTCTCAGGAGTGATATAGCTTGACAAGTTCCTAGTCAGTTGTGCTTATGATGTATAGAGTGCTGGATTAGAGTCATTGGGACCTTGTCTCTGCCACTTGTACTTGTCATACTGAAATAAGTAAGTGAAGGAACCTTGTAGAGTCTCCAAGTGGGTTGGACCAAAGCTGTAGACCCAATGTGGTCTGCCCACAGTATGGAGCCCAGTGGTAGGCCCAGTTCTGTGGGTTGCAGACAACATAATCTGACTGCTCAGAAGGATGTAAAAACAGATCTTGGCTTATTTGAGAAACTCAGGATGGGTTGTGGACCAGGGAAACGTGATATCTTTAACTCTTATCAGTTCTAACTCCTCCCCCTTGCTGACCCTCATAGGTCCTTTTCGATCTCAAATAATTGGGCTACTCTATTATACTCTATCTTTCTGCTCAAGAATAAGAATATTCTAGCTAAATTCACCTGGCACTAACTGGTCCACTGAGATAAACACAGGGTCAGCAAAGTCTAGGCAGATGGGTTGACCTTGGTGGTCTGGCTCTGTTAGGCAAGATAGAGATTAAGTCCTTGACAGCTCACGCAGAATAGGTGGAAATATTGATAAAGCCAAGAAACAGGTCACAGGATCTAGATTAGGCTCAGAGAAGACTTCTTGAGATTTGGAAAACCTCCAAGGGAAGTCAGGAACACAGCTTCTTTCTCTAGCTTGATCCAAAGATGGCCACAGGAAGGAAGCTCCTGCTCTCCAGAGATCAACCAACCCCCTTGGAATCTCAATGTCTCCTCTTATCAGTCCTTACTGTTCTAGAACCTCACCTGTTTGGTTCCACCCATGTGCCAGCTCTCCTTTGCAAATCATTTGCAAATGCCCAAACCCTCTGCAACTTTTCCATTCTTTCTATTTCCTTTCTATAGTACTTTGGCTATGTCTCTTCACCTACGTAGAACTATTTCTTTATAAAATGATGTCCAAGTTACTTTCCAGCTATAAACTATAAAGATCCATAAATACACATTTCAATAATTGATGGACTAATTCAATGGTCAGCTGTCTAGCAGCATGTCATAATCTAAAGAATAATCTTCTACCTACCCACTTTTTTGGTCCAGACTTGTGACTTCTTTGGTTTAGTTAAGGAGCTCCTTTGATTGCTGGAGACACTGAGACATAAATGACTTGCCAATGGTCTGACAATCAGTATATTTTAGAGAGAATATTTGAACACAGGTTTTTCTAACTCTGAGGACCAGCTCTGTGGCTGCTTCTTATGTCCTGACTCTTATCTACTACTGAATCACTATGACTTAGGGCAAGTAATTTTATCACTCTTGGAACTATTTTCCTTTCTTCCCAAGTCAAAAAAAGAGATTGGATTAGATTATCTCTAAGTTCCATCCTAACTTTAAGATTCAGTTTTAGAACTTTATTGTTACTCTCACAGTATCCATCATGTGTATTACTCCCCTTAAGTGAAGATTTCATAGCTGAACACTGTGTATGTGTATACATACATGAGTGCATACATTCATTTAGTTTCCTTTAGAGGCTAGCTGGCTAGGTGGTTTTTTGATTCCTTGAGCTAATTTTATAAGCCATCTTAAGAAAGTGACCCATCTGGCTAGCTCATTCTGTGATCAAGTGCCTGTCTAAAAATGAATCATTTTATGTCTAACACAGTTACAAATCAGGAGAAGGGAGAAGGTTGCATTTCTTTGCCTAAGCCACAAACCCTCACATGAAACTTCAAATGCCCTGCCCATAGCCAATTATTCAAAGATCCAATAAGATCGTTAGAATCCCTTGTTTTTGTATTGCACTTTGTGGTTTTAAAAGCATTTTCATGTATAACAATATCTTATCTCTGAAAGGCTGTAGAAAAGACTGGCAGAGGTTATTTTGGTTGTGGAAGCTCAGAGAATTTGAGCCAGGTCTTTTGGTGCCAGGGTTAGCCCATCTTGATTCCTAAGTTTTGGGCTGCTTCTACCTACACCATGCTTTCATTTCTTTAGTAAAAGTAGTGAATATGTAGTCTCAGCCACCATGGAGTGGCTGGTTCAGGGCAACCTAGGATAGTCCTTAAAATGCCAATAGCCCAAAAAAGGGAATACTGACTCATTTTATACTGAGGAGTAAGTTTGTCAATAAGTGGGGCCTTTCCTGAGAGAGTGCTTTGGTACAGGAGATGAGGAACAGAGGAAGGTGAGTCATGTATCCTCATAGGAGCTTTGACAACTACACTACCTCCACCAAGGCTGGATTGTATCCTCTATTCATTATTCTATAGCAGGATATCTGGTATCATGGAGAGAGTGCTGGACTTGTCAGAATCAGCACTCCCTTTGGCACTTAGTAGCATGTGACCATAGGTAGTCTATTCCATTGCTATGAGTACCACCTACCTCCTAGCACTTTAAAGAAGATCAAATGAGGAAATGGATGGGAAATGCTTTACAAATTATAAAGAGTTTCATAAATGTTAATTATTATTACCTCTGCTTTGGTCTACCTATTAGTAAAGGTGGAAGCTTATTAATGGATTTTCTTTTTGAAGATCAGCTGTTTGTAGATTTGCTTAGGAGTCAACCCACCTGGACCATAAAGAAGTTTACATAGTCTTCCTTTCTTTTTTGTTACTCTTTTGTGAGGTTTTCCCCTTAATGAGAATTTATATAAATAGTGCAGATTTACTAGAACCCCATGTTTATGTTTCTCTCAGACTTACTGCTGTTATGGTTGTTCATTTGTTTCAGTTGTACCTGACATTTCATGACCTCATTTGGGGTTTTCTTGGCAGTTACTAGAGTAGTTTGTCATTTCCTTCTCCTGCTCATTTTACAGATGAGAAAACTGAAGCAGCTGACAGGGTTTAAGTGATTTACCTGGCATCATGCATCTAGTAAGTGCTTGTAGCCAGATTTGAAATTGAAAATGAGCTTTCCTAACTCTAGGTCTGGTGCTCTATGCACTGTGCCACCTAGCTGCCCAAGGAACATCATTGGGTTCGTGTTATTCTCAAAGATATGAAATGGCATTGCTAATTGTTATGGGGAGAAAACTTGAAGTTTCCCAAGTAATATTTCTGGTTTGCACTGAGCAGTGGACTGATCACAAAGATTTTGAAAACAGAGGTAGTTAGCTATAAGTATAAGTTATAAGGCTTCAAGAGATAAGGAGATGAATGGCAAATAGATGGTGTTTACCTGATGCTCTGAACAAAATTATTCTCTTTGTGCCTTTAAGACTTGAAAATTCCCTAAGGAATTTTGGGCATTGCACAAGAAAACAAAAAAACTCCAAAAAACAAAACCCTAGAATTAGTTCCAGGCTGATTTCCCATTTATCAGGAACTATGATGATTTTTTTCAACATTTACCTTCTGTCTTAGAATCAATACTATGTATTGGTTCTAAGGCAGAGATTGGTAAGGGCTAGGCAATGAGGGTTAAGTGACTTGCACAGGATCACACAAGTAGGAAGTGTCTGAGGCCAGATTTGAACCCAGGACCTCCCATCTCTGGGCCTGGTTCTCAATCCACTGAGCTACCCAGCTGCCCACTGAACTATGATGATTTAAAAAAAACGTTTTATTACAATATCTGACTCATCTTAAACTTTCTTCCTCCCCTTCCCCTCACCCCTTTTTCCCAAGACAACATGAAGGATGTTTTGAAAATGTGGTCAAAATATATTTCAGAATCATGTGGTTTGAAGTGTCATAGATTTAGAGATTTAAGGAACCACAAAAGTACTTCCTCATTTTATAGATGAAAAAATTGATGTCCAAGGTGACAAAGGAAGAGACAGAGTTGTGATTCAAACTTAAGGCTTCTGACTCCAAATTCACTACTCTTTCTTCTGTTACCATAATAAATTTTGAATTTAAGTGCCTTCTAGAGAAGGAAAAGTTTGTTTGACCCAAATTTTCTGAGTAATTGCTTCAATTCTTTATATTGTAGGAGTAGATTATAAGATGGCCTAGATCAGTGATGGGCAAACTTTTTAAAGGAAAGGAAATGCTCATCTGTCAATCTGTTTCTAAGGCAACTCTTTTTCATTGTATTGTATCCTACTCGTATTCTCAGATTAGGAATAATGTCTAGCTACCTGGTAGAACATTTTAGGGGGCCTGCAGGCTGTAGTTTGCCCATCACTGGCCTAGATACTTATTTTCTTTTTTGACCAGAACACAATGCATCCAGAATCAATGAAAAAATGAGATTTGTAGTGCTTTTTACATACTTTACAGCACTATGTAATGCTAGTTATTATGAATAAACCAGCTTTCCTTCTAATAAAATTTCATTCCATTTTTTTTTTAAACCTTCACCTTCCGTCTTGGAGTCAATACTACGGATTGGCTCCAAGGCAGAAGAGTGGTAAGGGTAGGCCAGTAGTTCCCAAACTTTTTTGACCTACCGCCCCCTTTCCAGAAAAAATATTACTTAGCCCCCTGGAAATTAATTTTTTAAAAATTTTAATAGCGATTAATAGGAAAGATAAATGCACCTGTGTCCATCACCGTGCCCCTGGATCACTGCAGCACCCACCAGGAGGCTGTAGTGCCCACTTTGGGAATCACTGGGGTAGGCACTGGGGGTCAAGTGACTTGCCCACGGTCACACAGCTGGGAAGTGGCTGAGGCCAGATTTGTACCCAGGACCTCCTGTCTCTAGGCCTGGTTCTCACTCCACTGAGCTACCCAGCTGCCCCCCCATTCCATTTATTTTTAACCTCACCATGTACACTTCTTTATTTGCTTATTACAACTATTATTAATTCTCCTAATCCTTCCCTCATTTCAGCATGATGTGCCTGCTTGTGACTTTATCTAAAGGCTCAAGGCCTCTAATATGGTCTGAGAGTAATTCTAGACTTGGGCAGGTATTGGGCAGAAACTTTATTCAATTAAACCTAGTTCTTACTGTTTGTTAGACTCTGTGCCTATTCCCCAAACTCTTTGCCTAGATCTTGGATCTCAATTTACCAAGGCTCTTTGGTCTAGAAGACTCCTGACTTCCTTTTCTGGGACCCATATGGTTTGTGTTCCAATCTGTTTACCTGATTTTAATTTTCTCGCTCACTTGAAATTTTAGTCTTATTTTTAGTCTTTCTTATCAGTGCCATACTTTTTCAGATTGTACCCAGCCCAAAGCACAGTAAAACATTTTCCAGTGGTGGCTTTTTCTTTAGGCAGTTGACCAGAAATTTCATCATTAATTGGAAAATGGCTATTTTGTTATTAATTTCTTCCATAATTGATCTGATACTCGCTTGACAATGATCTGCCTTTTGCATGTTCTTCATTACCTTCTTGAGGACTTTAGTCATTTCTAAAGATATCTTTGTTTACTTGATATAAAGGAGCTCCCTGTTCCTACCCAATTCATACATAACCAATGATTCATTGGTTCTGTTTCCTTTAAGATGGAGCAATATTCTGTAAAGTTTTTTTAAAGCTCTCCTATTTCTTCTCTTTTGTTTTATAACAACTTCAAAATCTTATCAAGCTGAAATTTTCTATTTAAGTTTGTCATTTTTTGGTTATCAAATATTTATATTTTTATATTTCAAATATAAATATGTAACACATATATTTGTATTTCAAAATTTAAATCTGAATTTTCTCAGCAGACTTTATTATAATTGGTAGATTTCCTACCTTTAATTCTTTAGAAATGTTAATGTATTTTCACTTGGAGTCCTCATAAGAGTTTAAAAGTATTATTTCACAAGAGAAAATTATAGTTAAGTATAATTTGCATTCAAATCTTGTGAATAAAACATTTTAGTTATAACTAACTTATACAATGCTTTATGGGTAGCATGCTTTTTATACCTGCCCTCATTTACTTCTCACAACAACCTTGTGAGACAGATAGTATAGATGTGTTTATTTTACAGATTTTAAAATTGTAAGATCATATGGCTTTTAAATTGTAGAGAGGGCAAGTTATCTAACCTTGATTACCTAACCCATGTCATTCTTCCAGCTTAGAATTAATACTAAGAATGTAAGGGTTTTAAAAAAAAAAGTTCACTTAGTTTTGAGGAAAGATATTCTACCTTGAATAGAGACATGTTTGGAGGATATTTACGTTTGATCACATGATTTGGTTAAGTGATATTCTCTATGATACCTCTACTTTTTTATGGTGGAGTCTTTATGTGCAGGATTTCTGCCATTTTATACAGATTTTATTGCTAAAACAGTAAAGATTATAGGTTTATTGATAATACTTACTTTCCCCTTATATTTATATCTAATGGGAATAGAATACTTTAACAATTGAACTAGTATTTCTTATTTTGTTCAAATCCCTCAGATGTATGGAATGGATGAGGCAGGAATGATTTACTCTTTTTGCCTGTCATTTACTAACTTAAGTGGAAAACTCCCTTAAGTGTTAAAATGGAGATCTTTTAAATAAGATTAGGAGGGGGCAGGCTGGGTAGCTCAGTGGATTGAGAGCCAGGCCTAGAGACAGGAGGTCCTAGGTTCAAATCCGGCCTCAGACACTTCCCAGCTGTGTGACCCTGGGCAAGTCACTTGACCCCCATTGCCTACCCTTACCAATCTTCCACCTATAAGTCAATGCACAGAAGTTAAGGGTTTAAAATTTAAAAAAAAAATAAGATTAGGACTCAGCTTTCTAGCCACAACTAAAATACAAAGGTTAGATAACCCCACTTGACTTATCCTAAAGTCATGTAGTTATGCCCCAGAGGAGATATTTTTAGTGCTTAGCACATAACCTGAAACATAGAAGTTGCTTTATAAATTTTTATTGACTTACTGACAGACTTCCAATAGCTAGCTATCTAAAATAGAGAAATCAACTTGGCAACAAGTTAAAGATTTCGGGGGAACCTGATGAAAGTAGTTATCCCAAAGCCATGTATTTATATCACAGAGGAGAGACATGGAGTCACTGACCTGAGGTCTTCCCCTGGATTATTATGTGTAAAATGAAAGTGTATATTTAGATTGGAGGCCACATTGACATCAGTAAGGGATGACAAGTGACTGAGGGAGAAAATAGAAGCATGAGAAAAATTGAACAAGTATGAGGTGTCAGTTAGCTTTTTAGATATTTGACTTTTTGTGCTTTAGTAGCTTAAAACTGCACGGAAACTTTTGGGACACCCTTTATAAAGTCTCTGTGATCTAGGTCCTTGTGCTGCTGGAGAGTTCAGCTCTACATCTGAATAGGCAGTGATGTCCTTGCTCTTGTTCAGCATGTCCCTAACATTGCCCCACGTCATTAATGCAGGGTTTGTCTGTGTTAAGTGAGTATCACTGGATGAGTGACCAAGTTGGAACCACATAGTACCACCATGAAGGGAGTGGCCAAGCAACTAGACCAAAGGCAAGGAAATCCATTGGATAGGGCAGAGAGAGGAAGAGAAAGGGCTGGCAAGTTGGCCAAGAGCAGCTGAGCAGATGGGAAGGAATTGAGGGTGAAACTAGACATGTTGCCCACAAGGCATTCAGCAGCCCTAAAAACTTAACTGAGGTCAAGATACCAAGGACTATGGGAGGTGCCTCGGGAAAGACAGACCATTGGATCACCTGCCTTGTCACCTTCAGGGAGATTCCCTTTGTACTTACACGTTGGTAAATATGTTGGTGGTAGATAATGTATCTGTATAGACATACACATGCATATATGTGTTGCGTATGTGTGTATAGATGTATAGTTGTGTATATATTATATGTGTATATTATATGTTATTTACATGCTGCTGGAGAATATAGCAATCTCTATCTGAATAGGCACTTTCCAGTCTAATATTCCTGAATATGTGGGTCTGTTACATCATATATATATATATATATATATATATATATATATATATATATACACACACGTATGTGTTTATGTGTATGCATGTATATATTTGTATACATCTATGTATGTAATGTAGATAGAGATATATTCTGTGCTTCGTCTGAGGCAGAGCTGCTTCTCTCTGGCCCCAGCTTCATTACTTTACACAACTGCTTCTCTGATTCCTGCTTCTTTCTCCTTTCCTGCTTTACAAATGATCATGTTAAATAAAGCTGATCCGGACAATACTTTGAGTTCTGCAGAGGAGAGGAGTTTGAGAAAATATACATCTTTTCCTTTTATATGACCTGCTCTAACTATACTAATTATACCTCTCCCTCTTCCCCTCCATCCTTCTCTATCATATGTGTGTATGTGTGTGTGTGTGTGTGTGTGTGTGTGTGTGTGTGTGTGTGTGAGACCACAGAACCATAGAAGGTAGAGTATTATCCCATTTTACTGAAAACTGAAGCATAGGGAAATTGATTGTGCAGGTTACAGCTAATAAGTGGTTTGTCTTTGCTCTACCTACACTGTGACTATGTGACTATCTGATTATGGTATAATCAGTCAGGGTTAGTTTCTCACCAGCATTCTGCTTCTTTGCAGCTATTGCCCTGGGAGACTGTGGTTGATAGATGGTAACTGAAAACAGCCAGCCATAAAGTGAAAGAGAGGGTGGCAAACAGATGGAGTTTTTTTCTTTGGCAGAGATACGGGAATGTGGCAGTAAGAAGGTCATGGTTTCAGAAGTGTCTCCAGGATGATTGATAGCCAGGTTTCCTAGGGACTTAAGGAAGAAGAAGAGACAGGGAGGCAACCATCAGCATCTGGTGGGTCATTTCTTCTTTTTAAAAATAAATTTATTTATTTTTAACATTCATTCATTTACCATTTTGATTTCTGAATTTTCGCCTTTCCTCCAGTCTTTCCCCCATCCATTGAGAAGGCAAGCAATATGATATCAATTATACATATATAACTAACTCATACAATGCTTTATTGGTAGCATGCTTTTTGTACATGTTCTCATTTACTTCTCACAATAACCTTGTGAGACAGATAGTATAAATATGTTTATTTTATAGATTTTAAAATTGTAAGATCACATAGCTTTTAAATTGTAGAGAGGGTACTCATAGTGATTTTGACTCAAATCCTTGATACTCTGTTACCTATTATGTATTGCTTTTCAGGATTATGAAAAATATGTGTGTGTGTTCATGTGTGTTTGTTTAGATAGATAGATGCCTGGTGTATTCATAGCAAGACCTAAGAATGGAATCTTTATCTCTTCTCCTCTGGAGAACTCACTACTGTACCAACTAGCATATTTAATACCACTAGTTGTAACAAGGTAGGGAGAGAGAAGAGGGAATCAGAGACAGTTGTTTAAAGGAGTGAACTTGGGGCCAGCAGAGCAGCACCATCTTGGGTGAAGTCTGAAACAATTAAACTCAGTCTTGAGACTAGAACTTAGGCTATCCAACTGTATACTTGAATAGCTTAAAAGTACAGGACACCATGACTTTGAGGACCTCCTGTACATTCTGGGATCCTGTATATAAAACAGGTGCTTCTTGGGAACTAGGTTTTGCTATGAACTTGTGCTTTTGTTGGCATAGGAAACTTGTGGTATGGAAAATACCCTCCCCTATTATGGATAATTGTCATTTTCTTTGTAGTTTATAGTCTTAGATAGTTGTCTTGAGGCACTGAGAGATTAAGTAATTTACCTGCCCCATGTCATTCCTCCCTTAGGGAGGGGGAAAAGGAGGAAGCATTTATATAGGGTTGGCTGTGTTCCATGTGATGTGCTAAGGGCTTTTTACAGATATCTCATTTGATCATAGTATGTGGTCTAAGTAGAACTTGGATCCAGCTCTGGTGATAACTAGGCTCAGCCATCTGTCTGTTTTTCCAGGCTATCTTATTTTATTGGAGGAGAGACTAGTGTGTGGTGATGATAGTCTCTGTACAAGGGGAATCTTTGGCCCTTAAAAGTTTCCCAAAGTAAAATGTTTTCTCTCTCCCCTTGCCTCCTAACATTTGTGATGAGCAAATATCCGTGTACATACTTAAAAGGGAGTTACTGAAGTAAGGTTTTCTGATATATCACAAAAGGATCTCCTGAGGTTATGATTCTCTTCCCTTAGCTGTTGAGGAAGAGCTTAAAGATTATCAGAGGTAAGTTGTTGATTGGTGTCTTTGCCAGAGATCTGCTACCTACTTGTGAGTCCAAAATGTAGGTGAAGAGCTCATACATGGAGAGAGAGCTTTGGGCAAGTTGAAGAATTGAAGTAGGATTAAATCTTGATGGCACTTAGTCTTTTGAAGAATTAGGGGTTTCAAGGGACAATGTTTTTGTTCCTTTCCTTCCTTTAGATGAGATCTTTTGTGCTTTCTTTCTCTTTCCCCTCATTGTTTGCCATTCCTTAGTGACTCTTTTCTTTTTCTGTCTATAATATAAAACCAAACCAAAAATGAATGTTTAATTTTATAATCTTAATTGAATAAGGTTTTATTTTTATGTTTCTGTTCTTATGGCTCAGATGTATGGCTTAGATGTTTTGTATTTCTCTTTTAAAAATAGCAAGAACTAACATTAATTTACTTTGGTTGGCCTTGGTTAATTATTTTCCCTCATAGGTCCATGCCACTTAATAGAAAATTATTCCTCCTTGCCTTACCAGATAGCTAAAGATTTTCCCACACATAATTTGTACTAATTCAAACTAAAAACATCATAGAAACAAGAGGTGGTGATGAAAAAAGATCATGTTCTGCTCTCTCCCTCCAGTTCTTTTCTTGTAAGCCTCTATACCTTTTGCCATTTCAGACTCTCAGTGAGGAATAAGGGCACAAAATAGGAGACGAATAAAGATAAGGATTAGGGAGAATAGAATAGAGCAGGGGTTAAGAAATATTTGCAAATTTTTTTTTGCTTGACTTTGCAAAGTGATATTTTTGATTTGTCACTTAGTAAGGTTTTTAAAGACGTGAGAAATGATCTGTAAAAAATTTAACTATTTTTTCTTTCTGTATATATGATAGAGTTTTGGATTGGACTCAAACTAAGCCTCCCAGTCATAAAATCAGACTGGGTCCTTCTGTTGCAAAACCAGTGAAGGCCAGTTTTCCCAAATATAATTAGGGTAAGTGGAGAAGGGTAGAATTATGTTTTCATCTTGTGCAGCCAGGAGTGGAATGAATATCTTTTGAAGGCAATGTCTGACCTGTTTAGGGTATACCTGGTCACTTGGTCACTGACTATATGCCATCTATTTTGAGGTAGCTACTTAAAATATTCAGAGGCAGATAGTGCATATTTTGTACTATCTTTTTCTTTTTAAATTTTTAAAATTTTTTTATTGTCTTTTTAAATTCTTTTTAAATTTTTTATTGTCATGCAAAACACACTTCCATATTGGTCATACAAAACCATAAAATAAAAACAAAGATATACTTATGTGGAAGACAATTCTAACAGTTCTTTCTCTGGAGGTGAATAGCATTCCCCATCCTAAATCTTTCAGGATTGTCCCAGATCATTGCATTGCTGAGAGTAGCCAAATTTTCACAGATAATCATCATCCAATATTGCTATTGTGTACAATGTTCTCCCAGTTCTGCTTATTTTGTTCTTTATTAGTTCCCACAGATCTTTCCACCTTTTTTTCTGAAATCATCTTACTTAATTCTTATAGCAAAATAGTATTTCGTTACCAACATGTACCATACAGAATATTAAACAACCTGATTATGAATTTATCATGTTTTAGTTATCCAGAGCTATGGTAACCTCAGATATCAAGACTTGGCAGCTAAGAAGCAAATCACAAACAAATCTCATATATATATATAGGGCAGGATGAGAGAGGGATGGAGGGAGGGAAAGAGAGAGAGATTGAAAGAAGAGTCGATTTGCTTTTTAGAATGTGGTGCTTTTCTCTCTTTTCTACAAAAGGCATGACAAATGCAGACAGGAAAAGGAAACAACTGAGGAGGGAGGAAATGGGAAAAGTGCCATTGAGTGGGGAAGGAACTTTTTGAAGGAGAGAGATGGGCAAAGAGAAGTTACTATTGGTGTTAGGAGCCTCAAAGAGCAGAAGTGGCCTCTAGGGTGGCAAAATGCAGACTGAAACTGCAGAAGAAAGCCCATTTTGAAGCGCAGAAGTCATATAGCTCTGCAGTTAGTGAGGTTCATGAGCCACACAGATCAGAGGAACCCTTATACACATCATTGCTCTATACCGGTCATCTCAGCTGTTAGTGCTTTGAGGAGATTGCACTATCCAGATCATAGGAATCCTGACAAATAGCACTGTGTCATGAGTGTGAATAGAGCAGGGATTGTGTTGGAGGGAGCTGAATGAAAGCATGAACTCAAAATTCCTACACTTCTCTGGTCTCAAAGGTCTTCAGAAGAATTACTGTCATGCAGTGGCTCATCAAGCAGTATAATTCAGCTTATAAATGGAGAAAACTAAATAATCAGTGTAAGAGTTATACTGCATTTTCAGACTTCTTATGACATTAAAGATACAGTTTTTAGTGTTGCTTGGGCCTGAAGTTATGTAAAAATCACACATTTATGAGAGCTTGAAGAAAAAGGAGGGAGGGGGTGTTGTTATGTATACACAAGTATCATCTTTTCTGTTGAAGAATTTTAAGCTGTTGCAATTGCCAGGACTTACCCAAATAACCTAGTAGAGACTTCTGAAATGAGGTTTCATTCCTTTGTCCCACTCCATCTATGGTTATTCTACCTGTAACTACATCTTGCAGTGCAGTATACTCCCAGCAACAAGTTTAGTGCAAATGAAATAGAAAAGTGGATACAAGTCAATGGGGAAGTCCATTGTGACTTACCCTTTCTGAGGCTCAGTTTCCTAATTGGCAAAATAGGGATGCTACGTCTTAGGCTACCCCCTGCATAGGATTTTTGAAAGAAAAGTGCTAAGTACTTCTTAAAACACTAATGAAAAATCCTTATTATTACTCTTCTGCCCAAGAGGCTATGTATGTGTATATTCTTCATGGTACTTTAATAAGAAGGAAATGACCATACTCTGACATAGGACTTTTTTTATGACTGCAAGTTTTAGGATGACTCCTGAGTTCCTTACACATTCACATCTTTGTCCTACCCACTTATTATGTGTACATGTGTACTTAATAAGAACTTCAATAATGTATTAATGACCTTGAGATATAACTTAATTCAATTAGTTTGTACATAGTTTGGAATCATGAGCATGTGAAATACCTTTCACATTGCAACCTTCCCTTTTGCAGTTTTGATAAATCATGGGTCAGCATAAGAAACTGAATGAAAAATTTGGGGGAGTTTTGTGGAAGCCACAGATAACATGTGAAGACCAGCAGATAAAACAGAAAAAGTTTAGATACTCAGAAATGCATGAAATGTTTATATAGTATTGTATATCAACATATTTAATTTTTTAATACCACAAACACACAATTTCTTTTTGTTTTAAACACCCGGATTTTCTAGATTGTGAGGGCACTCCTATCCTTTGTGATGTGGAAGGGATATTCACGTGTGTTCGTGCATGTGTGTGTGTGTGTGTGTGTGTCTGTTATAAACCCTTACTTTCTGTCTTAAATTTGATACTGAGTATTGATTCTCAGCATTTATTGAGATAATCATGTGGTTTTTGTTGGTTTGCTTGTTGATGTGGTCAATAATGTGAATGGTTTTCCTAATGTTGAACCATCCTTGCATTCCTGGTATAAATCCCACCTGATCATAGTGAATGATCCTCATGATCACTTGCTGGAATCTTTTTGCTAGTATTCTGTTTAAGATTTTTGCATCTATGTTCATTAGGGAAATTGGTCTGTAGTTTTCTTTCTTTGTTTTTGATCTACCTGGCTGTGGGATCAGTACCATATTTGTGTCATAAAAGGAGTTTGGTAGAACGCCTTTGCTTATTGTGTCAAATAGTTTGCATAGAATTGGAATTAATTGTTCTTTGAAGATTTGATAGAATTCACTTGTGAATCCATCTGGTCTTGGGAGTTTTTTCTTGGGGAGTTCTTTAATGGCTTGTTCAATTTCTTTTTCTGATGTGGGATTATTTAAGTATTCTATTTCTTCTGCTGTTAATCTAGACAATTTATATATTTGTAAATATTCATCCACATCACATAGATTGCTATATTTATTGCCATATAATTGGGCAAAATAGTTTTTAATGATTGCCTTGATTTCCTCTTCATTAGAGGTGAGGTCTTCCTTTTCATCTTTGATACTGATAATTTGGTTTTCTTCTTCCCTTTTTTTGACCAGTACTTTTGTCAATTTTATTTATTTTTTCAAAGTACCAGCTTCTAGTCTTATTTATTAATTCAGTCGTTCTTTTACTTTCAATTTTGTTGATTTCTCCTTTGATTTTTATAATCTCTAATTTAGTTTTTAACTGGGGATTTTTAATTTGTTCCCTTTCTAGTTTTTTGATTTGCATGCCCAGTTCATTGATCCTTTCCCTGTCTAATTTGTTGTTATATGCACTTAATGATATAAATTTCCCTCTGAATACTGCTTTAGCTGCATCCCACAGATTTTGGTAGGATATTTCATTGTTGTCATTCTCTTCAATGAAATTATTGATTATTTCTATGATTTGTTCTCTATCTGATTTTGGAGAATCATATTATTTAGTTTCCAATTAGTTTTTGATTTGCCTATGTGCCCTTACTGGTTATTATTTTTATTGAATTATGATACGAAAAGGTTACATTTATTATTTCTGCTCTTTTGCATTTGATTGCCATATTTATATGCCCTAGTACATGGTCAATCTTTGTAAATTTACCATGTGCAGCTGAAAAGAAGGTGTATTCCTTTTTGTCCCTATTTTTCTCCACATATCTATTAAATCTAGTATTTCATTCACCTCTTTTATCTCTTTATTTATTTTTTGGTTTGATTTATCTAGATCTGATAGAGGAGCATTTAGATCTCCAACTAGTATAGTTTTACTATCTATTTCCTCCTTGAGCTCTGCCAGTTTTTCCTTTAGAAATCTGGATGTTATACTATTTGGTGCATACATGTCAAGTACTGTTATTTCCTTTATACTACCTTTTATCAGGATGTAATTACCTTCCCTATCTCTCTTAATAAGATCTATTTTAACTTTGTCTTTATCAGAAATCATGATTGCCACTCCTGCCTTCTTTTTATCAGTTGAAGCCCAAAAGATTTTACTCCAGCCATTGACCTTAGCCCTTTGTATGTCCACCTGCCTCATGTGTGTTTCTTGTAGACAACATATGGTAGGATTTTGTTTTCTAATCCACTCTGCTATTTGCTTCTGTTTTATGGGTGAGTTCATCCCATTCATATTCAGGGTTATAATTATCAGCTGTGTGTTCCCTAACATTTTGGTATCCTTTCCTAGTTCTGCCCCTTTTTCTTACGCTATTTAAACCAATGGTTTGTTTTAAATCAGTCCCCCTTGTCCACTCCCTTGGTTTACTGCCCCTTTCCACCCCCTTTCCCTTCCCCTCTTATTTGTTGAGGCCTAATGAATTCCCTCCCCCCTCTCTTCCCTTCCCCTTAGGAGCTTCCCATTCCACTGCTCCCCTCTCCCCCCTTGATTTATCCCTTCTAACTTTATCCTTAGGTTTAGATAGAATTTGATATCCCTCTGGATCTATCTACTCTCCCCTCTCAGGATTACTTCTGCTGAGAGTGAGGTTTAAGTATTTCCTATTTATGCTCTCCTTCCTCCTTCTTATAATGGTATTCATCCTCTCCCCTTCCCATGTCCTCTTTGCGTGGTATAGATTATCCTATTTTTCTTATTCCTTCAAGTTACTCTTGGTTCCATCTTCTGTCCCTCACCTCACTTTTCCCCCCCATATCATCTTAGTCCATTTAGTACTCCAGCCTCTCCTTATGACTAATTCTTCTAATTACTATAATAGTGAGTACAATTTTTTAGAATTACACAGAATATTTCTCCATATAGGAATATTAATAATTTGATCTTATTGAAGCTCTTAAAGAAGTAAATTTAAAAATAAGAGTTTTCTTTCTTTCCCCTCTCTTTCTTATTTACCTTTTCATGTTTTCTCTTGGTTTTTGTGGTTGGATATCGAACTTTCCATTTAGTCCTGGTCTTTTCTATGCAAATACTTGGAAATCTATCTTGTTGAATGCCCATACTTTTCCCTGAAAGTATATAGTCAGTTTTGATGGGTAGGTGATCCAATTCTCTTGCCTTTCTGAATATCATGTTCCAAGCCTCTCGGTCTTGTAGTGTGGAGGCTGCCTGATCCTGTGTGATCCTAATTGGTACTCCGTGATATCTGAATTGTCTCTTTCTGGCTTCTTGTAATATTTTTCCTTTAACTTGGAAGCTCTTGAATTTGGCAGTTATTTTCCTGGGGGTTGTCTTTTGAGGCTTTAGTGTAGAGGGTGATCTATGGATCCTTTTAATGTCTATTTTGCCCTCTTGTTGAAGAGCAGCAGGGCAGTTTTGTTGGATAATTTCTTGTAATATGGTGTTCAAATTTCTATTAATTTCTGCTTTTTCAGGAAGACCAATAATTCTCAGGTTGCCTCTTGATCTATTATCTTCTTATTGACATATTTCATGTTTCCTTCTATTTTGTCAGTCTTTTGAGTTTGCTTTATTAATTCTTGCTGTCTTGATAGATCATTGGCTTCTACTTGCCCAATTCTATAGACTGGTTTTCGGCTATAATCTTTTGGTTTTTCTTTTCAATCTGGTCTATCTGACTCTTCATGGCTTCCAGCTGGTCATTTCTGGTCTTCAATTTGCTCATCATTTTATTTGATTTCTGAACCTCAATTTCAATTGCGAAATTCTGCCTTTTTAAACTGTTATTTTCTTGCCAGATCTCTTCCATCTTTCTCATGATCTCAGATTTGATTTGAACTCTTCAAAAGCTTGTGACCCATTTTCATATTTTGGGGGAGGGGTTGGATGTCTTTGTTTGACCTCTTGTTTTCTGGGTTTGTTTTTTTTTTGTGTGCAAAAGTTGTCAAGTGTTAGAGCTTTTTTCTTGGTCTTTTTGGTGGTTATTTCTTGGGCCTTGCTTGGCATCATTATGTTTTCTCAGCCAGAAGTCTGTGTAAGGGAAACAGATTCTCTTTGTATGGACCTAAGGAACAGTTTTTGCCGGAGGCTACTTTGGGAGTCTCCTGGCTTCCACTGTCTGAGACCCCTCTCAGCCTCATTCCTGTGCCCAAGGTCTGCGCTCCCCAACCTCCTAGGGTCTCTAGCTGTTTTTGGGGTCAAGCTCCGGTGGTCCTAGTCAGCTATCCAGAGCCTGGAATTTGGCCCAAACTTGTTCCTCCACCTGGGGTTTTCCCCTGAGTCTCAGTGTGCTGCCCCTGCCTCTCTCTGCCCCACTCCCGTGCCCAAGCTCTGTGCTTTCCAGCCTCCTGGGGTCTCAAGTCTTGCTGCTCTCAGGGACAAGCTCCTAGTGGTTGCCAGTTGGCTACCAAGAAGCTAGATTTTGTGCCCCTTCTTGCTCTAACTGTGGTGCACAGCCTCTGCCTCTGGTACTGTGGGTAGGGTGGGGGAGGGTTGATTAGCTCACATTTCTATGGGAGCTATTTACCCCCCTCATAGTGTGGAAGTGCCTGAATCCCAAGTACCTTCGATACTGTGCCCTTTTGTGGGGTCCCTTCCTTCATCTGGATTTATTTATTTATTTATTTATTTATTTTGTTCTTTGGAGGTACGCTCTATCAGTTGGTTAGGAGAGAAAGTCGCCCTGCTTCTACTCTGCAGCCATCTTGACCCCTAAGTATTGATTCTTAGACCAGTTTTGAACTCAAGATCTCCTCTCTCTCTCTAGATCTAATTATCATTGAGTCACTTAACTGCCCCCGAATTATATTTTTAAAATGACTTATTTTGGAAAAAAAATGTTCAATAGGAAGAGTCCTGATGTATTTTATAAAGAGTTTGCCCTTTAGTCAGAAAGATTTGGGGCCTAATTTGGCACAAACTGGCTGCATGATTGGGTGGACACTTAATTGGGTGGACTCTGAATACCCCAGGAATTGTCAGGTGTTAACTTGCAGAGTAGGTGCTCTTCTGCATTGGGAGAGTGACTTATCCCTTAAGAATTTTCCTTACATACTGAAATCATGACCCTGTCTCTTCCCTCCAAAACAGCAGCAAGAATTTCATTAAAAGAAGTAGTTTTTAAACTCCAAGGACCTTAAAGGTCTTATAAAATGCTTTATGGTTTGCAAAGTGGCTTTCTGTATATTATCTTTATTTGATTCATATAACCCTGGGAGGTTGATAGTACAAGTACCTTCATTTTTATTTTACAAATGAAACTGAGATTCTGAGAAGTTGAAGGACTTAAAAAGGTTTATATGAGTGTGTGCATGGTAGAGAAGGTACACAAACTTAGCTCTTCAGACTCCAAATGCAGAATTTTTTCTTTTATGCTCTAGATGCCTAATATAGTCTCTTTGTTTTAAAGATGATGAAACTATTTCAGCATCTAAATGCTTAAACTTAAGTTATCAAGAAGAACACAGCTATTGATAACTCTTCAATATCTGAGAAGTACAGATAACTGAGGTATCACTGTGTTTTATCTTTCACTCATGATTTTTTTATTTAAAAAATTGGAGAAAATGTTACCTTTGTTGGTTTTAAAATCTTGAAAAAATAAATATCTACCATTTGGTATGCATTTTATTTGAGGGTGTGGAGGGGATTATCATAAATAATATTATTTATTTTCAAATTACCACAGCTTAAAAATGAAAACTCGAATTTAAGAATAACATTTTTGATTGAGCAAATTATATGGCTGCTCAAATACTTTTAACAAAGATATTTTTAGAAACTGAAAAATTAACTCCTTTGACGTCAAAAAAATTTTTGACTGTTAAAATTCTATAATTTCAGCAAAACCTAGTTCTGCTTTGCTCTTCTGACTTGTATGCCATCCATTAAGATGTTTCTTTAATGAAAATTTATTTTTCTCTGTGCATGACTTTTGTTCATTTTTTAGCTTTGACTTAGTGATAAATTTCTTGGAGTTCTCTATTTGGTAAACACCCTTTTATACCCTTTTTATGGTCTGTGTGTAATCTACTTTGTACAGACTCTGAATGAACCCTTCCTATTTCTACTTTCCAAAGAGTGTTAACTGTCTTGTCTTTTGTTATATATTTTGCTGAATCAATTTTTTTCTCCAAGATTAAATTCTGAAATTAAAATGTAGCCAGTATGTTCTTGTCTGGCTTTATGGATCCCAATTTCATGCATATTTTCTGAGAATCTGTAGAATTTTTCCTTCTACTTGTCTTTTGTTTCAACCTTTGTTGGAGAGATGGTGTTTATTAATCTGAATATAGGCTATATTTTTTTCTCAAATTTGGTTTCTGTAAAATCTGAGTCTGGTGTAGAATCATGTGCTTAGAGAATAACAGTGAAAGTGATAAATATGAAAAGAGCAGTGATGATAGACTTATTAAGATTTTTTTTAGAAAATCTTTCATAGCAAATAAAATATAAATAACGAATATAATATATTTATTTTCCTATATATCTAATATATCTAACAGATCTCATTTAAGGAATGTGGCACATATTCAGAGCAATTCTGTATTTGTTAAAGATAGCTTCATAATGAGCATATTTACATTTTTGCTTTTCCTTTTTTTGTTACTATTTTTTTATGTAACAAAATATAATATGTAACCATAACAATATGACACATGTGATTTGCTATAAATAATAAATCATAATATGCTTATCTAAGAGAAACAAATTTGCTTTTCCTTTTAAAATCATCATTTGACTCTTCCTTTACATCCATCTACCCATAAGCAGAAGTACTTTCTATGTCTTTGCAATTTTTTCTTTGCTTCACAAGTTAACATGTTGTAAACCTAAAATATTCTTACTGAGTTTGTGGAAATAATGGGAGGGGGGAATATATGCAAATGTTTGTTAGGTCAGTGAGGAAGGGAGCATAACAATTGTGAAAGCAAGAGTGAAGTAAGTGTACTTCTTTCCCTAAATGTGTTAGGGGCTCTGTTTTTGTTACATTGTATTATGATTCAGTAGAATAAAAAAAAATAGTCTTTTAACGAATGTTGTGCCTTGCAGCTCAAATGATTGGTGCATCTTGAAGCCTTTCCCTTATTTTCAGAAATGTTAGCAGGACTTTTTAAGGATTAAGAGGACAAAGTTGGGAAATTTGACACTTTTGGGAGGGAACTTGGTACCCTTTAAATTTCAATACCAGATCTATCCATTCATGATGAAACCTTTAATGAACCGGGAGATTCTCTAGTCGAACCATTTTGTTTTCAGATATGCAAATAGTGACATGCCTGACGTAGAAAAGGGGGCTTAATATTAGAGTTGGATTTAAAGAACTCAAGATTGCCTAACTGCTGATATGCAGACAAGGGCTCTTTCTCTATGTGGTTGCTCCCCTGACTTTTACAGTAGTGAGATCAGAATCACAGCTCAAGGTTTTTTTCGTCTCTAATGATTAAGAAATCTCCTTTACATTGTATACTTTTCTTCTCAATGACTTGAAAAATATTTTTCTTCTCTGCATGAAATCAGTTCCTCTCCTTAACTGTCACCATGAAATTGGCACTGTGCCTTTTAATACTGCATGAAATTAGCATGATAATTAGATCTGTTTTTTTTTAATCATGCAGCTAGTTTGCAAGTGCTAAACCAACAGGTTAGTTTTATACATCATTTGATAACACATATAAGTTTTTTACTGTTAATTTAGAAAGCTTGTATGTGAAAAGATGCAAAAATTAATTTGGTTTTACTTTTTTTGAGTAATATATTTTGATGTGATTTGCTATTGTAATAGAATATAAAGGCAATGTTGATATGTGGAGGAATAAATGGGGGAATATAAGGAGGTAGCTGAGTTTAAGGGATCAATGGGGAATATAAGAACAGCTAGGTAAGGGAATGAATGGAGAGTATAGGAATGGCTTCTCAAATAGGCTAATCACTGAGGCTAGAGACAGAGGGTACTGGGAGGGAATAGGCTGGATCCTTCAGGCAGTGAGACTATCTCTGTGATACAAGAAGAATTGAGTCAGCCAGAAGTAATATGGGTCTGGCTGAAAGGTTTTTGTTGTTAATTTCTAATGTCCCTTGAGGGAGGAGACAAGAGGCTCCTCCCTGCCAGTGAAACTAAATCTACAGGAAGTCTCAGCTAGCAACTTCCTGCCCAAGATGGGTGCCTTGGTTTGCCCTCAAGAAATAAAAGGAAAGTTATTCCTTCCCTCTTCAGCTTTTGCCCTAATATCAAGTAATGATTCACCAGAAGCTTTTGTGTAGATATCAAAGGGGATTTATTGATGTCAGGGGTAAGCAGAGGGGAAAAGGGTTTGAGGGTTTTGTAACTGCTACTAGGGAGAAAGCAGGTGCTGGAGGGAGGGTTGCAGGAGAGAGGGTCAGACTGAGAGAGACCAGCTCCCTCAGTCAGAGAATGTTTCACTGCCCTGAGGTAAAAGTATTTCATCAGATTACTAGAGAAGGGGATGGCTTGATTTAGTTTGTACTTCCTGCCTACAGAAGCTAAAACCCATGATGTCCAATCACCAAACCACCTTTCCTCCCAGGGCCCAATGGGGAAATTCAAAGGAATAGCAGGATGTAAAATGGAGAGGTGGGGGAGAGGTCAGGAAAGAACAGACAAGGTCCAAAATGCCCCAAAGGCAAAAGGCCTTTCAGTTGGAACTCCAGGGATACTGTTTTCCCTTGAGCCCAGCTCGCAAAATGGTTCAGCATTCTAAACCTTTCTAACTGACAGGCTGCTACAGTTGGTTTGCAAAAGCAAGAGTTTTTGCTGCAACCCTGCATTACATTATATAAAGCAAAAACTTTTATAGAAATAAAGTTTTCTTAAAACTTATTTCAGTAATGACATTACCCATAAAGGACCTTTTATTTTAAAACATCAAAATCTTAACTGCATTTTTGAATTTAAAAAAAAAAATTTGTGGCTGAAACTTCATTGTATTGTCCAATTTTTTAAGTAGAACTATTGGTAGTTAATTGTTCATAATGTATAAGAATTTTTAATGAAAAGATCTGACATTTATAATTTGTGAGATTTATAATTTTGGTCTCTGCTAGGAAAAAATGCATTGTCTTCTTTCCTATATAGAAATATATTTCTTTTGGGGTTTAAATGACACATATGGTCATAATTTAAAGTAATAGCTTTTATATGTGTGTGAAATTTGGATCTCTGTGTCCTTTACATAATTGCAAGATTGTAAGCAATTGTTAAAACTGCAGAAATGCCTCAATAATGCAGTAATGTAGAGGATTAGATATTTTTAGTTTTTGTAATTATGAGATTGTAATGATTTGTCCATTTCAGCTTTGTGTCAATGATAATCAATTGCTATTTGGATAGAATTTTAAGTCCATGATTAATATTCTATCCAAAATGTGCTATAAGTAAAACATAATCTTAATGATATAATTTTTATTTTTATTGTATATTTCTTCCATATTCCAATATGTATGAGTTGATTCACATATTTTTACCTTTAGTTGTCAGCTGACTTTTGGCAGGATTCATTTAATGTGTTACTAAAAATATTTTCATTTACTCATTGCCTGTTTCTATCTCCACCATTCACCAAAAGATAATCTGATTCCAGAGACTCTGAACTTAATTTGGAAGAGACTGGTTCATATTTAACAGTTGTGAGACTGGAGTATTGTGCTTAGTTTACATCCACTGTTCAAGAGTCAATCACTTTGCAGCTGCTCTGCCTGACTTTTAAGGCCTTTCATAATTCATCCATCCAATTTTTGTTCATACTATTTATTAACAAAGATATGACAGTAACCGAAAAACCTGATGTTTGTTTCTTTTTTCAACAACTCAACTAGTAGTTCTGAGTCCAAGGCTGTATTTCTTAATAAATTCATGTTTAGGGGGCAGCTTGGTAGCTCAGTGGATTGAGAGCCAGGACTAGAGACGCAAGGTCCTAGGATCAAATCTGGTCTCAGACGCTTCCTGAGCAAGTCATTTGACCCCCATTGCCTAGCCCTTACCACTCTTCTCCCTTGGAACCAATACACAGTATTGATTCCTAGACAAAACGTAAGGGTTTTAAATTTTAAAAACAAACAAAAAAAATTCATCTTTATAGAGTGAACATTTCATGGAGGGGATTCTCTTCTTCTTGAGTACTCATGTCTATTCATCCTACTTGTTGCTTTCTCTCACCTCCTTCAAAATCTCCATGATTTCTTCACCCTGTTTGCTACTATGCCCTTCTCTCCCTCCCCCCACCTCAGTCTACTATTGGACTTTAAAGGGATTTCATAAATCTTTTTTTTTAAATTAATTTTTATTTTATTAAGTGTTCCCCAATTACTTGCACATTTTTTAATGATTATTTTAAAAAATGTTGAGTTCCAAATTCTCTTCATCCTGTCCTTCTCACCTCCTTGAGAAGGCAAATATTTTTATTTCAGTTATTTATATATATGGTCATGCAAAACATATGTCCATATTAGCTATGGTGCAAAAGAAAATAAATAATAAAATAAAGTTTTTTTCAAAGTATGTTTTAGTCTGCATTCAGACTTTTATCAGTTTTCTCTCTGGAGGCTTATAGCATTTTTCAACATGGGTCCTTTGAAATTGTCTTGGATCAATGTTTGATCAGAGAAGCTTGCTCTTTCACAGTTGATCATCTTTAAAATACTGCTGTTATTGTGGACTATGTTCTCCTGGTGCTGCTTATTTCATTTCCCATCAGATCATTTAAATTTTTTTAGATTTTTCTGAAACCTAGTACAATAGTGTTCCATCACAATCATATACCACAACTTGTTCATTTCCCAATTGACGGGCATCCCTTCTTTTTCCAGTTCTTTGCTGCCACAAAAAGAACTGCTATAAATTATTTTCTACAATTAGGTCTTTTTTCTTTTCCTTTTTCTTTTAATCTTTGAGATAAAGACCCCAGTAGTATATCAAAGGGTATGCACAGTTTTATAGCCCCTAGGATATAGTTCAGTATTGTTCTCTAGAATGATTAGATCATTTTATAACTCCACCAACAGTAATTAGTATTACAATTTTCCCACATCTCCTCCAACATTTGTTATTTTCCTTTCCTATCATTTTAGCTAATAATAATGTGTGAATGATACCTCAGTTATTTTAATTTTCGTTTCTCTAATCAATAGTAATTAGAACATTTTACTGTAAATAGTTTTGATTTCTTCTTTTGAAAACCCATTTATATCATTTGACCATTTATTCCCTGGGGAATGACTTTTTTATAAATTTGATTCAGTACCCTATATAGTTGAGAAATAAGACCTTTTTCATAAGAGACTCATTGCAATAATTTTTCTCAGTTTCCTGTTTTCCTTCTGATTTTTCTGCATTAATTTTGTTTGTACAAAGGTCTTAATTTCATTTAATCAAAATTATCTATTTTTCTTCCCATAATCTCCATTTCTTATTTGATTATAAATTCTTCCCTTATCGATAGATCTGACAGGTATGTTTTTCCATCTCAGGTACTAACTTGAATAGAAATAAAGCCCTTTTTGCAGTTCACTCAGTAATGCTGTCTTGTCCCTATTCTTTCTCCCTGTTGTTCCTGTTAGACCCTATTCTCTCCTCTTCTTTCCATGATCTTTTCCTTAACTCTGTCTTTAACTTGGCTTTCTTGATATGCTCCCACCCATGGTACATTCATCTTTCTTTTCTATTCCCTTGATTTGATAGGAGAGCACTTTAATTATTTAATATTAATCTATAAAGCCTTATTTTCACCTGCTACCATCAAGGACGCACTCCCACTTTCTTTATTTTATCAAGAATTTCTTTTGTGCTCCTTTATTGCTATTTTCCTTAGCGACTTCACTATTCATATTGAATACCCCTTACACTCTTTCATCTTATAGTTCTTTGTCTTTGACTCTCCTGTTCTTCATCTCTATTTTATATCAACTGTAAATAAGTATCTCCATGCCTTCAAATCTCATCATGTGGAATTGATCTGTGGCTAAGCTCATGAACTTGGCTTTCTTCCTTATCTATGACATTTGTACAGGGTATTCAGAAAGTCTTAACTCTTGAGACTGAAAACTGCACTGAGATTTTTGATACACTCTTTTTTAAAGCTAATAAAGTAACTATACATACATGTAGGGGCAGCTGAGTGGCTCAGTGGATTGAGAGCCAGGCCTAGAGACTGGAGGTCCTAGGTTCAAGTCCGGCCTCGGACACTTCCACCTGTGTGACCTTGGGCAAGTCACTTGACCCCTACCGCCCACCCTTACCGCTCCTGGGCCAAGGACTATCCCTAGCCCAGATGAAAAAAGGAGGAGGGTTGGGTGTGGGGCTAGCAACCCCACCCTGTAAAAAAAAAACTACATCTGCTAAAGAAACTGCAACCTAAAGTAGGGGCAGCTGGGCTAGCTCAGTGGATTGAGAGCCAGGCCTAGAGATGATAGGTCCTAGGTTCAAGTCCGGGCTCAGACACTTCCCAGCTGGGTGACCCTGAGTGACTGTGTGTCCCATTGCCTACTGGTTGTGGCCCTATGCTCCTAGAATGGAGTCCCAGGATAAAAAACAAAACAAAAAAAAAACAAAACAAAAAAACCATACATGTATTCACTTGATCTTCACAATGATTCAGTGGGAGCTTGAGAGGTAATAGGGCACAATGGAAAATGTGCTGGATTTAGTGCCAGAGGACTTGGAATTACAGTTCTACCAGTTCTGCTACTTACTATTTGTTATCATTACTTATTACCTTGGGCAAGTTACTGAATCTCTATGAACCAGAAATTTCCTCATCTTGTAAAATTATGGGGATTGAACTTGACAACCTCTATGAGCTCCTTCCAGCTCTTACTCTTCAGTTCACAAATGAGACAGACTGAAAAATTTTAAATGACTTGTTGAAAGTTGTTTAGTTAGTTGCATAGTCAGTATTGGAACCAAACCATGCTTATTCCCCAGGGAATTCAGTTTACTTTTCATTATAAGTCATCACTTTTCTCACTTCTTCAAATATATTAAACCTCTTCCTTATTTTTAATATGACTTCAAAGCATTTAATCTATCACCCTTCACCTGTTTGTTGTTTAATTTCTTGCTACAATTGATTCTCCTGCACAGCTTGAACTACATGGTCTGATACTTTATTACTTTCCATATTAAAATTCTAGACTCACTTGCCCCATTGACTTTCTTCCATTCTACCTGCTACATCATCTAACTGTACTCTCTGTTTGCTCTACTCCCATACTTTTGGGTCAAATATGGTAGTTGGAAAAAGCCAAAGAAAGCAGAACTTAGAGCATATTTATTGTATTAGCTTTTGTTATTTGGCAGATTTAATTTCTGCATTTCTTAATATAATTCTGAATTGTCCTTCTCAGCTGATGACCTTTAATGAGATCAAGCCAGATTCTACCTTATAGTAAACCTGAAAATGCCTCTCACTTAACTCCTTTGCTCCTTTTTCAGAGGAAGTTACCCCTCTTTTCTGAGCAAACATCTATCCCTAGTAGGGCTAATCTTTAGTGGTGTTATGCAAATTCACCCTTTGACATCAAGTTATGTATGTTTATTTGTTTAGTTAATCTTTGAGAGAAAATTTCCCTTTGGAGGGAAAAGATAAAAGACAAAAAATACATTAGTATTTTGGCACCCTTTAAGTTATACTGACCCTCTTATTCCTAATAATTACTATATATATATATACATATATATATACTTAAAAGACTGGTATTCTTCCAGTTTACACTTACAGTTTTCTTTGGAATGGCAGTAAAACTTTATCATCATCTAAAAGGAGTTCAAGTCCAGCCATCTTTTTGCTGCTTTACCTCTGGAACTGTACGTAGGTGAGAGTTGATCTTAACCTTAATAGTGATAATTTACCCTTAATAGTGATAATTTATCCTAACTAACTCAGCTGTGATTATTTATTCCCTTTTTTTCCCAAAGTAATTGTACTCATGTTTTTCTTAATTAAAATGAGGAGAAACTAGCAATATCTTAGTCTAATGATTCTTAAGTCATAATTAGGAAAAGGTTCTTCCCTGATTTTGCTCATTCTGCATCTTGGCTATATTTCTTTGTCTAGCATATCCTAAATATACTGCAAAGTTTCCCTTCCTTTTTGTACCTTGGGTCCTGACAAGGTTTATTACTAAACAATAGGGATTTTCAGGTAAGCTCTGTATCTAGGAAACCGAAAGGTGCCAGTCTGCAAAACTTCCACTTTTAATTGCCAGAAAGACATCCAAGCCATATTATTGGAATAAATCTCTTTACATGTTTAACGTAATAAATATATACATGAATGGAGTAGGTAGCCTAACACAATGGAATTAGGAGACCTGGCTTCTGAGTTCTGGCCTGGCTACTTTCTAAGCCTCAGATTTCTCATAGGTAAAGTGAGGGGTGTTAAAGGTATTTTCTTAATCTCTCCCTCAGTCTCCTTAAGAGACAAGAGAGCAGGATTTCTAAGTGGATAAGAACTGACAGGAGTCAGTGAACCAGAGCTGAAGATTCCATTATCAGGGAGACCAGGAGAGAGATAAGGAAGGAGCTCTGACAGTTAGGGACTTTTTGCCTCTGTATCTCGAGAGAGCAGGAGGTTAGTCTCTGAAGCAGGGGCTACTGACAGTTGACTCATAGAAAACCGATTGCAGGAGTTCATGGGTAGTGGCTATCTATTATTTAGGAAGGTAGAGCATCCTCTCTTTTGAGGATGAGCCCATAACTGTTTTCAAAAGGCTGTAAAGCATATGCCAAAAATTTGATCCAACCTACATTGATTTTGAGCATTTGTTAGATGAATTGTTAACAAAAAGGGAAAAAAATAAGGTTATCACGTTTATTAATGAGGCTTGGGGAACAGGAACATTTCACTGTTCCTTAAAAGACCCCAAATGTGATTTTAACGATGCATCGAGGAGTGAGTACTCAAATCAATGAAAGCATGTTCTCACAGACCAGGTACTTAGACAAAATTTGAAAAACTAAGACAAGAGATCAGAGAAAATCCTTCACAGTTCATGGACGGACTTGCAGAACTGGGAGGAAGATATATAGATCTAGTTTTGACTAGGGATGTCAGACAATTGAGAAGGCAGTTTGTGAAAAATTGTGGCAGTGTGGTCAAGGACTATTTCAAAACCAGCTGTCCTAACTGGCCAAATATGGTCCTTGATGAATTAAGGAGAGTGGCAGTTTATGTTTATAATGGGCATGAAAAGAAAGATGACAATGATAGTGATTTAGTGGAGCCATTAAGAGAGGAGATAAAAGTATTAAAGGGAAAACTTGAAAAAAGAGATACAAATTATGGGGTAGCTATGGCTCCTTTGTGAGAATTTACAAACCAAAGACCAGTATGTGTTAGTTATGTGGAAAAAGGGAACACATAATGTTAAATTGCAGAGGCTGGACTCAAGTATTCAATAATTTTAGAAATAATGGTGGAAACTTTAGGAACAACTCTAGGAAAAACAACTATTTTAGAAATAATAACAGCAACAGAAACAATTACAGAAATAACAGTTATAAAAATTTTGGGAATGACAGACCCAGTAATCAAAATGAGGCAAATGATGTTACATTATATCCAAAATGGAGCTCATCCACACAATAGCCAAAATGTAAATCCTCCTCAATGAGAGGAATCTCAGAGAGGTGCACAAGGACCCTTATGAGGGAAGGTCTGAGAGGGGAGAAAGGACTCTAGAAACAAAGATTGAAACATTTGATTTTCCAGACACTGATATAATTACACCAGTCAGCCAGCCCATTCTCCCATGAATAGTAATGAACCACATGTGACACTGAAACTAGGAAACATGTTATATGATTTTCTTCTAGATACTGGGGAATCAAAATCTGTGCTGATGAGTACACCTGATTCTAATTGTAATTCTATTGGCTCTATCAATCTTGTGGGGGGTGTCGAGAACTTCTGAAAGTCCCAAAGCTTTCACCATGAATGGTGTCTGTGGGAGCTTTATCCTTGGAACATTCATTCCTTTTAATGCCTAACTCCCCAATGAATTTTTTGGGGAGAGATCTTTTGTTTAAACATTTACTCAAGATGGCGATATTACATTAGATATTACATCTGCCGATGTAGGCCTACTTAAATCAGCTGTTCCAGTTCAAATTAGAACAAAAGATAGCCTACCTCCTTCCATTTCTCGTTATCCATTATCAAAAGAAGCAATTGAGGCAATTACCTGTGATAAATTCTTTAATTAATAAATAATAATAATCCCATGCAAACCAGAATACAATACACCTATCTTGCCTATTAAAAAATTGAAATTAGGGGGCAGCTGGGTAGCTCAGTGGATTGAGAGCCACGCCTAGAGACGGGAGGTCCTAGGTTCAAATCTGGCCTCAGACACTTCCCAGTTGTGTGACCCTGGGCAAGTCACTTGACCCCCATTGCCTACCCTTACCACTCTTCTGCTTTTGAGCCAATACACAGTATTGACTCCAAGAGGGAAGGTAAGGGTTTTAAAAAAAAAATAAATTATAAAAAAAAAAATTGAAATTAGACAAAAATGGAAAACCTGTTTATCTATTTGTTCAAGATTTAAGGGCTGTTAATAATCATGTCATCAAAAGACACCCTGTTGTTCCAGGTCCATCAACCATTATTTCCTCTATTCCTAGAACTGCTAAATATTTCACAGTAATAGATTTCTATTCTGCCTTTTTTTCAATACTGTAATTAATAGGTGGGTCACAGGGGCCTTATGCTGGTAATAAGGCTAGTAGGAGGATAGTGCTGATTGTAAGAATGGAGTGTTTGTACCCAGGCTGGGCTTGAAACTTGTTTATTAATGTAAACAAGGACCCAACCTAGGCAACTGGGTATCCAGAGAAACTTCACTGCTTGCCAACAGGCTCCTTTAAGATATCTGGTAACCGGCCCCTCCCTGCTGAGGAAGCAGCTCCCTATTGGTTAATGGCAGGCTGGCAGGAAGTGGATGTTGAACTTCCTGCCCCTCAGCAAAGGAGTTTGTTCCAATCCAAACTGCTCAGAATCCCTTCCTATTGCCTATTCTCCTTGGCCTGTGATGGTAGGCAAATAACCATAGAATTCTCTGATAAGGCTAAGGGGTTTATTAAATACCTGAGTAAGGGAACAAGGCAGTGGTAAGAGGGTCAGAAAATACTGAAATCTGATGGTGAAAGATTATCTGACTACACTTGATAGAGATCCTGATTGGATGGTCTTTGCTGACCCAGGGCAAGCAGCCCTGAGCCAGAGTGATGCGGTCTCTGGTTGATGAATAAAGTTCTTTCTTGAAATCTTTCCAGGGATGATAATTATAGAGTTGCTCTAGAAGATAGGTCCTAAAATCCTACACTAACCTAGGCCTAAATCCCACGTTCTCACTCCCACCTCCCAGGGCCAAGGTGGGGGAGGGTAAGGGGTAAGTAAATAGTCGGGGCAAAGTTAGGGGAAAACAGATCCCAGCCCTGAGTCTCCAGGGCTTTTTATACCCTTGGTTCACTGGCAGTTGTGGCTCATGCCACCTTAAACATTCCATCCAGGGCAACTGACAAGTTTGCCCTAAGCCAATATGGCAAGGTTAAAAATCCTATATTACAATACCCATCCAAGAAGATTCCCAAAACATATTTGCATTCATCTGGAAGGGTCTCAATACACGTGGTTTTGTCTGCCTCAAGGTTGCATAGAAAGTCCAACTTTATTTTCCCAAATTTTGGCAAAAGATTTGACAAATATTGAGTTTAAGGAAAGCTTTTTAATACACTTTGTGGATGATTTTCACTTGGCCTCATGAAATGTTGCAGCATTCCAGGAAGATAGCAAACTTCTGTAAAGTGAGGAGGTTTGACTAGCAACTTTAAGGAAATTTCCAGCTCTGACTTCATATGATTTCTACAATGAAAATAAAACAGAATGGAAGTTAATATAATTTAATGTAACTAGTACATAATAACCACTTAATTAAAACTTAATGGATTAGATTGAAATTTGCCCAGGGGAACATACCTAGTTAATTAGTGGTATAGATCACCGCTGGGGAGCTTAGGTATTTCAGTTTCTAATCTGATGTTCTTTCTACTTTATTGTCCTTTCATACAGCATTGTTTTCCCTTTACAAGTTCAGGTTCTTGCACTAATTTATGGGGATTAGCAAGTGTACTACAAAAACTTGGTCTTTGTTTACATGTTTCCAAAATAATTGGTTACTTTAGTGTTGAAAAACAGTAAGAAAATGTAGTCAGATCATTAATACTTTATTAAATAAACAAAAAACCTTCTAAAGGGTTTGGTACTCAAGATATGTAAAACAAATCTATATAAGACTAATAGTCATTCCCTAGAAGTTAAATGATTAAAAGATATGAAAAGGTTACAAAGTTTTCACGATCACATTCAGGAATGTTCCAAATCACTAATAATATGTAAATCAAACAATCCTTAGGTTTCACCTCACATCCTGCAAATTGGTAAAGATGACAAAAAAAGTCTAGTCAGTACTGGAGAGGATGTAGGATAATAGACACATTGTTTGTGGAGCTGTGAAATAGGACAACCATTTTTGAAAACAATTTAGAATTATGCAAATAATCATAACAATTTAAGTAAATGTATAATACATAGAATCTTTATTCTGTTTGACCCAGAAATTATTACTGAGCTATTCAAAAAAGTCATTGCTAGTTTCCATATAAGGAAAAATACTTATTGATGCACTTTTGTTATAGCAGTCAGTAAATATTTATTAAATACTCACTAGATGCTAGGCACTGTGCAAAACACTGAGGATATAAAAAGAAGCAAAAGCCAATGTCTTCCCTCAATTTGTTTAAGACCTGTTGGAACAACTGCATGCAAATAAACATATGCAAAATAAATTATATATAAGATTATTAGGAAATAATTAACAGAGATAAAGCTTTAGAATTGAGAGGAATATGAATGTATTGAAGTATTACTATGCTGTAAGAAATCATAGATTCAATGAATACAGAGAAGTATAGAAAGATCTACATGAACTGATGAAGAGTGAAATAAGCAGAACCAAGAAAATAGTATGCATTACTACAAACTTAAGGGAAAGAACCACACATATATAAAAAGTGAATGCAACAAAATCAAAGATCAAAGAATTGTTTCTAATTCTTTACCCAACTAAAATCCTACCTTTTACTGGAAGCCTGTTTATTATTTCCTATTTATCCTGTACATATACCTTGTTTTGTGTGTATGAGTGTATATATGTATATGTATTTGCATACACACATACATATACACCATATATGACTTAACTGAAGAGATATGAACTCCAGTCCATCCCTTTTGTAAAGGTAGGAGATCCCCAGGTGTTGCACATTTCACATTTTTTGGACATTTTTCAATGCATTTGGTTAGTTATGATATTTCCCTCTATTTCTTTTTTTCTTGTCTTTTTTTTTTTAAACCCTTATCTTCTGTCCTAGAATCAACACTGGATATTGGTTCTAAGGCAGAAGAGTGGTAAGGGCTAGGCAATGAGGGTTAAATAATTTGCCCAGGATCACATAGCTAGGAAGTATATGAGGCCATATTTGAACCCCAGGACCTCCCGTCTCTCATCTGACTCTCTCAATCCACTGAGCCACCCGGCTGCCCCCTTTTCTTGTCTTTAAAATACAATATTTGTTGTTTGGGATATCTCTGAGAGAGGAGAGAGAGTCCAAGGAAAATTATGACATCATTAAAAACATTTTAAGAAACATAGAAAAAATAATTTATATGTTGAATGCTAGAGATACAAAGAGGAAAATAATAGAATTCTTACCACTAGGAGTTAACAGCTTAATGAAGGGTATATTAAAAGAAAACAGGTGGTAAGTACACAGTGCTTGGGATTGTGTTGGCAATAACAATTGAAGATATTAGTAATTCTAGGTCTAGATCTGTTCAAATGTCACATAAGTCCAGTTTTATCCTTTTTTAGTTTAAATATACTGTATATTTATGTGTAGTTTACTCCATGACTGCCCTGAGTAGAACTATAAAAAGAAAGTAGATCTTGTATCTTGAACTTGTATCAGAAGTAATTTTTTATGCTGTATTTAAAATGTATTTATACTTAATAGAATTATGTCACAATAGAGTAGGAGAGAACTTAGAATAGCTCCAACTCTTCATTTTAGAATTGAGAAAACATGCTTCAAGAAACTCAGTTATATAGCTCAACTCTGAATTTGACAGAGTTGGAACTAGAACATATGTTTTTACATTTCTAATTTAATACTCTTTCTTTTCTCCCATACTGTCTTTGTAAGGTTCATTCCATTTCCAAAAATTCTCTACTTTCTAAATTTAAATAAAATAATTGTCAAAATAATGGTCAAGGCAGGTAGACTGCACAGTAGAAAAAGTAATAGGCCTGGAATTAGGAGGACTGGGTTCAAATATGACCTTAGATACTTCCTAGCTATGTGAACTTGGGCAAGTCACTTAACCCTCATTGCCTAGCCCTTAATGCTCTTCTGTTTCGGTATTGATAAATAAGATCCAAGGTAAGGATTAAAAACAAAAGAAAAAGAATTTATTGGTCACCTGTTATTGGACTAACAATACTAATCACTATGAGATACACTAACAAATGTTTGTGTATGTGTGTTATTTTCATCCTGTCAGCAAGTATATTCAGTCACCCTTTCTCATACCATCTTGATAATTTTTGCTACCTTAGCTGATCTTTTTCACTTCATTGACCATGTTTTAGTTCATTTCCACTTGATCCTTTTAAGTGAATGTTTACCAAGACCCTTCCTACAACATCAGATATCATTTGGATGAGTCAGATCTCAAGTTCAGGCTACTTTTTCAAGCCTCAACCCACATTCCCAGTTGCCGGCTGGACATGTCCACCTGGATACCACATTGACAGCTCAAACTCAACAGTTCCCATACTGAACCTATCTTTTTCGCCAAACCTGCTCCTCCTTCTAATTTTCTTATTCCTATCAGTGGTACCATAATGTACTCAGTCATCTACTTGAGTCTTGAATTTTGATTCTTTCTTTTATCTTCACCTACTAGATCTAGTCATTTACCCAGTTCTATTGATCCTACCTCTCTAATACCTTTTATATCCTTTCCCTGCATTGTTTTACTATAGTCTTTACCTTAAAATAGACCATAATTTCCATCTGTCTGAATTGTTACATCCTACTACCTACAACAGCCTCTTACTTGCCCTCATATGTCTCCTGTTTTTTGTTTTTGTTTTTGTTTTTTTAACAACCCTTCCTTCCATTTTGGAGTTAATATTGTGTATTGACTCCAAGGCAGAAGAGTGGTAAAGGTAAGCAATGGGGGTCAAGTGACTTGCCCAGGGTCACACAGCTGGGAAGTGTCTGAGGCCAGATTTGAACCTAGGACCTTCTGTCTCTAGGCCTGGCTCTCAATCCCCTGAGCTACCCAGCTGCCCCCTGTCTCCTGCTTTTCTAATCCATCTTTCACATAGCATCATATCAATGCTATTTCTATGCTTTTTTTTTTTTTTTTTACTTCCCTTTTCTCTTATACCCTTTTCCAGGCAGTTGGACTATTGGCTAATTTTAGATTTTTTCTTTCTTGAAATAGGTCTTTCTTCATGAAGTCTCGTTCCTTTAAGGATCAGCTGGGAGTCACTTCTTTAATGAAAGAAAACCCTGTTCCTTGAAACTGCAATTCATTTTTTTCTCTTTATAATTCTTTTATAGCATTTGACTCAGATCCCCTTATTTTCTAGCCTGTTATCATATATGTTTGTATCCATGTCTCATTCCATTTATTAGATTATAAATTTCTTAAACTCAGGAGCTATGCCATCTTTTGCATATACACCCCTGAAATTTAGTGCCTACCTTGCATGTAGTAGTAGGGGTTTAATAAATACTTATTGAATTGAATTACTTCAGAGACAAGCAAAACAGAAAGTATGTGACTCCATTCTTTTACAGGCCCAGAGAAGAGGGTAGCTCAGTTAACTAGAACTAACAAGTGGTGGCATTGAAAAACAAGTCTTAACATTTTTTCTTAAACTCTTCTCTTTTACCCTTAGTCTGTGCTTCTTGAAGTTCTATGCAGCCTATTATGATTAAGCAATATGAATATTTCACTAATACAGATCACAAACCTTTCTGGGCTTATCCTCCTATGTAATTCTTGCCTGTCTTTTTCTAAATCCTGTACAGAAGATTTGTCTGCTGGTTTTTGTTTGTAGTTACTAGCTCAGTGTTTGGGCTTTCCAGTGGTTAACCCTCACTTGCTTATCTGACTATTTCCGTTTTGGCCAAAATTTTCTATTGAAAGGGGGCGACAGAGAACCATTTAAATATTTTAAAAGTATATCTAGCATTTAAAAATTTTCTCTGACCTGCTGGAACAAAATTCTTGTTCTTATAATTAGACAAGTGAAAAATATACATAATGCTACTTCCAGGGATTAGAGGAGGCAGGTTTGTTCCTGGCTTCCCAAATTGAGGCTTATTCTGAATTTCCCATAGAATTGTATCATTCTAGCTAGCTAGGTATAGCATAGTAAATAGAGTCCTCAGCCTAAAGTCAAGAAGACCTGACTTTTAATTGGCCCAGACACTTATTAGGTATGTAACTCAGTGCAAGTCAGTGAACCACTGTCTACCTCAGTTTATTCAGCTATAAAATAGAGATAGCAGTAGCATTGAGGATAAAATGGAATAATAGAATAATATTTGTAAAGCTCTTAGTGCAGTGCCTGACACACAGTAGGTGTTTATCAAAGGCTTGTTTCCTTCTGCTCAAGAATCTTCAGTGTCTTGAGGATAATACACAAATTTAGCTTGGCTTCAAAGCTTTTCTCTGTCTGGCTCCAGCTCACCTTTCTAAATTTATTTCAACATTATTCTCATTTATATACTTTATGTTCCAGACAGATTTCTTTACTAGTTGTTCACCAAACTTCTATTTAGCCTCCCACTTCTGAACAGTGATGATTGTTCTATAGGAGTAGAATTCACTGTCCTTATTTTTACCTCTTAGATTCCTTTGCTTCCTTCAAGACGGAATTCAGTGGAAGCCTTTCCTCCTCTCCTCACGTTTTTATTTTTTTGTCCTTCTAATTATCTTATATTACTTATCTGTGTAAATGTTGTAGCCCCCAGTAGAATGTAAGCTCCTTGAGGACAGGGACTATTCTTTGTTTTGACTTTGTATCCCTGGTGCTTCTCTCATAGTAGAGTTGTAATAATTCATGGTGAGTTGAACATTACAACAGAAGCATTGTTACAATGATATTTACATTCTATTCTACTAATATATAGAACTGTAATTCAGATGACTAATAGACTAAATAGACTTTTGTGGGCAGATTTGGAAACCTAGGTACCACATGTTATATTGTTCCTTTGGCAAAATGTGTTTTGGATTCCACTTAACTAGCTTATAAACATATTTATAAAGCTGTTGACAACTTTGGATGGCTAACATTTAAAATTTTTCTAAGTTTGAACAAACTAAATTTTTTGTCAGCATCAAAGGAAAAATGCTTTTAATACACAGTTTTGGAAAAACAAAAAGAATATGAGGATGATATGTACTTAAAATATTGGTGGAAGCCTTAGTGTGCTCTCAGTAATTTTTTTTTTGGGTAATAGAATATTTATTACTATTTTCTATTGAATGCTTGGCAGATTTTTGGAATTTGGCAGTAAGAGGGTATCTTTCTCCAGTTCATAATATTGACAGACCTCCAGAATTTCATCTTTCAGCTTCTTCCCTGATAAAATATTTCAGTCTTTTAAACATTCCTAGATCACCCTCGATTGGGTAAAATTTTACTTTATCTCAAAAGAATACTGTAATATACTATATAATTGTTAAGTTTCCTTCATGTTTAAATAAGATGTCGTTTGCAGTTAAATTATTGTGATTTATAGTTTTGTAAAGCTAATTTGTTCCTGTGTAATAGTCATACACAAGAGAATGAGCAAGGGGAAATCTAATCCTTGCTGTTCATATAAAAGTAAGATTTTGTAAAGTATATTCAAGTTAATGTTGTAATCGGGATTAGCATAATATGTACCCTAAGTGTCTCATGGGCTTAGGTGGTATTTTTGAACATTCTCTAGACTCCTGGAAAATTTGGGAAACTTCTTCCAGAATAACTTATTATTCTTGCTATCAAGTTGTCTAGCAGTCTTACTAATGGGAGAAGAGAGAGGAAACTATGCTGGTGAAGTATGAAATTTACTCTTGGCATTGGCAGAAAAGCTGAAACTGTTTGGAGTTTCAACCAAAGGGGAAAGGTATTCAGGTTAGGACTGCTAGAGTCATGAAGCCTCTTCCTGTTACAAGGTGCTTTTTATTAAACCCTTTCCTTCCTTCCATCTTAGAATCAATACTGTGTATTGGTTCTCAGGTAGAAGAGTGGTAAAGGCTAGGCAATGGGGTTAAGGGACTTGCCCAGAGTCACACAGCTGGGAAGTGTCTGAGGTCAGATTTGAAGTTAGGACCTCCTGTCTCTGGGCCTGGCTCTCAATCCACTGAGGCACCCAGCTGCCCACCCTGTTACAAGTCTTAAGTAAGTTAGGAGAAGGGACAGAATGCTGTGTCTTCAGAATGCCTTTTTCATTCAATATAGGACTTCTGCATAAACTAATCTCTGTTCCCTGGTGTCTTATCTATGACCTTGGCTTACTTTTCTCAAACAAAACAAAAATGATGTGCTTTTATGTAATAGGCTCACTCATTTTTTCTTGGATGAAATTTTTTCCCCCTAGAAAATCTCTACAAACCCACATCAAAATGGAAACCTGCAGGAAGCCATCAAAGCCTGTGACATTTAGCACAGCTCGTCACCAGCTCTGACAAACCAGCAAAGCAGGTGTCAGAAGGATGGAAATTTCTCACTCAGTTTCCCCTATGTGACTCTTTTCTCAATTGCATTTGCTTGTATTGAAACTATTGCAATCAGTATCCTTATTTAGCTTCAGGGAAACACAGAAAAACAATACAGGTTCATGGCAAGAACAACCATAGTCACAGACTATATACTATCCCAAAATAAACCCCTAAACAAACCCCCATAATACAGAAACTTCCCCTAGAAGTCACCTTTATAAAAAGATTGGGGCACCAGGGATGTAAATGTCATCCTAATGGTTTGTGGGTACACACACTGGGTTGAAGGAGAGACAGGATCAGCCAGGATAGGGAGACCAAGAATCAAGAATGGCATTTAACCCAACTGTCACTTTGCTCATCCTAGGCCAGGATCTTTAGAACCAGCAGGCAAGGTAAAGGTTTTTAACAGTTTTAATTATAATTTACTTATAAAGGTGGGATAGGGGATTCTATACTTAAAACCCTAAAGGGTAAATCACAAGGGCAAGCGGAGGACCTGTCTACTCTAACTCTAATTGACCTAGGCCAGGCAGGAGTCTCTCTCAGAGCATAAGCAACTTCCTGCTCCTTCAATCCATCTTGGAATGCTCCAGCCCTTCCTGCTAGGTCCGTATAAACTATATGTGACTAATACTAAATCATCTTCCTCACAACACCTTACAACAAACGAGCATATAGTTAGTTAATGTTAAAGATTTTAAATCTCTTAACTCAAATTCCCATATACAGGCACCTGCAAGAACAGTCCAGAACAGTCTTCAAGTCCCCGCCCCCCCCATCTGAAATGGTACAGTAATTTAATATAAAAGAACAATGAATGAAATATGAAGAAATTGTCTCCCATGAAAAGGCCTGTACATTCTCACCACTGTAGCCCAAGAGATACATCAAACACACCTAACGCATTGTCTCCAAAGATAAGATGTATGGTGGGAGAAACACTGTTCAGACATGCTATAAAAATACAAAGTCTTATCATCTTGTGTATTACCCACTTCCTCTAGCATCACCTCTTTTTAACACAGGAATAAATTCCTTTCCATTTGTATAAATTCTAGCCTTTTGGTTTGTATCAGTTGCCCTATTCATTAATTATTTCCCCTTCCTACCACATGTTTGGACATTCATTTCCCTCTTACTTTGCTCAGCTATCAAAGTAAAATGGAAAGGAGCCTTAGATTTGAACTTAGTTTCAAATAAATCTAGACCTGGATGTTTATTACCTGAGCAATTTTGGATAAATTATCCCTCTTGTTTTTTGGTTCTCATCTGTAAAATGAGATATCTTTGAATCTAGTGATTCCTTTGATCCACTGCTCATTTCTTTTGTATCTTTCAGCTATGTTGATTGTACCCTTTGTATGTACCCTTATGAATTCTTGAACCCATCGAACCCATTCTCTGCATCACAGCAATTTGTACTTGATAACATACCTATGTAATGAGTTATTTGTTAATTATCCTAATTAAGAATAGATTGTAGCCAGATACAGGGTTTATGAAGTTATGTGAGAGTTTCCTAAGGGTTACTTTAAGATTGCCATGGAATTCTGAGTAGGTCAGAGGAAGAGAATTTTCCCAAGTGCCTTAGGGAAGGCAGTTGGAAATAACGACACCTCTTCTGGGACAGAGACTCAGAGGTTGTTTGGTTGGTTTTCCTGGGATCATCCTTGAGGAATTTGGTGGAGATTGATTTGGGAAAACATTGTGATATTCGTAGGAGATTTGTTGAAAAGATCATCAGTTGAAGAAAGTGTGTCTTGGCTGTTTCCCTGTGACATTTGAGGGAAGCAGCAGGGCCAGAAGGTGGCAGAAGAGAGCAACATCTTTTAACCTGCTCATAGTAAATTGTCTGTGGCTAGAGAATTTGAAGGAATACAAAAATTCTTTGAAGAAATATATGAAAAATATTTATAAATTTAATTAGATTAGTTTAATAAGATAGAATTAGGGATGTAGACAGCTAGGAAGTTAAGTTAGCCTTGACTTTGGTCAAGGAAGAAAAAAGTCACTTGAAAGACAGATTTGGGATCAGGTTTATAGATAGAGATGTTAGACTTAGGGTACACACAATCAATAAGAAATATTATTCCTACTTGTTTATTTCTTTTTCTTTCCCTTAATCTCTATAGTTACAATAAAAAAGGCTTTTTAAAAATTCAGTCTCCAGCAGATTACCTTCAAACTGCTAAGATCAGCCATTTTTCCTCCAACTGACAATTGAATTCCTTTAACCTAATGACCTACCAATATCTACCAATATCTATAACCACTAGTGATACCAATACTAATCAATAAGGGTTTATATTCCCCATTACACCCAAGAGCCACAGAATATGAGTTAGAAAGGAAGTCGATGGCTACTTCGTCCAGCTAATACCTAGACAGAACTGTGTCTGAAAGTTATTTTGTACTACTCATAGTAAATGCCTATTAGATGCATAACAAATACTTATTGATTTTTCTCCCTTCTCTCTGCTTTGTTCCATCTTATTCCATTTTGCTGTATTTTTATGGATTCATGAAATCAGTCATTTGGGCATTTCTTCCCTTGTTTTCGGTTGCCTCCTGTTCAGGGTTTCCCATTCTTTAGGGTTCTTGTTCATGTCCTTTGAACCCTCTATAAGGGATCTACTAATTGAGGATGACCTTCTTTTGGTTACTTATATTTCATAGATATCAGAGTACAGTTAAGGCTATCCATTTGTTACCTATTACTGTATGACTGGGCTACCACCTTTTCTTTTCTTACATGTTCTTGTGTCTTTTATGCCATTTTAGAATCTTGGATTATTTGTACTTTCTGGTACAATTTCCTCCTTAAATAGACAGGGATAAAGAGGGACTGAAAGGTTATTGTTTGCCTAAAATCATGATTCACATGCATAGACAAAGTTGATAAAATGCCATTGCCCTTTGAGTTATAGGCAAAATTGACTCTTTTTCAGATTGTAGTATTATCTCCTTTTCTGCCTTTGCACTTCTGCCTCTGAAGCTTTGCACACTTTTACTGTATCAATTGTCTTAAGATCTCTTCAAGCCCTAAAGTCTTAAATTGCGGTGACCTTTTTGCTATGTCATGCTCCTGAAACAGTCTACTATATCATTCTCCTGTGTTACACTATATCAAAATGTTTATTATATTCTACACAAATTGCCAGCGAATTAATCAATCAGAAAATATTTATTAAGCACTTATAATATGCCAGGCATTATAAGAAGTGCTCAGGATACAAAAAACTGGGAAAGCCAGTTCCTGCCTTAGAGAATCTAATAGATGTGACAGTGTGTAAACAAATGTATGCAAAGCAAGCTATTTGCCATTATTCAGTCTTTTAGTTATGTCTGATTGTTCATGACCTCAGGCACCACAGCTTATCTGGCCTACCATTTTATCCTCTACTTTCTCCTGAAGTCTGGGCAAGTTCATGTTCAATGCTTCCATGACACTATCCAATCTTTCCCCATTGTGATAATGAGATTAAATCTATCTTGCCCATTCTCAAATCTAATCATCAAAAGTGTAAGCAACTTCACTTAATTCTCAAGTAGGGAGGTCTATGACCCACATGTGCAAGAATGGGTGATGAATCAGAATTGACCTATGGCCCCCTAGGCAGTCCTAAGAAAAGCATCTGTTGTGATTAGACACGTACACTGGAAGGGAGGCACAAGAAGTGACAAAAGAAATGACCTGGATAAATTGAAAGAACTTCCAGGGCTTGCCCTTTTTGACTCTTTATGGCTGTTGGCTGCTTGCTTCTTGTGGTGGGTGACTAGGACCTGGAGGAGCTCCAACCTCTGACTGAGACTTTGGACTAAGTGAGACAGGTGTTAATCTCTCCTTTGGAATTACACATAGTGAGTGTAAAGACTAAATCATCCTGGATTTCTCTAAAGGAACTGCTCTCCCAAAAGAGACTTTGGGACTGAAGCTTCTGCTTCATTCATCTCCAGCCTTCCACCCTTTGGCTCAAGGCTGAGTTCCCTTTGACTGAGGACTAATTCGATCTGCCTGAGTTGAACAAGGGGGCCGGAGCAAATTACTTAGTGTTTTAGATTACTTATCCTGTTCTATCCTCTCTCTGATTTTATTTTCTCTTCCTCATTTGTAAATAAACTTCTGTAAAAGTCATTTTTTCTTGAGGTTATTCTTTAATTGGTGATTGTTAATTATTCAATTCCTGGCAACCAAACCTTTTAATACTCACCCGACCAAAACCCTTTTTTACCTCTTACACCTTTTCCTTTTGCTTTTCATCTTTCCTAACATTAGGGTCTTTTCCAGTGAATCTTGTCTTCTCATTAAGTGGCCAAAATATTTAAGCTTTAGTTTTAGTGTTTGACCTTCCAATGAATACTTTGAGTTAATTTCTTTATTGACTTATTTAATCTCTTTATTCTTTTAAAAATTTATTGATTAATTAATTTAGAACATTTTTCCATGGTTACAGGATTCATGTTGTGTCCTTCTCCTCCTCCCACCCCCTCCCATAGCCAATGTACAATTCCACTGGGTTTTACATGTGTCATTGATCAAGACCTATTTCCATATTATTGATATTCGTGCTAGGTGCTCATTTTGAGTCAGTATCCCTAATTATATCCCCATCATCCCATGTGATCAGTTTTTTTTTTTTGTTTCTACTCCCACAATTCTTCCTCTGAATGTGGATAGTGTTCTTTCTCATAAGTCCCTCAGAGTTGTCCTGGATCATTGCATTGTTGCTAGTAGAGAAGTCCAATAAGTTTGATTTTACTACAGTGTATCCATCTCTTATGTACAATGTTCTCCTGGATCTGCTCCTTTCACTCTGCATCAATTCCTGGAGGTCATTCCAGTTCATATGGAATTCCTCCAGTTCATTATTCCTTTGAGCACAGTAATATTCCATCACCAACAGATATCAAAATTTTTGCCGCCACAAAGACTGTGGCTATAAGTATTTTGGTATAAGCCTTTTTCCTTATGATCTCTTTGGGGTTATAAACCCAGCAGTTGGTATGGCTGGATCAAAGGGCAGGCATTCTTTTAGTCCTCTTTGGGCATAGTTCAAAATTGCCATCCAGAATGGTTGGATCAATTTACAACTCCACTAGTAATTGTCCAAATTTTGCCACATCCCCTCTAACATTTATTACTTTCCTTTGCTGTCATTTTAGCCAATCTGCTAGGTGTGCGGTGCTACCTCAGAGTTGTTTTGATTTGCATTTCTCTAATTATTAGAGATTTAGAGCACTTTTTCATGTGCTTATTGATAGTTTTGATTTCTTTATCTGAAAATTGGCTATTCATGTCCCTTGCCCATTTATCAACTGGGGAATGGTTTGATTTTTTTCCAATTGATTTAGCTCCTTATAAATTTGAGTAATTAGACCTTTGTCAGAGGTTTTTGTTATAAAGATTTTTTCCCAATTTGTTGTTTCCCTTCTGATTTTGGTTGCATTGGTTTTGTTTGTACAAAACCTTTTTAATTTAATTTAATCAAAATTATTTATTGTATATTTTGTAACTTTTTCTAACTCTTGCTTGGTCTTAAAATCTTTCCTTTCCCAAAGATCTGATAAATACACTATTCTGTGTTCACCTAATTTGCTTAGTTTCTTTCTTTATATTCAAGTCATTCACCCATTCTTAGTTTTTCTTGGTGTAGGGTGTGAGATGTTGATCTAAACCTAATTTCTCCCATATTGCTTTCCAATTTTCCCAGCAGTTTATCAAATAGTGGATTTTTGTCCCAAAAGCAGGGCTCTTTGGGTTTATCATAGACTGTCTTGCTGAGGTCACTTGCCCCAAGTCTATTCCACTGATCCTCCCTTTTGTCTCTTAGCCAGTACCATATTGTTTTGATGACGACTGCTTTATAGTACAGTTTAAGATCTGGTACTGCTAGGCCACCATCCTTCATTTTTTTTTCATTATTTCCCTTGATATTCTTGATCTTTTGTTCTTCCAAATGAACTTTGTTATAGTTTTTTCTAATTCAGTAAAAAAGTTTTTTGGTAGTTTGATAGGTATGGCACTAAATAAATAGATTACTTTGGGTAGGATGGTCATTTTTATGATGTTAGCTCGTCCTACCCATGAGCAATTAATCTTTTTCCAATTGTTTAGATCTAGTTTTAATTGTGTGGAAAGTGTTTCGTAGTTGTGTTTGTATAATTCCTGTGTATGTCTTGGCAGATAGATTCCTAAGTATTTTATATTGTCTAGGGTGATTTTAAATGGTGTTTCTCTTTCTACCTCTTGCTGCTGGGATGTGTTGGAAATATATAGAAATGCTGATGATTTATGTGGGTTTATTTTGTATCCTGCAACTTTGTTAAAATTGTTGATTATTTCCACTATGTTTTTAGTTGATTTTCTGGGATAAAGATTCTTTAAAGAACTTTCAAAAGTTTTCTCTAGTAACACAATTTGAAAACATCTGTTCTGTGGCTCTTGGCTTTTATTCTTAAGAGTCCAACTCTCACAACTTTACATTTCCACTGGAAGAACCTGCTGTCCAAATTTGCCCATACTTTCCCTTTCAAAGAGGAGGCATCTTTTAATTTTATAGCTGCAAGTCACTATCTGCAGTGATCTTTGAGACCAAGAATATAAAATCTGACACTGCTTCCATTTCTTTTCCTTTGATTTGCTAGGAAGTGAGCTTCAAGTCACCTTTTACTTTCTCTTCTTTCACTTTCACCAAGAAACTTCTTAATTCTTCCTCTCTTTCTGCCATCAGAATAGTATAATTTCTCCCAGCAATCTTAATTATAGTTTTTGGTTTGTCTAGCCTGGCATTTCTCATGACATATTCTTCATATAAATTAAATAAATAAGGCAACACTATACAGCCTTGATTTACTCTTTTCCCTATCTTAAATCAATCATGTTCAGTCCTGTTGCTTTTTTGACACACATATAGTTTCCTCAGTCAGCTATTCTGCGACTTTCTTCTCTTTGAAGACTTGCTACTTGTGAACCACACAAAGTCTTTAGTGTGTAGTCCATGAAACAGAATTAGATTTTTGTCTGAAACTCCTTTGCTTTCTCTGTGATCCTGGTAAATGTTGGCAATTTGGTTTTTAGTTCTTCTGCCTCTCTGAAAACCAGCCTACTCTTCTGATAATTCTTGGTTTACATATAGCTGAAGACTGACTTGTAATAAACATAAGTTTACTGGAGTGTAAAACATACACAGTTGTTTTGTAATTTGAACATTCTTTGGCATTGCTCTTCTTTGGGAATGTATATGTTGTAAATGCTCTTTTCCAATCCATTGGCCATTGTTAAGTTTTCCAAATTTGTTGTCATATTGAATGCACTTTAACAGAATCATCTTTTAGGATTTTGAATAACTCAGCTGGAATTCTGTCACCTCTTCTAACCTTAGTGTTAACAGTGCTTCCTAAAGCCCACTTGACTTCATTTTTTTTAGGATGTATGGCTCCTGATCACATTTATCAGTGATAATAAAATCTTTCCTATATAGTTTTTCTGTATATTTTTGCCAACTCTTCTTAATCTCTTCTACTTCTATTAAGTCTGTCATTTTTATCTTTTATCATGTTCATTTTTTTCATGAAAAGTTTCCTTGATATCTCAAATTTTCCTGAAGAGATCTCTTGTCTTTCCCATTCTGAGGTTTTCTCCTTATTTCTTTTTCATTGTTTATTTAAGAAAACATCATCTCCCCTTTCTGTTCTCTGAAATTCAGTATTCAGTGCATATATCTTTCTCTTCCTTTTTTCCCTTCCCCTTTTCTTCTTTCCTCAACTGTTTGCAAAGCCTCATCAGATAGTAGTTTGGCTTTCTTGCTCTTTTTTTTTCTGGGAATGTGTGTTATTGCTGCATACTAAACAATATTGCAATCTTTGTCCATAGTTCTTCAGACACTCTTGTGTACCACATCTAATCCCTTACATCTGTTTGTCACTTCCACTTCAGCTTGTATAAATGATGAGTAGGAAATTACTAACAGAGAAAGCACTAGAATTAAGAGGAGTTGGGAAAAGATTCCTATAGAAGGTGGGATTTTAGTTGGGATTTGAAGCCAGGGAGGTTAACAATCACAGCAGAGGAGGGAGAATTTTCCAGGCATGAGGAGCAGCCAGAGAAAATGTGCAGAGGTGAGACATGAAATGCCTTGTTTGTGAAAAAGCCAGGAGACCAGTGTCACTGGATTGAAGAGAATACAGTAAGGGGTAAAGTGTAAGACGACTTGAATGCAAACAGAGCATTTTCTATTGGCTCTTAGAGGTAATAGAAAGTCACTGGAGTTTATTGAGTAGGGGAAGGAAAATGATAAAGGCATTTTAGGGAAGTCACTATAGAGGCTGAATGGAGGATGGATTGGAATGGGGAGAAATCGAGGCAGGCAGAATTCCCAGCAGGCTATTGCAGTAACTGAGGCATGAGGTAATGAAGTTCTGTGCTAGAGTAGGTGGTAATGCCAGAGGAGAGAAAAGGACATATTCCAGAAATGTTGCAAGTGTGAAATTAACAGGCCTTGGCAAAGGTTTGGATATGGGAGGTGAGGGATATAGCAAGGAATTCAGAATGACTGTAAGGTTGGAGCCTGAGGGACTGAGAAGATAGAGTTGTTCTATACAGTATAATAGAGAAGATGGAGGTAGGGGGAGTTTAGGGAGAAAGAAAATAATTTCTGTTTTAGATGCAATATGTTTAAGATGTCAATTAAGCATCCAGTTCAATATGTCTGAAAGGCATTTGGGTATGTGAGACTGGAGGTCAGCAGAGAGACTGGAGCAAGATGGCTAGATTTGTGAATGATCAGTATAGATGTGGCAATTAAATCCCTGGGAGTTGATGAGCTCACCTGGTGAAGTTGAATATAAAGAAATGAGAAGGCTGCTCAGAATGGAACTTCAAGAGCTACCTACCGTTAACATAATCTTAAGGAGGATCCTCAAAAAAGTCAGAGAAGGAACAGTTACATAGGTAAGAGGAAAACCAGGAAAGAGTGATGTTCCCAAAACCTAGAGAGAAGAGAGTATCAAAGAGGAGAGAGTAATCAACAATGTCACATGCTACAAAGAGTTCTAGGAGAATGAGAATTGAGAAAAGGCCATTTTGGGGGGGGAACTAAGAGATCATTAATATTAAAAAAGGAATAGAGAGAGGACCCAAGAGATATGGATATGTGTATATATATATATATATATA